>NC_092208.1:67414054-67603788 GCF_043381705.1 Parasteatoda tepidariorum
TTAGGGTGAAGGTGACCTAAACTATATATATATATGTTCAGTATCATTTTTTCTCCTTTTTTTACAGGGATATAGAAAAGGGACAAGAGAAAAATTGATTTAGTAGTGAAACAGCTTAACAATATTTTTAGTTAAGGATAAGGCAAAAAATAAACCTGTTTCAAAAATGGCGAAAAGTTGTATTTTTTCCTTGCAATTTATAGCAGAAATAGTTTTTTTCTTTAATTTAGAAAAAGTAGTGTCCAGTTTGAAGAGATAAAAAATAACGTTTCAGGGCCAAAATGACTGTCCGCGTCCGGTTACGGGAGTGTCCGCTTTGCGGAGAATGTACATAATGGTTTATTCATAGAAGATTTCCGGGGAATTAAAAATATGTCCGTATTGAGAGGTGTCCGTTTTGCAGGAGTGTCCGTAACAGGAGATTTCACTGTATATATATATATATTGTATTAATAACAACATTAAAACTCTTTCGTTTTCATTAAATGTCTTTGGTAAAGAATAGGTGTAGAAATTCTATTTTGGGAGTTCAAGGCTGAAAACATACCATTGAATCATAATTAGACTTATATTTCAAAGGAGGAGTTATTTTCAGAATCTTGTCCCTCTTTCACTTCCATATTAGGAAGCATTAAATGATTTTCCATAATGCGTAGAGTTACAAAGGTATGCACGACTTGAGCCTGTTTACATCATTCTCTGATAGTATTTAATGCGGGAGCGATTGTTTTCGCATGTCTCTTGCTGATTAACGTGTTCCATAAAACATCTGCCGGAACCATCTGGAGTTTTGTCCACACCCCCTCCCTTGTGGAGTGGGGATGTGAACTGTTATAACCACCAGCCTACCCTTTGAGCCTATAAACCTTTTGAGAACCAGCCTATAAACCTTTTGAGAACTTATTATGGCTTATGACTGAATTATTAAAGCTGAATACAACAATGATAACAAGGATGTAGCCCTGTTTTTATAAGACGCCAGGATAGTTGCTTGCGGAGGAAACTTACGCAGTTCTTTAGAGACTGGCTGTGGATTCGGAAAACCTCATCTCATCACCCACCTGGGGAAATTTTTTTTCCTTCATCGGCAGTGAAAAAGCGTAGAAGGAAAAGAAGGATTCCTCATATCATCATTAACTACATGTACCTCCTCGCTAGTGGAATGCTGATGTTGGATCGAGATTGTCCCCTGAAACCAGTTGATGTGTGTCCCATCCATGGAGTTGACCCTACAATTCCTTAGTGCTCAAGTTTGTGAAAAAGTGAAAACAAAAATTTTGTGTGCGACTAAATATCATGAATGTTCATGAAAAGTTACGAAGTTAAGTGCGCGCTTGAAACAAAAAAAAAAAAAAAAAAATTATATATTTTTTTCTTTTGCTCTTCACAAAAATGAAGGAAAAGTATTGAAATCGAGTGATACTTTTTTTTCTCTTCATAATGAGTAGTGATGTAAAACTGTTTATTATGAATTTTAATCAATAGTATCTTGTTCATTGTTGGAGTGCATTTCTAGTATTTATATTGCTTTTTTTTTTAAATAATGATAAATTTTTTCTTCTTCTCTTCAACGAAATTGATGAAGGTCGACGTTGGAGAGTAGGTTGTTCATAATTTATTGACATTAGAGATGAGTCTTGCTCTAAACTTATTATTATGAATAATTCAATAGTATATTATTAATGATTAGATTGCATTTTTAGTGTTTATATTGCTTTTTTTTTTAAATTATAATATAATATTGTATTTATAGTGCATTTAAAATGTTTTTGAAGGAAATAAATGTGGTTGAAGTAAACGTCCAAAAATTTTGAATGATTCGAAGATAGATCTAGGTAATGGATGCATACATTATCAGGTTAATATCGACGAAAAAATAAAAAATGAGAATAAAATAGAAATAAAAATATTAGAATTTCCTAACACCCGATTGTGACAAATTAAATTACAAATTAAGATCTCTGCACAAAAATTACTTTAAAAAATATCCGAACTAAAATTTTTGAAAAAAAAANAAAAAAAAAAAAAAAAAAAAAAAAAAAAAAAAAAAAAAAAAAAAAAAAAAAAAAAAAAAAAAAATTGTAAAATTTTTACTTTTTCGGACTTGGTCAAAACTAAATATTCCTATTAAAAAAAATGTGAAAACTTAAATGTTACCCAAACAGAAGGACATTTAACACTTAACAAAATTTGTGAGTTTCCCCTTTTAAGATAGGCGAAATTGTTAACTCAGCTGAGTTTTTTATACTTGATACTGATTTACCATATGCTTTAGTAGGGTTGCAAGCTTGCTAAGATTTTTGTTTGTTTATTGATTGTGTCGGGCCAGTTGTTACTCAATTTGGTACGAGACTGATCATCTCTGCTAATTCTGAAAGTGACAACTTATCTTCGCACATTAGACAGCAGAATTCTCAAAATGTTAAGGTTAAAAATGGTGAAAAAAAAAAAGATGTTTCAGTAAAAGTAAACATCGAAAAAATAAATGTTAAAGATGTTTCAGTAAAAGTAAACATTGAAAAAAATAATGTAAGGGGTAACAAAAATAGAAAGAAAAGGAAAAATAGGAAAAAGAAAGAATGACCAAGAAACTGATTACAAAAAAAAAAATAAATAATAATAATAATAAAAGGAAATGTAAGTAAAAACAATTTTTTTTTTGAAATAGTGCACGTATCAAAGCTTAAGAAATATCACAGCCCACAAATGTTGAAATTAAATCATGAATAGTGTCCAAAGGAAAATTTTTTTTTTCACTTTCTTCAAAGGAAGAAGTAAACCCTATATTTTTGAGAGATCCGAATCGCGTGTAGAGATGTTTACCTCAGCATCATTTGGATGTGAGGGCGATGAAAGTTGTACTTTTTTTTCTCAACAAGGTGAGAAAAATATAATAAACTATTTTCGTATGTGTCCAATCTGGATCTCTCGATTTCCCTCTGCTTCATGAAATTCGGTTTTCCTCCATTTTAACGGGGAATACAGACTTTCATCAAGTAAAGAACCACACAGAATCTTAAATTCTGATTAAATGACACTTGTTGTCCAGTTCGTTCGCAAAAAAAATTGTGTATATTTTTGTGTGAAAAATTTTTGAAAATTTTAGTAGAATAGTTATATAAACATGTTTCATTTTTCTTTCTGTTTAGTTTACTAAACAGATAAATTGCATTATCATGTTTTTTATGTTTTTCATTGTAAAAAAAAAACACCTAATTGAAAAAATGTTATTTGTGGTAGGGAAAAGGAACAGTCGTGACAACCTAAAATTTGAGAAATTTAAAGTATTCTAAATTTTTTTATTTTGGCTTAACAAAATTTTTTTTTTGGGGGGGGGGGGGATGTAATACAGAAATTATGAAAACTTTTGTATTAATAACAACATTAAAACTCTGTCGTTTTCATTAAATGTCTTTGGTAAAGAATAGGTGTAGAAATTCTATTTTGAGACTTCAAGGCTGAAAACATACCATTGAATCATAATTAGATTTATATTTCAAAGGAGGAGTTATTTTCAGAATCTTGTCCCTCTTTCACTTCCATATTAGGAAGCATTAAATGATTTTTCATAATGCGTAGAGTTACAATATATATATATATATATATATATGGTGGAGCCCCGGGAAAAAATTGGAGGATGAGGGACGTTTGATGATTTCTAGTTATTAATAGGGACATTGTCCACTACCTTGCTGTCAACAATGCCCATGAAGAAGTGTTAATCCAAAAACTGAAAAATAATACACATTAATAAAATTCTTAGGGTGAAGGTGACCTAAACTTATACATTACTCGAATACCTAAACGAATACATTGAATCTCTCTAAGAACATCGAAAATAACTGGATGGAAGGCAAAGCCAAAAATAGGGGCTCTAGAACTGTCGCGTCACTGAGGATTGAAGAACATATTATCAATCTATACAAATTATTATTTACATCGTACTTCAGACGTGTTTTTCATGATTAAGTGCTTCAAATTTTGAAGTCTTAATATGAAATGGTGTTTAAGTTTTTATCTCACATAAAGTAAGAATTATGCATGGTTAATGATTATTAACAATGATTTATTTTATTAAAATCTTCTTTTAACGATTCGTGGAAAAAAATATTGTTGCAAAAAATTTGCACTACTCCAGAAATATTTATTCTCCAACATTCTTTAATTGAACTTGACATGACTATTAATATTAAGTTACTTACAAAAAATGTGAAAATCAAGGAAGTAGTATAATAAAATAGAAGTAGTAGTTGCTGTTTCAAATGCCACTTGCCAATGCTAGTAAGCCTGCTTGGAAATCAAGCGAATTTAAAGCAGAGGGTGCATTTCTTGTCTTTCTGGGGCCAAGAACATGATTTCAGCTACACACACGTCACAGCTCGTTGATACTGGGCGTACCTATTCATAGATTCCTTCTTTCATCCACAGATCGTAATTTTGATCTGAATCAGAGTACGATCAATCTCCAATTCAATACCCCGATAGGTATTGATTTGTTATCTGGAAGTTGCAGGACTTGTGTCCCCGACAGATTTAACGTGCACCAGCCACCATTCGAGGATACTTCGGCTTCGGGATTCGCACTTCTGTTCTCACGAATATGAGTCAAACGTCCTACTAACCAGGCTATACCGGTCCTCAGAAGTTGTAATATATTGAAGTGCGAATTAGCGTTAGTAAAAATAATCGGATCAAAATAAATATTTTCAAACTAGTTTTTGTAATAGAATCCTAATTGATAGCACTGCATGGAAACAATAAAGAAAAGTATTCCCGCAAGAGCATGATGTGGGCCAGGGGGGATCATGGAAGTTAAAGCTCCGCAATTTTATAACAAGGGCATGCTTGTGATAATCATTTGCACAGTCCACCTTTACTTCCCACACATTCTGGTATCGATCTGCATCTGGGTGGCTTTCAAGTCGCTTCTGGGGATCGAGCCACTGTTCTGCATGGAGAAAATAATCTTTCAAATATAGCAGAACAACTTAATTCGAAATTTTTTCTAATGTTTTTGGAAACATGGATTTGTGTAGGGATCCATAGGTTTCATAACTGGAATATTCTTTGAAATAATCTCGTTCCCGTTCATTTCTCTACATTTCCCCCTACAAAGCTGTTGGCTAATATGTCTGCGTATTGGAAATCGAGAGCATTATAATAAACGCCCCATAAAGCTCCGAAAGAAAGAGAGAAAACTTGTTTTCTTCTAGAGTACGACTCCGATTCAAAATATTAGAATAATTCATGTTTTTCATAAGATGGAAATAAAAAGCTTTATCTAATATATATAATTCTCTTACGTGGCTCCCAAATTTTGGCTGTACTTTTTTCCGCCGTTCGCAACGTTTGCTTTGTTTTGCTTACGTTACTATTTCTCTTACACGGCGAATCGACCCATGATTGCCGCTAAAAATGTCACATGCCAAATCTAGCTGAGGTGGCTCAACATATAGCGCTTTTAAAAACGGAAACTGAAATAACCAGAGAGCATCAGCTGCGGCAATCTCATACTATTAAGCTAGGCAGAAGTGAGTAGTCTTTGTCGATAGATCTCTATTTTAGTATTTTGTCAAAAGCGCTTTTTTTCACGAATTTATATATTAAAAATTTATTTGACGATTTTTGATTTATATCACGAATTATACTATAGCACATTTCTAATAGGTTCAACGAATTACATGTCATTTATTTGAATTCAAATTTATTTTAACGACTTAGTATTTACTAAAAAGTTGTAATTTTTTTTTTAAAAAAAGAAGTTTTTGTATGGATTTGAATGATTGCTTTGAATTCTTAGAATTCTGTGCACTTGCAATGTACCTAAGTTAGTAGCGAGTGAAGCGAGCTTGGTTTGCGAAGCAAACCATATAAGATTGCGTAGCAATTTTCGGGGATTGGCGAGCGTCAGCGAGCAGGGGGCGCAGCCCACTAGTTTTCATATAATGCATATATGCGGACGACAATTTTGTAAGGAATTTATTTTCGATCAAACAGTGACATTTTCTTAAAATATTCTCATTTCTTTAAAAAAAAAAGTAAATATTTTCTAACATTGTTAAACATTAAAATATTAAAACATTTCATTTAATTAGTTAAAATTGTTAGAATATGTTATGATAATATTTGCTTAAAAATTTACGAGTGTACTTACTCTATTCGCGAACGCAATGACATATAGGGGGCGTTGTTATTTGAGACGAATGACTGTAAGCAGAACAACACGTCATCAGTTGTACTGGAGATTTCTTCAGAGTAACATGGCAGCGTTCCTTCTTTATTGTGGCTTATTAAATTTAAAGAAAAATTTAAATAAAAAAGTTTGATATTCTTTCTTAAGCAAGCGAAAACAAAATGGAACCCTTTTTTTAGAGAACATCTAAAACACATCAAAAAAATATTTGCAAGTTAACAGAAAAAAAAATACGTATCTTATCTTCTCATTAGACTTAAAACTTAAGGCGTGAAATCGCTCTATTAAATTTAATAATCAAATATTAAAGGTCTACTTTGTATTCCATACTTTCTGAATCATATGACCTCAAGCATTAAAATATGAAAAAAGTATACAGAAACACATAATGTTATATAATTTAATTTTGCAAGAAGACAATTTTTGACTACAATTTTTATCAAAAAATTTAAAGTTTCAATAAAAAATTATTATTTATAAACTAAAAAACGTAAAATTATAAATGCTTACGCGTACAAGTAAACTTTTTACTATAAAAGGTCTCTCGTCCGAAATTTTTTCGAAATATTCTTGCTGAATTTTATTTTCGTATTACTTTTTTTTTTCTTCCTATGAAGCAAACATTGGTGAAAAAAAGGAACAATTTAATTAAAACAATTTTTTAGTGGTTCCGGAAATATGAATTTGCGTGGGGTGTGTCTCTGGAATATTCTTTGAAATATTCTTGTTCCATTTTATTTCCGTGCTTCTTTTTCTTCAAAATATTGGTGAAGAAAAAAACAACTTAATTAAAAAATTTTTTTAGTGGTTCCGGAAATATGAATTTGCGTAGGGTGTGTCTCTGGAATATTCTTTGAAATATTCTTGTTCCATTTTATTTCCGTGCTTCTTTTTCTACAAAATATTGGTGAAGAAAAAAACAACTTAATTAAAACAATTTTTTAGTGGTTCCGGAAATATGAATTTGCGTAGGGTGCGTCTCTGGAATATTCTTGTTCCATTTTATTTCCGTATTTCTTTTTCTACAAAACATTGGTGAAGAAGAAAACAACTTAATTAAAACAATTTTTTAGTGGTTCCGGAAATATGAATTTGCGTGGGGTGCGTCTCTGGAATATTCTTTGAAATATTCTTATTCCATTTTATTTCCGTACTTCTTTTTCTCCAAAACATTGGTGGATGTTTACTTAAAATTTACATTCTACGCATAAGACGTATTGGAAATCAAGAGCATCAATATAAAAGTCTCCTACACAGATCTAAAAGAAAGAACGAGAGAAAATTTGTTTCCCTTCGAAGTACTATCGCCCAAAGATAGAGAGAAAGAAAAAACCCCATTCGAAAAGAACAGAATATTTTCTCCTGTAGCATCGGGTCGTTCGTTTTTAGCTACCTCACGCCAATATAATTGCCATTTTCAGGAAGGGCAAAGAGGGGGGCCTATATCTATAAAAAATATCATAAAAGGAAACAACAGCGTCGTAATAGGCAGATTTTCTACCTCTTATCGGTAGCTCATAAAACAGAGATGCAAAAACGGAGCTTGCAAAAAGCAAGAAGGAGGGCTGGACCAAAAAAGGAATAAATTTTTCGCGGCAGAACGAGAGAGAAGTAACTCAAGATCGATGGCCGGACTTTGGAAAGCAGGATAAATGCGCGGGGGATGGGGTACGTGCCTATCAGTGGACGAACAGCGTTTTGCAATAAAGTTGCCACCGGGGTCATGAAGAATGATGGGGGTCCGGCAGTGGGCACGCGGCGGCTGTAATGGAACAATGGGTTTTAAGGCGTCGTACGTCATCATTTTGCTCAGCCGTCCTGGACGCCACTTTATGAATTTTTCTTCGCCTTCTTTTTTTCCTTTTTCTTTACCTGTTCTTTTCCTCTGAGTGTTCCTTTATAATCTAATAATGTAAGAGAGAGGAAAGAATATACTCGACAGAAGAAAATTCCTGTAATCGAAAAAGAGAACGTTTTTCCCTCTTTAACTGCTGGAACACACTGTTATTCATTTTTTTTTTTGAAGTATGTAAGGCGATCATGTTTTCTACATGTTACAGATCCCCGGCAGAGACTTCTTAAACGAATGTACTTCACCAATGGGAAATGTACAGATCATACTTCATTCGGCAATATATGTTTCATCAATATTATTATTATTTTAAAACGTGTTATGGCAGAAATGGCTACTACATAAATACAGCCATGTTTTGAGTGTTTATAAAAACACCAGTGTTAAGAATAAGATTTTTCATTTTAGTGTTGCTTGAAAATTCGATTGATTGCTAAAAAAATCCAGCTATTAATTATTTATTTATTTTCGAAGTATGAATGGCGCCAAGGAATGGCGACACCTGTTTTATGTGTGTCATTGAGTCTTCGGACCTTCTTAAACGAATGTACTTCATCATTGAAGAATGTATGAATCATACGTCGATCGGCAATATTAGTTTAATCAATATTATTATTACTACACTCATCAACATCGTGAAGGAATAATTCAAACTGAAACCAAACTTACATGAAATGTAAAGTGAGGTAAGATATGTAAATTATTAGAATTACAAAGTGATTGCGCATGCGAGCAATGAGAGTCAACTTCTCATCAGCCGCTTGTTCCGTGTATATAAAAGACTAAAGATGCGTTGAAAATAGTTTATTGCCTTTTGCAAGTGGTAAACCATTAATTAGTAGTCAATATATTTCGTCAAGAGAGGACTGCACCATATCAACTATTAACTAAGTTTGTACAAGGCCGCATTGTCGGCATGTGAGGGGTTGGATTTTCGTACCCAGAAATCATTACCTACTCTCAATCTAATGCCACAACAGCGATGCATGTTTAGAAGAAATGGGCATAGGAGAAACAAACAAGGCAGAAACCTGGCAGGAGGACAGCATGGGATGAATGACATCTCATCCGCACGGCTGTAACGAACCGTACAGCGTCCCTGCGTTAACACAAATTTGGGGCACGACTACAGGTATTTTCTTGCTTAGCTCTACGGTTGGTCGCCGTCTGATGCAACAACAACTGCGTGCAAGGGTTCATCTGCGCAACATTTCTCTGTCGTTGATTTACAGACGCTTCTGACTTCATTTGTCTCAGTACACGGTGTATGGAGTGCCTTGCGACAACCAATAGTTTTCTCCGATAAATTTAGTTAACTTCTAGAGTATAATAATGGAAGAGTACGCGTTAGACGTTACAGAGCGTCTGCTCTCACAGTGGCATATGCAAGTGGCATCCAGTTGGCATATGCAACTCCTACTATCACGATGCGTGGAACTCTTTGGCATAATTGTCGATCACACCTGGCGAAAATCGCGGACAACATCAACAGTGATTGCTAATAAGGGAAATTGTGGAGCCAGAGGTCCTACCCTTTCTCCGAAGCATTCCAGAAGCTGTATTTTAGCAGGATAATGCCCATGCACACGTTTTAAGAACTGCACAAGCCTTTTTCAAAGCACAACAGGTATGGCTTATTCCATGATCAGCTTAATCCTCGGATATGTCACCCATTGAGCATGCCTGTGATTTCATCATTTGGCGAATCCAGATACAGCTGTTGGGGCACATAGTAAGACTGGACTTAGGAGCCATTTCAAAGCTATGTGGAATGCCATTTCCCAGGCCAACATTCAGAACCTATGTATTCTATGTAGTGCCACAGTTTGTAAAAACTTTCATCGTCCGGCATGTGGGACACAAACACTAATTTCTTACGTATTTTTAGTTTTTTGTCTTCGATCGTTTATTTGAACTACTATCAGTAATATGTGGATTACTGATTTCTTTGAGATTACATAGTTTTTTTTTATCTCGTAAAACATGTCGTTTATTTGTATTCCTATCAGCAATATGCGTGGAGTATATTTCATTTATTTCTAACCATTTCGCCATAGTGTGGCAATTTTCACAAACTTTGCTTTATTTAAAAACTTTTTATGGAAGGAATAAGAAATGTCTCCTACATAAATACAGCAATGTTTTGAGTGTTACTGAAAACAGAAGAGTTAATAATTCTATTTAATATAGTATAATTGTTTACATTTCAATGTTGTTTAAAAAATTGAAAATATTATAATAAAATGAACTTTGTTAAAATTTTAGCAATACTTTTTGACTAACAGTTTTCTGCTAGATAAACTGTTTGTTATACTGTTGGATAAAGATGACTTTTTATCTAACAGATTACAGCACAAAACTCTCAAACTTCATATTTCGAAAGAAATTTTTTAAATATGCTACTTAATTAGTGTTGACTATATTTATGCTATGAAACCAAACAAAATATACTTTCTCTGAATAAATACATCTTTTTTGTTGTTGACAGATTTGAATTCTTGATCTTCAAAATATGCAGCCGCAATCTGGAAAATATGGTACCAATTATTTGAAGCGGGGGTGCGGTCGAAATTTGAACCCTTTAATCTTGATTTCCTCTTTCATATATTTTTTTATATCTATTGAGCTTGTATATTTCTTTATATCTATTTTCCTACTTCAGCTATCAATTACAGCTTTTCACGCTCTATCGATAATTTTTTTTTTATTATCACCCATGGTAAACGACCGCTTGTTATAAGATGTTCAGTTCTTTATGTTCTTTGTAAATTTGAATTCATTCTAGAAGGCAAGAGTACTTCTAGATCTAGCATTGGAACAAACTCATCTTAATAGAGAACTTAGTGGGTGAAACTTATGTTCAATTGCTTAACATGAATAAAAAACCTCCCTTGGTTTATCCGACGGCAGGGTCAAGAGTTACGGTAGCTTATCATCTCTCTACCATCAGCACTATTTTTCTTTATCACTGAGGTCAAAGCAATATAAGAACCAACCAGTTATCAGCATTACTCAAATTTTCGTAATCTTAATGCCTAAGCCATTCAGGCTCCTTTAACCCTTTTTGATGGAATTGTGTTGATACTCAATAGGTAATATAACTTAACTTACATCACACTAGAGTGGCACAATGGGCTATTGGCGACGGTCAGGGAAACATCCCTGAGGATGATCCGAAGACATGCCATCGCAAATTTGCTCCTCCGCAGAAGGGATGACTCCCCGCTTCAGTAACATGACGATCAGTAACGAGGACCGATACCGTACATACTCGGTCTCTTCGCAGTTTGATCAAAGTGGTCACCCACCCTCTCACTGACTGCAGGTAGTGATGCCAGGCATCGGTGATCTACAGGGAACCGTATCTTACAATCAGTCCATTGTGGGAACTGATGCTCAAGAGGAATAGGTAGTTGAGAAATGCTGTAGGACCGTAAAGGGTTAATTTTATTGACGACGTTGAGCGGTTGGTTTGTGACTCTAAATTTTCCTTTCCTTGGCCTTGTAATTTTGAACTGATACCAGAATGCAAGGAAATAGGTGAAAGCATTAAGACGAAATCACTTTCATGGACGATTTCTTTGAGTGAAATTGTCTTAAGTGACCGAGGAAAAGCACTAGAGCAACAAGTAACTACTTAATTCAAAAGTAAATGCACCACCACGTGACAAACGTGGTGGATTATTTACATATTAGGTAGTCATTTTAGTTTTGGCAACATTAGCTTTGTAAAAGACACAAATTTCTTATCCAAGTATGAATAGTTAAGTTTCATAATATTAATGAGGCCACGGATGTCTCGGTCCCTTCTTAAAAATAAAATAAGTCAGATAACACCTTTTCAATTTTGAACATGTGTAAGGAATATTTCAAAGTATCTCATAAATAATGTCCATAAAAGAGATTAGCAAGGGTTTGCATACATTGGTAAAATACACGATAAAACACATGATTTTTACTGTATTGTCAAAAAATACCTTTTTGTAACCTTAGATAACTAAACATTCGTTTAATAGACTACTGATCTCTGCCAGTTTTGCGAATTCGAGATGTGCTGTTGCTCCCACACCACACTAACTTACTCGCAGTACCTTCATAACAAGTAAAATAAGTTATCCGAAGTTGACAAGCACGGTCGTATACTTGCTACTTTTAGCGATTTGCTGTAATCATCGTCAAGCAGTTAAATTCTATAAAAATAAACGTAGAAGATATTTTGAATATTGAAAAGAACACAGAAGACACGGCTGAAAGTACAACGAACAAAAGCAGACTTTCTACTTTCTGTTTATCTAAGAAACGGTTTGAAAATCTCAATTCGTGTGAATTATTTTGGGTTCCTCGAAATTTCGCTATACATCTTTATTTTTGTTAAAACTTAATAGGCTACGTCGCAAACAAATAAATGACAATAAACAGAAATATAAGCAATGCCTAAGTATCGAAGAAAATAAAGTTTTCAATTACACAAGACCTTCTTCAGTAACTTGATCACTAGCATGTGCTCGCGTGGTTCTCTCATTCCGACCCACGATATCACACATGAACCGAGCTTTTCGAACTCTGGCAGCCGAAAATCATACGAACGGGACAATACGGTACTCTTGTATTACATCTCGTATATATGCGTACTGTTCAGTACGTACGCTAACCTGGGAAAGCTCTTCTTTCCCCAATTGCCGGTCTTGAAGTGGTTAAAGAGGTAGTTGTAATTTTCTTTCTCCAAATTTATTTATTTATTAAGCTAATTTATTTATTTATTAAGCTATTACTAGGCTACGGCTTATGAGCCCTTATAAATTAATGAATGGTTGGTAGGTTGGTTCTAATGTCACTTGCCACACAGGCAAGCCTGCTTGGTGAAACCGAGCAAATTAAGGGTAAAGTGTGCATTTCTTGTTTTTCAGTGGCGCCATCTATGTCCAAGAATTCGACTTCTGCCACACCATACGTCGCACCCGTTTATAGGGCGGACCCATTCATTCATCCACAGATCGTAACTTTGACCTGAATCAGAGAACGAACGATCTCCAATCCAGTACCCCCAGAGGTTTTGATTTGTTATGGGAACATGGAGGACTTTTGCGACTCGACAGATTTAACGTGCATCAGTCACTTTACTACACGGGGAATCTTCGGCCGGCGGGGTTCGAACCCACGAACTCTCGGACATGGGCCTCAATTAATGAATAGGTAACACAAATTCGAGAAGGATATCACAGAAATACATTAAGGTTTACCGCGGCTTTCGAACCCCCTACCTCCACAGCAATTGGTTTAACAGCATAACCGTTCTGACAGTGATGTTCCATTCTTTAGAGTTTTTTAGGTTTCAACGTCAATGACTGTAATCTTAGTCTTCTTAGAAGGTTGCTATTAACTTAAGCATGGCAGAAAGTCTTTACACTTTCCCACAGTCCCAGACAGCAATCGACTTAAATACCTATATCCCTAAGGGGCTTACTGTAATCAATGTAATAAGGTTCCAATCCTGAGATATTTAGATAATATCAGTTTGGGCTTTCTTGTGGTGTCTCCGCGATCGAGGGTTACTGGACCTTTGAGGCGTTCAGCATAACCAAATCATTGAGCTACTGTTCTTTAATTTTAATGAGAATTTAAGGAACCATTATTTGCATTGAACACACAATGCTGAATACGTATGAGTAATAACAAATTAGGGACATTCCCGATCGATTAGCATCACAATTCCTCCAACTGCTCTGGTTCCGCAGTGGACTGATTATAAAGACATGGTTCCCAATAGAAAACCAAAGTCAAGCATTAAAGGTGACGATTAGCGAGTGTGTGGGTGATCACTTTGATTAGTCTGCGAAGGGACCAAGGGTGCGCGTCATTGGGCCTTGCTAAACTGTTCTACTCTCAGGTCAACTGTCTACTATTCAGGATGTCGGGCTACCTGAATAAGGGAGCCATGGCATTACTTCGCATCCTCCTCAGGTATGTTTCCCAGACAGTCGAAAACACTTCACTGTCCAGTTCTAGCGCGACGTAAATGAAGTACTACTTTTAATACTACTACTAATACTCCATCTGATCTGAAGTGTGGAGATAGCGGGCTCGAATCCCGCCCTAGCTTTGTGTTATTGTTCTCTATTTTACGCTATCTATTCGACTATTTGATAGGGGTTTATAAGTCGTTCTTTGCATTGAGAGCACATACCCTTATATGTATGTGTGAGCATATAAAAAAACAATAAGTAATAAATACTTGCAATCCAGAGCATTCCTCTCCCTAAACGCACTGGCGTGTGGTGGCAGCCGGTTCGAATATTATCGTAACGTTGAATGTATCTTTGTACTGCCCCTCTCTAACTTTCTTCAGTAGTTTATAACCTGATCTTTATTTTGAACAAGCAAACTTGCATATGAATGCGAATAAATCAATTAAGTAACGAATAACATTTTACTTGGGTAAATAGAAGTCTACTCTTGAGTCATCGGAAAGTACATTCATTCTCTCTTTGGAGATTTATAAATACTCGGTATCTGATCGTGTGTATCAACAGGTTTACCTCTTTTAAGACTTGATTTCAACGTCATTCGATTTCAAGTGAGAAAAAGATAAAAAATAGTCAAAAGTTTCTGCCAACTGTTTGATAATGAGAGAAGAACTATTTCAAAGAAGAAGCCCGATTTCGAGAACTGTCAGACCTGTCTCCAAGATCCGTGTTGAGAGCGTCTAATTTTTGAAATTCTAGTCACTGATCATTCTTTTAATTATTTTGATCGCTTTTATTGTTGAGTTAGATTTAGCTTATGTTGTCAGTTTGGTTCTTTTGCGTATGCATTGTTTGTTTGACGTATTTGCGCAAAAGCGAACGCAATGAACGTTCTGTAAGGAAAAAACTCCACCTACCAGTTGTCTAAACCACTGTTGGTGACTATGTTCACGAGGTTAAACCTTTTCAACATTTAGGTGGGGTAAACATGTGGGTGTGTGGGGTAAACATTTAGAAAAGATTTCGACTGGACTCAGCTTAAGAAGAATCAAAATCTCGCCTCTTTGTAATGTGCTTTTTCTATTTCAAGAGCAACAGACGGTAAATATGTCTGTAGAAAATAAATAGAATTTCTGACTGGTGGACATAGTTTTTCCAGTTCTTATTAATCAACCAATCATTGATACTGCTTAAATTAGGAGTCAATTCTAACCATACCCTAATATTACACCACATTGATTTATTTTTAATGGCCATTTATGCTAAGAAAAACTTCGAGATTTCGCCTTTCACCACTTCGCTTTCCCAAGACCACACGTTCCGAGTTACGTATGAAATAGTACGTATACGTATTAATACGAGAGTACCGAATTGAGATCATATCCGTAGTCCGCGAGAGTCATTAAGGCTCGTTTCATATACACCGAAGAGCCATTACGTTATGACCACCCTCCATCTATAACAATGGGCTCGCCCAGGAACAATGTTTTACTGGGGCACATTAGGACCCATAATCCTCATAGAACAGTCCCTGACGTCTGTAAGCTACTTGAACATAGTTGCAGACCAGGTTCACCCATTCATGGCAATAGTTCTTCCTGCGGGGGATAATGTTTACCAACAGGATAATGCACCATGTCATAAGGGTCGAATCGTCGAGGAACATTCCAGTGACTTTCAAGTTATGTCTTGGCCCCCAAATTCACCTGACCTTAATCCAATAGAGCATTTGTGGTCCTACTTGGAAAACCAAATTCGTAAAATCTTTAAGCAATTAAAATCACTTGGATGGATTTATAATAGAACATTTATATATAGAACTATAAATCGATTATTGGATACTAATATTTGCAAGGATCGACCCAGGTCTGGTCATCCACGCTCAGTTGGTACAAAAAAGCGTATTAAAAAAAATCATGAAAAGAAACGAAGAAATCCACAGTGCTCTGCTACTAAAATGGCTACAGAAGAGTCGAAGAACTATGCAAGTTCTATTAAATGAAAATCTGGGTTTTCGTCCTTATCGCAAAAGAAAAGTTCAAGGTTTGACAACTGCACAAAAATTAAAAAGGTTACAAAGAAATTGCTTATCCGGCATGATAACAAAAGTGTTGTCAGAATAATCTTTTCTGATGAGAAAATATTTTGCACAGAACAAAGTTATAATGCTAAAAATAATGTTGCATATTCAGCAACCCTTGATGATATACCTGGAAGTATAAGATCTGTGCTACGCTTTCAGAACAAGAATTCTGTAATGGTTAGGACTACAGTGTCAATTAACTGAAAATTTCCTCTGAAATTCATCGATAAAGGGTTAAAAATCAATGCTGAATATTACAAAAAGGAAGGATTGGTTACACATTTATTGCTACATGCTGACAGATTGTATCCCAAAAAGACTGAATATTTCAGCAAGATTTGCACCGTCACACCGACCCAAAACAACACATTCTTGGCACCATGTCAATTGTCAGAAATTTACTAAGCAAGAAGATTGCTGGGATATTTTAGAGTCTAAAGTTAATGCTAAACAACACAGAAGTTTGGACTACCCCAGAGCTTCTTTATTGCGTGAATGGGGCAAATAACCTCTTAAAATGATTCGTACAGCCATCGGACAATGGCGCAGGAAATTATCTTTAGTAATCGATGAAGATGGTGACCGATTCGAATAAAATGTTTTTTAAGGTAATCTTCCATTTAAAGTGATCATCATATTTGTGTATTTATCATTTTCTATTTAATATCTGTACAACAAAATAATTCGATCTTTGAAACAGCATTTTGTAGCCACCCTGTAGTAAGAACTAAAATTGTTTTATGACTTCGGATACGAACGTGTGACATTCTGGGTCGTTGTTTGAATCTTTGTTAATAAACAATTCCAATAATCTCATAACCAGTTCAATTGTAAGAGCTAAGTTTGATTTTAATAAAGTGATTAAATGCTATTCGCTTCTAAGCTCTAAAGATTTCGGATGACGGGTCGACGACCTGGTCAGTCGAGATTCTGCCTCTTATTCGTAAAGCCTTTTTTTGCTGAATAAATTTATTGACCGTTTAGAAGAGTGGTCCTATACTCATAGGCAGCGGCTCACAAGTAGGCCGCGAGCAGGGTGAAACTGGGCTATGGACGCTTGAGGGGGAATTGGGTGAGTTGGGGAAGGTGGACTCACACCCACAATTCTTATATGACATATTATGTGCAACATAAAGGGTCGGAAAAGTGAAGCTAAGTAACACGTGCTCATACCAACGTAAAAATATCCGAAGGAAAAAAGACAGATCTTTCCGAGAAACACAAGATTGCGAAAAAAAGTAAGCTTCATTAAATTCTAATGACATTAGATAACGTTCACCCTGAATACACTCCGTGTAGTAAATGTTGACTGGTGCACGTTAAATCTGTTATGCTACAAAGTCCTCCATGTTCCTATAGCAAATTATACCTCTGGGTACTGGATTGAAGATTGATCATTCTCTGGTGCAGGTCATAATTACGTGAATGAATGGATGTATGAACGGGTGTGACGTATGGTATATACATATATATACACGGCCCGTTCTAAGGATTTCAAATTATTAGCCAAATATCAAAAGTACTCGCCAATTTTCAAAAGCTTTCACCAAATGCAAATCTTAAAACTTTTTTACGTTTCATTTCCCCCCATTTGTAGCAGAACTAGAATTCTTGACCATAGAGGACGCCACTGGAAAACAAGAACAATCACACTACCAGTGCCTTGATGGCCTATGACAATATTAGGTAACGTATAAACGGCAGTATCATTCGATATTCGATGTGTTCTGCGGGATATGAATAAGGTGGGGATTAAAGTATAATTTTGCATATTAAGATTGCTTATACAGATTGCTATTTATAATTTATGATTAAATACATTCAAAAGTACATTTTGGAGGAAAAAGGTACGGCGATGTCTCTTCCAAGGGAGGTTTTAACATTATTGTGACGCGCATGGCTATTCTCCTGAGAGGGGATAAAAATAAAAGTTCTTGGTCCAACAGGAGTCATTGGCGATTTCGAAAAGATCTTGATTGGAATATTTATAAAGTTATTTTTTTCATAAGAAAACGAAAAACATTGAGTTTGTATGCATTTAAAGTGGTTCTTCAAAAATAGCTTTTCATTTTGTCAGAAAGAAAATCACTCATAATTCATAAAAAAAATTTGTCAAGTTAAGGTCTGGCAAAGGTCTCGAAGTTTATATAAACAAGGTTTTCTATCACTACAATATTGACAAAAGTGAAGTGCTTCATAATATTTGTTTTCATAAGGAAATAAGAGAAAAATATCTATTTCTATACAAAGATAGTAAAAAAAAAAGTGGATTAAATGTCAAACGCGTAATATTAATTGATTCCACGAATTGTGCGTTGATTGAGGACTAAGGATACAACATTAAGTTGTGATTTATGACCTTCATAAATGCCTTTATATCTCAGATTGTTTAATAAAGTAAGTTAAAAGACCTTCATAAATGCTTTTTCATCTGTTTGTTTGGTAAATAAGACCTTCAGAAATGGCTTTATATACTTAATTTGGTAAGTTCAAACGCTTTCAGAAATGCCTTAATACCTTCGTTTGCTTGATAAATAAGCTAAAATTTTTTTTAATACAATTCAAAATTTTAGGTACACTGATTTCGTTTATTTTTTTATATTTTAAGAAAATTATTAACTATGCCATCTTTCTCCCAAACAGACACTATAGTCAGAATAAAATCTTTTACGAATGGCTAAACTTCTCTCCATACGTATATGATAATTGCAGACGTCAAATTTCAATATTTATATTATATGTTCAGCTTAAATTGCAGGAAAGACTTTTAAAAACATTTAAAACAAAATACAAACACGCAAATTGAGTCAAGAAACAAAATACAAAAGCAATTATAAGGTACCTCCGTGCCTCGTAACCATATACACAAAACGCTGTAAAACTTTAAATCAAATCGGATACAAATTGAAAAAGTTTTAGATAAAAAAAATTCATTGAAGGCAGGTTTATTACATCCAAATGCACGTCATTGCAAAATGTCTACTAATTTATGGAAGCGTTTCAACCTGTGCATATAGGAAAATTGCACAGGTGTACACAAAATATGAAAAACGTTAAGTTTTGAATTAATTTTCTATGAATTTGCTGAGATTTAAAATATTCGAATCAAATCAATGTTTTAATTCATGATTCTAATCATACACAAGTTAGAATCAGTGATAGTTTTGAAATAGCACGTATCATTCATTTAATTCTTTTTGAGTTTTTAAAGGAATTTTAATTCGAAACATTGATTTGAATTAACAGAATAGAGTTACTAGAACCGTCCTTAGAATTTGCGGTGCCCCTAGTATATGAACTAATCAAGACTCCAAAAATTCGTCCATATTATTGAAATAAATTTTACTTCTTTTTCAAATTTCATTTCAGAAAACGAACGATTGGGTAACAACTTGTGCAATACCTAAACCATTTGATTTAATTGGATATCTGTAAGCGACGTCACACGTGTTCGAACCTTATTGGGTACTGAATTCACAAATGCCACGATATCTAAGACGACGTCACTTGCAAGTATTCAATTATTACTTTTTTTTATTTATTTGAATTCATTCTTTCTTTCAAATTTTGTACTATTGTTTCATTTAGTTAGTTTCTTAGGTAAGGAATTAAGTATTTAAGGGAGCTAAAATAATCATTATCATGATGTTTAAATAGGCTACTTCAAAATCTTTAATATTTTTTGTGGGGATTTTCATGCTTTTTTTTTTTTTTTTTTGGTTTTTTNGCTCGGGGAATAATTAATTAGATTTTTTTAATAAATTCACTAACTCAAAAGTAATTTAAAATATAGAAAAAGTGCGAATTCAGGTAAACCATAAATAAACCCTATAGTTTCAAATGCAGAAAAAAAAATTCAAAATATTAAAGTGTAAACAAACTATCGCAGGATTTATACAGTGGGGAAATTATAATGCAATAATTTGTTTTCATTTTAATATTTGAAAAACTTTTTCAACTTCATTATTTACTCTAGGTTATTAACTTGAATTCAAATTTTTTTAAACTGCAAATTTTAAATTACTAATGGAGGTGAAACAGAATCCGTAATAATAGCGTCCTATTAATTTAATTGTTTTTCGAAGTTTCCTCACCAAGGAAAATAAAAAAGTTATAGTTAAAGCTCCTTTATATTAATAGATTTACAATTTTAAACTAACTGTACCATCTCGCCGTAAAGAACTATGTGGGATTTAGAACGGACAAATAACATAAATATTTTAAAAGTTATTAATTAAAAAAAAAGAAAAAAAAAAAAAAAAAAACTCGCCAATTTGGAGAGATTTAAAATAAAATAAAAAAAAACTCGCCAAAATGGCATTTAGATTAAAATTTTCAGTTTTCCATCAGTTGGAAAATTATAATAATTCTCAATCTTTAAAATTTTTTATGATCCAGATAAGGCAGCGTTGGAGACAACAGCGTTTAATGCTGTATTTTCATAACCATAAGTTATTAAAATGCTAAAGATAACATTTTTCACTAATTTTGAATTCACAGTACTTATGATAATAGCAAATTACTTGCAAAAAAAAAAGCATAATTTCATCCGACCTCAGATTCTTCGAAAAACAGTCTTTTGATTATTTTGATGAGGTACTAGATTCAGTGTCCAACACAGTAATCACACGTGTGTAATAAAATAGTTTAATAAAAGACACACACACATCGAACAGGAATCTGTGTCAATTTATTGCCCTCCTACTGATCTGCTCCCTGACAACAAATCAGAATCCAACCAAAAACAGAACACTATGACAACCGAACAGGCTGACATCGGGGAATGGGAGGAAAAAATCAATTCAATTGTGGATTTAAATTAAACTTTTTTTTAAAGAAAATATGGAGGGGATATACAAGTGGATGACATGGGCGAAAAATGTCCATTAGGATAGTCATGCTTCACCAATAAAATGTATGTACAAGGTTAAAAACTGTTCTGATTTCTCTTTTTTTTTCTTAAAAATATTCACTATCTCAAAAAACATAGATCAGTAGTCGTTTACATGTGAATGATAAACGTAAACATATGAGGTAATATCGGTATGTTAAACACTAAAATACAAAACACAAGATTCAAGATACAGTAATTTGCATTTCTTTTTTTTTTATAATTACACATAACATTAGATACTCTAATTTTTTCCTCTTCTTTACTCTTAGAATAAACAACATTAAATACATAACTGCAACAAGAAAACAAAAACACAGTTATTTATTTGTCTTTTTTTTATCTATTTTTTACGAGATATATAACAAATCAGATTGGACAAAGAAATAAACATATATATAAAAGAGAAGAATGGGTAACATTCACAGAAAAAAAACGCATTATTATGTTTTTTTTTGTTTTCAAAAAACATCCAAGTAATAAATGATTTCTTCATTAACAGTCTAAACGAGATCTATTGCCTTGAGAATTGCCTCAATTTGCAGGTACATAAAAATGAACAAAGTATTCATATAAAAAACAGTCATTTATGTAAACAATTAACTGATTGCGACATAGTTCATAAAAAACATTACACCAACCGACAAAATCGGTGCAGAAACTTAACTTTTATTATTTTTTCGATTCACAAAATAAAAATAAATCGTCTGATTAAATAAAAAAAAATGGCGCCTAAAGTTTTATAAAAGAAAATAGGCTTAGCTCTACCTTTTGAAAACGGACTGTACATGCATAACGCATAATTTTTTTCAAAGCAATTTTACGACTTTGATTTATGACGTAATTAGTCTTTTGTTTAAATTATTCTTAAAAGGTTTTGTTTTTAATTTTGTTTACGAATTCCTCAGAACTTTAAATTTGTAAGTGTTTGAAATTAAAAGTATGAATTGATTACTTTTGATTTTAAACATTTAGATATGACTTAAAGAAAATCAATTCTCCCAAAATTTATTCATTCCTCTAGTAGCAGAAAAACCTATTAGCAATATTGCACCAATATTTTCGTGATATTTGTAATATTGCACAATTTACTTGAATATTGGGTGTTTACATTTTAAGCTACTTGGTATTCGGGAAGAGTAAGTATTTTTGGATACCTTACCGACATTAATTGGAAAATTTTTGTAATTTTGATTTTTATCCGTAATTATTAGAACGAATTTTATATTTTTGATTCTCAATTCAAAAGTCCTATTATTGATTCCCATTATGACACATTTAAAATACATCAGAATCATCATTTGAACGAGATCTTATGATATCCCTTAATGTTATGCATGTACAATTCCATACGGCAAAACAACAAATGACCGGAATGATATTAAATAAAGGGGGTGGAGTGGAGTGTATAATAAAATAATAAACTAGCACCAATAATGGAACAAAGCAGGGACTGTGACTGACTAGGGACCGGAGCAGTGTTATACAATAAAAATTCCCATTTTCAATAGTTTTTTTTTTTTTTTTTAAATATGTTTGAGGTAGTGAGTACAAGCAAAAAATTGGATGACCAACGTAAAAGCGGCAATTCACTTGCTTATGCAGCTGACCATTTAACTTTGTGCTTCAGATTTTTTTTTTTCTTTTGCCGTTTTTAAATACATATGGCTTCCACAAGGGACCAGTCTCCCAAAATATTCACAAACGGCCTTCGTCAAATGGGAAAATGGAGAAAAAGAACGTCCCTGATGTTTAGTACGATGCCCGACGTTCGCAAGTCTTTGCACACAGCCCGGGAAACGGAAGTATAAATATAATACACACCTACCCGCATTTACTTCGCCCTGGCATGAGGCAATGGTTATGCGAACGTCCCGGCACCTGACACAGAACAGAGAAAAATACACAAAAACACAATTACTTTTTTTTTTCACCTATGGCATTTATATCATACGCTATACATGGGTCTTGATTTCCATTTTTTTTTAAATGCATGATTGCATGATATGAAAAATATATGGTGTTTAAAGTGAGCACCCCCTAAGGGGGCGTAAAAGAGCCGGCATCTAAGCAACCTTACGGACCACAGTTCACTGTGCAAGGGGGCGGCATGAGGAGCGGAATGTGTCGGGGCCCAGGGCAGGGGGATCCTGGCACTTCAGTATGGGTGTAGCTTGTTGTGGACCCCTGCCCTGATCCCGGCTATTAGTAAATTTTTGCTTCAATGCGTAATGTGCAAGGGTTATATGGAAAAAAAAAATGTTTAAACGAAAGAAAAAATTATAATACTTCATCAGAGGAAAGTTATCCCTTTGGTCAGGTTACAGTATATAAATACACTCAAAGTAATCTCTACAATAATTCAAAAATAAAAAAAAAATAAAAACGAGGTAGATCAACATACAAATATTCTAATACACATGAGTATACTCTAATATAAAATATATACATAAATTACATGATTTTTCAACGATGTTTAGTAATGAGCATTTTTTTTTTCTTAGGAAACAAAATGATGACTTCGTAACATCAAAAATCATATTCCACCTTTTATAACATCAAACGGCTCAAACCTAAAGATAATTATTTACCAAAAATCGGGTCTGAAATTGAGCAAACAGCAAAAAACAATTTACAATTTTTGTCATTTTTTTTTCTTCTCCTTCTTTTCAACAACGCTACTAAAACAACCAAATATCTAATAATTTTAACAAATAATTTTTAATATTTCACAAAACTATGATATATTGCACTAGTCCTTGAATTTATTTGCAATAATTTTAATTTTGCAATCATATCACCCAAATCATAGCACGTCATTTTGTGTTACGATTTTTTTCTTTCTTTTCCTTTCCAACTAAACCTGATCAAAGGGCTGTTTTTTCTCTCTTGTTGCACGTTTCCTACAGGAGGCACAAAACTTTTAGATCAAACTTTTTAGAAAAGTTTACTTTTTCATTAGAGTTTTCAGCATTAGCCACACTATTTGTTAAGCGTTTCTCTAGTATTTTTTTTTTGCAGGAATTTCTTAGGAACTATCACAAAACAAGTCTTCAAAAATTTAAATATTATTGAAAAATAAAATAAAGGTTAAGATTTATGATAAAAATACTAATATAAATATTTAGTATACATAAACTGTTGCTTAAGTTCAGTAGTTTTAAAAAAGAAATCCCTTCTGATTACAACTTTTAATTCCCCCCCCCTCCATTTTGATTATAACTAAAACAAAATAATTATAATAGAGGATTTTTCTTCATGCGCTGCAAATTTATTATGTAAAGCCGAAAATGGAATCCAGACAAGAAGCGCGTATGCGTTCTTAAATTTCGAAAAAACCAATACATGAAATCCGCAAAAATTGTTTGAAAATTCGAAATAGAATACAATTATTCTGATTTTTTTCTTTTTTTAATTATGAGTATGTTTTATTTAATAAAAAGAAATTCATGATGAATGTTTCATAAATTAATTTAGATGTTTTTTTTCCAAAAACAATTGCGAAAGTTGTTTAAGCGAACTAGTCTTTAAATTCCATCATAGTATAAAAAATAAAAAAAGTTTCAGAAAAATTACTTGCAAATTTAGACCTAAAAACAGTTCCATCATATTTCATGACGTTATTTGAATTCCATCACTGTATATATATATATTAAAAAAAAAATCAAAAATATTACTTGAAAATTTTGACCTAAAAAGTAATGAAAGAAATTCCTTTAATTAGAAAACTATTAAAAATTAACCAAAAAATGCATGAATTATGCTGAAAATTGGAATAAAAATGTTTTAAAATATTTAATCTAAAATTCTTGAGCCTCCTCCTTCAAAATGGGAAAAAAATGGATTTAAAATTATTTTGACAATCACTCATTTAGCTGTGTATACTGGCCTATATAACTTTGCTCACAACAATATAGGACATAAACAACATCCACAAATGTATCATAATTACAATAGCGTCATTTTTAGCATACTTCAATAATTACAATATATACTTTTTTTGCTCAAGAAATAGAACAAACTTGAAATGTTTAAAAGGAGCATTTCGGTTTTTCTATTAAAAAGACCAAAAAAGATACCCGTTTTTGGATTTAAACCTATTGTTTTTTTCACATATTAATAATCCTAAATTCGAAATTTTTTAGAGTTGGAGAAAAATTCGAGACATTTTTTGATGCTTAAATACACATGATGTATAAAATTTCTAAGCTACTTGTTAGTATTTATGAGTAAATGCACGTTCAATTTAATAGAAAAACGATTTTTTTTCAAAGATTGCTCTTTTTTTCTTCCAAATCTTGAACCTTCAAAAGTTACAACAAATCATTTCTATCAATAATAATAATAACAACAAAAATCAGCATTATTAAATGTAACAAATGTTTAAAAGAATGGGCTCTCTATTAAAATAAAATAAATATACATAATACACACAAATAAAAGCATAAATCACTATATCTTTAACAATCAAAATAATAAAAGAATTTTTGATTTTATTTTCACAATAATAAATTGCAATTCTTCTAGTAAATAGAATCACACAAAAGTTGTCATAATCAGAAATTACTTTATCAAAACATGCCAAATATAACAGTCTTTTCACCCAACTAACCATTTTCACACAGTTTGATAGTTTAAGCATGTACTTTTAAAATTAATGAATTAGTTTAACAATAAACTCGTTATATTTTGAAGTTTATTTAGGAAAATACAGAACGAAGTCACTAAACTTGATTTCATAAAAAAATAATTGTTAATATTAATTGTCCTTTTAGTTATGATTTAATTTTGAAGTGCATTTGAGTTAAAAAAAAAACGTATGAAAGTCGTTAAATTTGAATTTATATATATATATAATATTAGGAATGCCCATTGTTCTTTTGTGATCCAATTTTGAAGTACATTTGGGTTATTAAGGATATAGAATTCATCAGACTTGAATTAGAAAACAAAAAATTCCGAACATTATTCCTTCTTTTAGAAATACATTTGGATTATTAAACGTATGAAAGTCGTTTAACTTAATTTCTAAAACATAATAATTCCGAATATTATTTCTTCTTTTAGTTTATGATTCAATTTTGAAATACATTTGGGTTATTAAACGTATGAAAGTCGTCTAACAAATAATTTCGAATAACAAAATAATTCCGAATACTAATCATTCTTTTAGTTATGATCCAATTTTGAAGTACATTTGGAACATAAAATTTATGGAAGTTTGAACAATTAATATGGTATATGACAAATATTACAATGCAGATAAAAGTATCAACAGGCTATTTGATGTATTTAAAAAACAAAACACATTTTAAGTGCAATTTAAATCCAAAAGCAATTATTGTTCCTTATTTATAAATTAATTCCAAATTAAATTATTCGAAATAGAATGCTTTGATTATTTACCCCCCCCCATTTTTTTGCTAAATTAATAAATTTTTTATTACGATTCAATTACTTTAAAATAAATTTTCATCAGAATTACTTAGTTACTTCGAAATACACAGAGTTTACTGTAAACTACTGGTCTCGCTGGTTGAATACATAGCTAAAAATGTGACATCTAATCTTTGATTTGAGCGGGCCACTCTACGCACACGATATAAGAAACAATGCCCTGAAGAGGTCACACAAATAACAAAACTCCATACGACAATAGATGTTATAAAACATAACATAATAATACATTACTTAAAATAAATTAACCCATTCTTAGATTTAAATAACTGTCACCTCGACAATATTTCTTTAGTAAACAAAACAAACACATTTTCTAATTTTCCAAAACAATCAGGGGGTGGCGCCTGATTTTGAAGTAGAGATGTCCAAGCCAGAAGCTGAACTAGATCACCTTACTATTATCATTTAACCAATTGCCGTAATATTGCCGTTGTTAATGCCAGCCAGTTGCTTACACTTTTAAACTTTCAAATTATATCTTAAGCATCTCTTTTGAAGTGAGTCATTTTATAAACAACTGATTAGCAATGGTTGGTAATTGCTTCACCCCTGAAAATTTAAATTTTTTTTTTGAAGTGACCTCTTCAGTAGTCCTAATGACAGGTGGAGCAAGTTCTAAAACCACTAGTTTAGTATAGAAAGTCCCTGAAGTGAATTAAGCTGATGGTCAGAAGCGCCCTCTCTCGGGTGTTTAGTTAAAAAAATCTGCTTTAGCCAGAAAAGGTCATATATTTACTTCGAGAGCTTCATCCAAGACGAAACACTCCGAAAATTGATAAGTTTTGTAGGAGTTCCAAGGATTGACCTATTGGTGCCACATCCTGTACATATCTCCAAAATAGTATTTATTCTTGTGCAAGAGGTGGACTTTAGGTCAAAGCTGAGAGCCCCTACTAAATAGGAACCTTCACCAAAAAAGCACCAAATGGAAGGCTTCAAACATATCGCCTTTTCTTTATTTTTTATCAGTTCAGTTTGTAAAAGAAAAACAAAAATATATCATGATTGTGAGTGGGGGGCCTTTATGCCACTGTATGATGACAGCTCATGACAAAGCTACAGAATGACGGGATTGAATGATATACAAATACTGTTCTAGCAGTCGTTCATTTAAAAAAAAAACAAATCTATTCAAATTGAATAATAAAAAAAAGAAATAAAATCCCGAGATTTGAGAAATTAATAAGCAAAATAAAATGCATAAACATAATGGGTATGGACAAAATGTGAAGGAAACATTTATTGCTTTATGTTTCATGCCGGGATAAATCTTATATGCCAGAACTGAATGTTGAAAACTTTAATTTTTCAATTTCTTTCAGAAATTCTTTTGAATATTCATTTAGCTTTTTAAATTTTATTGGTGGAATCAAAAAAACTTGTCAGATAGTCATTCAAAGTTTTCATATAGTTATTTATGTCTGTTAGATAAACTATTTATGGAATTTGTGGTTCAAATGAAAAATTTAAAAATAATTTAATTATTTATGGTAAAATAGGATGAAATTATGGTATCAATGAATCAGATAATAGAAAAAAAAGTTTTAGTTGTTTATGTTAATAGATGAATAATTTAGGGACAAAATTATTTACAGAAATCATGAATCAGATAATAGAACTTAACTTAGTTACATTAACTCAGATAGAACTTTATAACTTAATTCAGATACATTTTACAAAAACTTAATTGATCTGTATTTAAGCAAGTGCATAATAAATAATTGTACTTAATCATAATAATTTTTTTTTAAGTGCATTATAAATAATTGTACATAATAAATGTACTTAAACTTATTTATGAATATTTTAAACCATATTAGAATTGCATTTTTTTATTTAGTATTTCTGCTGAGACATAAGTTATTTTTTAATTTTATTTTGTATGATTTTCAAGTAATCAACATTCGAGTTCTGAATATATTCTTATATATTGTTACAGCTCATAGGTTGCTAATGCATACTCATTTATACAATTACATAAAACTTTTCATATATTTGATGCGGCTTCCAAATATCTTGAGGAACTTTAAACAGCTGGGCGGACGCCGAGGAACTATCGTTGATAAGTGTATTTCATAGTTATTCATTAAAAAATTATACTTTCATTCTCTGAACTTATAATAATTTAAGAATCATAGCAACAAGCAATTGAAAAGAAAATTATACGCGTTCAGTTTCTATGATAATTTGATACTTCAGCTTGGCCACTGGTCTGGCAATGAAACAAAATGTAAGTAATAAAAATCAATACATACAAGACATATTAGAAATGATAGTACTTCATTGCCTTGAATGTACAAAAAAAAAGTATATACAGTGAATTTTCAAAAGGAAAAAAAAAAGGCAAGAACTATTTGCTTTTAAAAAGCATAAACTACAGTTGATTTTACAGTTTGCCATTTCTCCACCGGGCAAAATTTAATAATTAATGCTGTCAGATCCAAGTGCCAGCCAAATTAAGCGAATTTACGTACCGTATAAAGTTATCAAATAATATTTCAAAAGAATTTTTCAAAGTGAATCTCGAAGCATCTATAGTAGGAAAAGTGAACTTTGGTCTAGGAAGCTGCTTAGTTGCATTTGTTCAGAATACAGTATTCACTAAGCCACACTAATTTTATTTTATTATTTTTTTTCTGTTATACAACCAACTTGTGTGCATAACATTGCCTGAGCTGCTTTTTTTGATTTCAATTGCTTGCAATGATGAAAGAATGAGTGACGATGAAGTGAAGGAAGGAGGTGTCATTGCCCAGACGGACCGGCTGATGACGCATTTGTGGCCGGCCCTTAGGCAGCGGCCCTCTAGGTGCACATCAAAAACGAGTGTTGGGAGAGAAAACGCTACGGTAGAAGAGACTATTTGTTTGAACTTCTAAGCTAAGAATGAGGTATATTCGTTTTGGGAAAGTTAGGGACCTCGGTTGTTTTTTCTTATCTGAAGGGATAAAATTAAATTTTAATGTTATTATATAAATTCATCGCTAGTTTAATCTGCTGACATTCAGGCATATAGAAATACGTAACCCTTTCCCTTTCAGAGATGGTCATGCACAACGAATTCAGACACTATTTTTGCCTTAGATGATGGTCATGGGCAAAGAATGCAGTTGCAATTTATGCCTTTACAGATGGTCATGTACGAAGAATTCTGTCACAATTTTTGCCTTAGAAGATGATCATGGCCAAAGAACTCAGTTACAATTTTTGCTTTCGGAGATGGTCATGCAAAAAGAATTCTTATACATTTTTTCTCTTCAGAGATGGTATTACACAAAGAATTCTATCCCTATATATCACTTTACTGATGATCTTGTGAATAGATTTTTGTCAGCATCTTTCTCTTTAGGAGAAATCATGTACACATCATTGTTTTGTTTGCTCATACAAGAGCAGAAAGGTCTTAACATATTCAAAGTGAAAAATTAAAATGAAATTATATGAGCATGGCAATTTCAAAGGGTAAAATTGGTGGCAAAACTCTGCTAAAAGGTGATGATGTCATTCGATGTGCATGGGTATTTCGAAGAGAAAAATTTGTGACGCAATTCTACAAGCATGATTGTCGGCAAGATGAAAAAAGTGGTTCAAAACTATTATTAAGTGAAAAAAAAATCGAATATGAAAAGCCAATAGTCGGTTGACATTTAAAAGTTCCCGAAGTCCCTTTCTTCCTGGCTTGCTTTTACCCTGAGATTGTAGAGCCCCATGTACCAGAACAGGATTATCCATTGCAAGCGATGGTTCATTTCCTAAATACAAATTGCCACTTTTTGTTTCAAACTCCATTTGCAGTACCATGACTGAGTTCTTTGAAAGAGAAACCCAATCATGGTTCTGCGCACCTAAGCGGGCTGCTTTGAAGACGTCGGTATAAAAAACACCACAAACTACAGAACTACATTTCCCTGCTAATAAACATAGCAGCAGTTATGTACAGTACAACAAGTGACAAAAAAGGAACTAGGAAGAGCCAGTTGGGAAGCGGCAAATAAGTTACTAGCGTTCTCTTGCCAAACCTCTTATTGGCGCTTGGATTACATTGTTTGGAGTTAATCACCATAGAACGCGCAGAACTCTAGCGGCTTCAAAATAACGGGGAAGAAGAGAAAGGTTTATTTATCAAAATATTAAATATATATTTCTTGATAAAGTTTATGTTTCGTTTTTTTTAGAGTCTTTATTTGTACTTACAAAGTTTTATAAACTTAATATATTCACTAACAAGTGTTTCAAAAACTTTTGTTTGTTTTGTCGTTTCTTTGAGTTTTTATATTTTTTTTTATGAGAATGGCACTGACTTTACAAATTTATAATACAGAAAGGCTAAAACCGCGATCTAATTTCATAAAATTACAAATATACATTTTTTTATGTAGAAATGTGAATTGAGATAGTTATCTAAGTAAGAAGCGGCGTGTTCTACGGCGATTTGCATGAGCAATCTGGAAGTAGAAAAAGGTTCTTATTCGTTTTTCCCTGTCTTTTATTCGTATGGTTGTTGTTTTTCCCAAGCGCCATGGTTTTTTTTATTTTACCTCCGGCCACGGCAATGAGAAATGGCCAACATTATGATTAAATCTAGAGCTAAAAAGGTAAGGTGACACATGGACACTGTTAACTCAGGAAAATTGTCCTGCTGGATGAACACAGGAGACAATTAGCCTGAGTGGAAGGACAAAAAATAATAATAAACAATACGAAAAGATTGGTGAGTTCCCTGAGACACTGCAGACGTAGATAGTGTTGATAGTAACACTGTACATCATTAATCCCTGCCCTAGAAAGATGGCTAATGCCACATTATGTTCAAAATATAAAGTTCCAATGAGGTAATATTCTTCTGAAGTCGCAGCCACATTTTGCGCACTGTTCTTTCGCAGCGTCCATATATAAATCTGGCAACATGTTGCCTAGAGTAATAGTTTTTTTTTTTGACAAACAGTAACAGTGATATGAATTAATCTTTGTTTTAGGAACTGTTGCAGTGTAGGAAGAACGGTGGTTCTAGTACTCGTTCTTGATCGTCGGCGATACAATGGCGGAGGCTCTCGATACATTTGTCGTCATTGAGGTAGCTTGTTGAGCGGTGCCGGTGGGCGTATGGGCCAACATGGATGTAGTGGAGAGGTCTGTTGCGGTGACAGGTTCGCCGGGAGAGCGAGGAGGAGGTGGCGTACCGACACCGAGAGAGGTAGCAGTAGTAGCTGACACACCTAGGGCCATGGGCATGACCATGCTAGGTGGAGTAACTGGTGACACCAGCGATGGAGGACAGGACATGGAACAGCTGGTCGGAGGGTTGATCCGCTTCTCCTTCTGCCGCCTATTGCAGAACCAGACCCTCACCACCTCCTTCTCCATGGTCAGCGATTCGGCCAGTATGGAGATCTCCTCGGAGGTAGGTTTGGGATTCTGCAGAAAGGCCTTCTCCAAGGCTAGCCGGACCGTCGTTTCGATGCTGGTGCGCTTCTTTCGCCTCCGGCCTATGGACTCGGGAGTTGTGTGTGCATTGGTTAGGGCAGCTGGGTTGTTCATGGAGGCATCTGCATCCTCCAGCCACCTTTGCAATAAAGGCTTTAGTTTACACATGTTCTTGAAGCTGAGGTTAAGGGCTTCAAATCTGGAAATTGTGGTTTGGCTGAAGTCATTGCCATACAGTTTGCCCATCGCCAATCCCACATCTCCTTGTGTAAAGCCTGAAAGGGAAAACAGACAGCTATTTACATGGATTTTAACATTCAGTAATCATTTATCAGCCAATGAAATATCGTTGATTTATTAAAAAGGATCCACCAGACATTATTTGCACCATCATTGACCAAATAACAGCATTTTTGGATAATAATTTATTTACTGCAACATACCAAAGATAAATTTTTATCCCATGGACGTATAAGTCTAAAAAAGTCTTACTTTTGAAACATTCAACATGGAATCTAAATAAGATGTTGCTTTTGTAGGTAGAGTGTAGTGTCTTTGAGCACACAAGAAATATCCTTCTATTGATAGGGTAATTTATCAATCAAAATCTGTCAATTTTCCCCCCAGAAAGACAATGTTTTCTGACATTAAAGAATTAACTCTTTGAGAATAGAGTCAACGTTATAGATTGACTGGACAAAGATTTATGAATTTGTTATGAAATAAACTAAGGAACCAGAGCTGTATAATGAAAGTTCCAAATATAAAAGCTTTGAAGCAGTTACCATGACCTATAAAGAAAGGCCAAGCATGTGAATTTGCAAACTTCAATCAATCATGCTTTTCAGGAAACCTTGCATATTTTCAACATTGTTTTATCAATACATCAGAAACTATTAATCTAATTTGTTTAATATAATTTAATTTTCTACACAGCTGTGAAAGTCAAGCAAACTGTGTAGGCGTTAGGGAGCTGGCCTTGCACCAGAAAAGTCCTGGGTTTGAATCACGCACAAGGCATTCATTCTCTGTGCTAGTCCTTACTGTGGGAGCAACACCTAATATGGTGCCCTTGAAAGAGTGGCCAACAAATTTGTCCTTATTATGCCTGAATTGACAAAATGTCAACCCAGGTGGCGTTGAAAAAAAAACAATGGTGTGAACATTTTATTTTTTTTCTCCATTTCTTGAAAAATTTAACTGGGAAGAGCATGAAAAAATAGGCTTTGAGGGAAAAGATTCTGTAAGGATTGAGGACTCATATATTTTGCATGTTATGCAATACACTATTGCTCCCTAAAAAATTGAACTGAGATCAGAGTAAAAAGTATGGTTTCCAGGAAAAGGCTCTGAAGTTACAAAAAAAAGTAGATTTTTGGAAAAGTTGAGAGTTGTGTCTCCCATTAAAATATTTTTTAAGATTATGCAATGTATACTTTACTTGAATGCAATGTAGGCAAGTATTATTTTTATGTGAAACACATTCCCACGCTTTTTGATTTATTAACATGAATGAGGAAATTAGTTGTCTATTTGGCTTCTCAGTGGGTTAGAGTTTCATACAGCAATATATATAGAAAATAAAACGATATAAGTTATAAAATGGCACCGGAAAACAGAGCATTTAAAACAAACCTAGTTTGATTCTTCTCTGTTTAAAAGTTTTAGCGAATTGTTCAAGCTCCTCCAAATCCGTCATTTCTTCAGGACTTGGTTCAGTAGGTCGAGGTTTTGATTGGTGAACTGGACTCTGAAAAATAAATTATATTTATTAATTCCTTTTCCTGATTTGTTTATTTTGTACATAAAAGAAAATAAAAACTTCATTTAATCTTCTTAACAGAGACCAGGACAAGGACTAGTTTATGAAAGATTCATACATCAATCAAACGATTAGTAACTTGTGACTTTCCCTTTTTCCTTATTTCATAAAAATATGAAGGCCTTCAATTCATATTTGATGATTATTTACTTAGTAAAACTGATTTAAGTTAACTAATCTAAAGTTAATGTTACGTTCTAAAGTTTTGTGACTCTAAACTAATCTGGAATGTGTTTACTCCCACATTGAGGCAAACTTGTCTTCTTGATGAATTTTAATTAGAATTAACCTATACTTGAGTTAGATGAAGGGGGGGGGGGAGAGGGCGAGTGATCATCAAAACCTCCAATGTTCAAATTTATGGCAGCAAGACTATAATCTAATATTAGTGATACATTATAAGACTAGTGATACATATAGTAGGACTCTTAAAATATCAAAATTTTTACATGCCTTGAGGCAAAATATATGCATGAATAAACTTCTATGTGCCTACATATCTTTTTTGAATGCATATGAAAGTACACCCATTTGAATGTACCTATTATTAATCTGTCATGGAAAAAATAATATTGATACCAAGATCAAGACTTTTATTTTCAATATTTTTATTAATTTAAAAGTGTCAAAGAGTAAAATATAAACAAAGAAGTATTAAGTATATTTTACAAAGCATTATTGTTATATGAAGTAGTATTGCCAAGTGTTACTTGCTCTTCAGCATGCATTGCACTTAGGTCTTATCAAATATAATTGATTTTCTATTTTTTGGTTTCTATTATATGGCACTTAAATAAGTTTCAGTCAAAATTTGTAGGGGCCTGATAAAATATTCACATGCCCATGCAATAGTGAAAAATAATGATCTGGGCATGTCAGGCAACATAAAATGTTGTGCCTTAGTAGTGACATAAAGCAGTATATGAACATACAGGTTATGGTTAGGTCACCACTATAAATAAAAAGAAATTGAAACAAATTTTCCACTCTTAAAATGTTATAGAAAACCATTGATAAAAAAAAGAAGCCATCGTTTAAAGAGCCGTGCTAACCTTCTGTGCTGGAGGCATTTGTGCCTGAGTAATGATAACTGGTTGGGATGACTGTAAAGAGGTAGGAGGTAGAGGTGGTGGAGGTGGCTGTGGAGGCGCTTGAGGTCGTGGCTGTTGTTGAGACTGTGACTGTTGATGATGATGTGACTGTTGCTGCATTTGTTGCTGGAACTGCTGCTGGACTGCTGCAGCTGCAGCCACAGTGGCAGCTGCTTGAGAAGACAAGACTCCCTGAGGTAGAGAAACTGCAGCTTGGCTGGCTTGGAGTTGGAGGTTTTGAAGACTCTGCTGCATCAACCCTTGTTGCAGAAGGCCCTGCAATACCAACAACCATAAAGCAATTAGTTAAATTCTTTTTGAGCTAGGTTACCAAAATTTTAGTCAATAAGAACCTTAATTGTGGTCATTCCATGTAGTAAAAGTGTTCCATCAAAAACTGTGTAGTTGAAAAGATAAAAAGCTATTGCAATTTTATTGTTTTATATTATTGTCAAAAATAAGTGGAGCAATTTTTATCCAACTGTCCCTGAAAGGGCTATAAGAATAGGAAAAAATTTTAGGAAATGGTATGAAACCATACCTTCCCGCAACTGTGGAATTTTCGTAGTTTCAGAAATTATTTTATCTAGTGGTAGAAAAAGTAATGTATTAATATTTTAATAAATTACAATGTGATACCTGCAAGTGGTGTAGTGTGGGTATCTTGATCCTGATTGTTTTTGAAACGTCGCATGTTTATGTAAGCAACTATTCTTTTCATTTTATTTCGAGTAACTGAAGTGCGTCAAGTATCAATTCCCTTTAAGAGACACGTTCTATATTTTTTCGTGATGATTGTTTCACAAATATTTCAATTCTTTCACTACATATTTCTTACTTAATGCAAAGACAGACATGAAGCCATGTAGAACATAAACAAATTAATTATGCATGAAAATTACCAGGTACACAAAACAAAAATATAACGATTACAATAAAATATACAAGCAAATGATACATCTAAATTAAGTAAAAGACATAGACGAGAAAGATTTATATTTCAGCAAATTCGATGTGAAATACAGCACTGTATTTAATTAACTTCACGTTAATTAACATTCTAAATTATGTGGTGAAACTTAGCTCAATTTTAAAATGGTATTTTGCTTATAAACGATCAGCTGGCGCTGACGTCATAGGTCATATGTGTGGGTATACATGGTCTTCTTCGTCATGAAGTGTAAGAACCCAATTCATAGATATTTATTTACTACTACAATTAAATATCTAAATCAAAGGTCAGCTTAACAATGTGTCGCAATATGTCAAAATTTTATACATTTCTATTCGTTAAAGAAATTTTTACTCTAGGGCAGTACCACAGGAAACAATTATTTGCAGAAACGTACTATGTACTATAGAATGTACATAGAACTATAGAATGTTTCATAATAACTTCCCATAATATGTATTTTTAAAATCATTGTAAAAACTGAACTAATTAGGACTTACAAATCAGCAGCATCAAATTAATATTTAATTATCAAAAAAATGAAAACTTTATAACAAATCAAATGAATTATTATCAAGGCCCAAATCCAATAACAGTTGGAATCAAATTCATTAAAACAAATTTATTTGTCAAATGAAGCTGAAAGGCATTTCTTATAATCATTGCATGCAATAAAAGTAAAATAACAAAGTAAAGCAGTCCCATAACAGCCCATTGTGGGCCAGGGGTGTCATGGAGGTTAAGGTTCCTCAATTTCGTGATCAACGGCAGACAGTGCAGGCCAACTAATTGTAGCAATGTGGTCAGCATTGTGCACAGGCTGCTTTTACTTCCCAGATAAACTGGTACCCCTCAATTTAATCTCGGTAGGTTTAATGCTGCCATTAGACATTGATTGGGGTTCTTTACAATGACAGTTTGGTGGAAGTTAAATAATAATGACGATGATTATGGAACATCTTGCACATTTAAAACTATTCACATTGATGCATCATATTCTATAGAAATATATAACTATTATTTAATATAATGAAAGGAAACTAATCAGTTAAATAATAAATTGAATATAAAAGGAGTGTATATAATGCTAGGAACCCTAACTACATCAGTGAACTTTTGAAAAAATATGGGCAATGTTATAACATTAAGTTTATTACATGGCAATTGTTCATAACGTTTGCAACTTTATGCAACTTTATTTACAAAATTTGAATAGTCTGACGAGCTAAGAGATCTTGAAAATGAAATGTACCCGAAATAAGTAACAATGAACTTTTGAATAAGAAATCAACTTTATAGTTATTATGTTGGCTTTTTCAAAAAAAAAAAAAAATTATTTATGATCTTTTTGTTTCTACTATTTCAAACTATTAAGCAAAATAATTGATAAAATAAAAGTAATTAATCTTTTTCTACAAAAATTTTTTGAAATAAAATATTTTTGGTTAACAGAAAATTTATTTTAAAATATTTAAATCAATATGCCAATAAAAGATTAAAATAACATCATACTGAACACTCTAAAGTCTAGATTTCACAATTATATGATAATGATGATTGTAGTATATTTGAAAACTAATTATCGATAACATGATTCTATGACATAATGCATATTAACTATCGTTTAAAGAGTAGGAGAACATGTGAACAAGTGAAATAAAGTTTAAAAAAAATGCATAAATTTCATGTAATTTTTCACAAAATGCAAAATAAACAATTGAAAAAAGGAATTCAAGTAAATATGTATTATAATCATTTCAACAACTAGCTGGATATCAACAATAAATGAAACATAGCACAGTTGTCTATTATTATCCTTATTTTTTAAACAACTTTTTATGGTCACATGTTTAAAAACAATGTCATTGATATAAAAGTAATGCAGTATATTTAGATATCAATTAATGAATGATATTACAGAAGACAAGTTATGTATCGAACCTTTCACATGTGTAATTTTATAATAAATTAAATATAATTTTTTTTTAAAAAAAGAAAAAAGGATATTTATTATGGATAGAATAAAGAAAATAAAAAAAAGTTTGTTGCAAGTTATTCAATAAATATATCATAAGTTTAAAAAATAAGTATATAAAAACTTGCCAACAATTCTGACAAGTTTATAAAGATAGTAACAGATAAAGTTTCCATCACATCAATATGTAATATATTATCTTTAAAATGAAAAAAAAGAATTCAAATTTCAAGACATGGCTTTACTTTGAAGGAAGATCTGTGAATTAAAAAAAAAAAAAAAACTGATTGCTCTAAAATTCTAATTCAAAATTTACATTAATAAAAATATAAAGTACTTTTTACATTTCCGTGCTTTGAGGTGAAATAAACTTTCACAGATTTTAAAAAAAGATTTTCGCAAAAGAAAGTAGATTGTAATTTCAGACATTATAACTTCTTCAAATAAATATTGAAAAACATTTAATTTTTAAACATCACAGGTTGAGGTATTTTCAAACATAAAACTTCCTTGAAATTTCGCATAAGTTTTCTTAAAGGAAAAAAATTAAAAAAAAAATTTAAAACACAAACAAAAAGTACAGAGACCTGATTTTGGAGAAACAGCTGAGCTTGCATATTTGCAGGTAACTGACCAGGCTGCAGAAACACAAACGGCTGCATACTTTGCTGCAATTGCTGCTGTAACTGTTGAATATCCTGAGGATTTAGTTGCAGACCAGGTAACCCTGAATTTAAAGGTAGCTAGAAAGAAAAATGTTATTTTGTGATTTTAATTATGTATGACAACATTTTGATAACAAATAAGAAAGTTCAAAACAAAACTCAATAAAATCTTCTAATTAATCTCTTTTGTTTTCATCTTCCATAAAATAAATAAAAATGTTTTATCTGGATGGTCCAAACAGATCTCCATAAATATAATATTGGAATTTATTCTAATATTATAGGTAAATTACATATAACTATTTTGAAATATTATTTAGAATTATTACAAATAAAAGACAAAACAAAACTCAATCATAAAATTTTCTATAAATATAGTATTGGGCTTAACACATATAATTAATTAAAAGCATTAAAATTTTGTTAAAATTGGAGAAATTTGGGAAAAGACCTAATGTATATGATATTAGAATTATCTGTTTCGTCTTAGCCTTTCCCATTTTACAATAAATAAAAATGCTTTATATTTATAATTAAGGAAAGTAGAAATCACACTCACTAAACTTATACTAAATTTTATTCCAGCACAACTTATAACAAATAAAGCAAACAAACAAATAAAACTTGACAAAATTTTTTTTTTTTAAGCTTTGAATTTGTGAATTTTCCCCCAACACAACTTATAACAAAAAAAAAAAAAAAAAAAAAAAAAAAAAAAAAAAAAAAAAAAAAAAAGCAAATAAAACACAACAAATAAAATTTTTTAAGCTCTAAATTTGTCAAAGGTAGAGACAAATTCCACAAAAGACAATATTGGACATAATTGCTTTTTGTTCTGATCCCTGCCCTGCATATTAATAAATAAAAATTTTGCAAGGGAATGATCAAAACAAAACTTAAAAAATATATTATCAGAACTCGCACCCATCAACACTCGACAGATATAATAATTTATTAAAAATAGTACATAAAATTCTATTGAAATTGGAGACATTTGGAACAAAATCTGATAAACATGAGATTGGATTTATCAGTTTTGGCTCCAACTTTCCATATACGAAATAAACAAATACAATTTTTCATATCAAAATTATGGTAATATAAAATAGAACTTAATAAGTAATGCCAGGTTTTGGATTATGCTTTGACACAAAATATACGCAATGATAAATAAAAATATTAAAGTTGTGAAAAGAAGAAGCTAAATCCTATGACATGTGATTTAGGAATATTCTTTTAGCACTTTATAACTACTCAGTGAATTAAGGAAAAGAAATTAAAAATGTAATTAAGACATCATGATTTAAATTTTTATTATCATTAATGACTAGATTAAACTACACATTTATTTCACGATAAGAATTTTTAAATTTTTTTTATTAAAGTTCACATGCATGAAATTTAATAAAACCGGACTAGAAAAAAAGTACTTAAACTTATGCCATTTAGAACTAAAATTAAGTTTGAAAAAAATAAATTATAATGCTAGTAAAAATTTATATAGTATAGTATTTCATGTTTTTGCACGAATTAAAGTAGTAATAATGCAACATTTAAAAACCATAATGCATTAATTTTTATATTACACACTGAAATCTAAAATAATTCTTTCTCAAATTTAAAATAAGTAAATAAATAAACAAATAAAATATTTTGTAACAGAATTATCAATACATATTTCTATTAGTTATGAATTTTTTTCATTTTCTTTATTTAATATTGTTTACATATTTGATCACTTTTGGCCATTAATGAATCAAACCACTAATGATTAATTTCAACCATTAATTTGAAGTTTAAAAATGAGTAAATTTCTACCAAATTTAAATTGCAGTTCAATTAAAATTCTAGTCCACAAGCAGACAGAAGTATTTTATTCTAGTCCACAAGCAGACAGAAGTATTTTATTCTAGTCCACAAGCAAACAGAAGAATAGTAAGAAATTACAATGAAAAAAAAAAATTAAATTCAAATTAATAATGCATAAAAAAATAATTGTTAAGTTAATTAATAATTTTTGAAAATTTTAATAGCAAGAAAGCAGAATGAAGAAACTAATTGAATCAAGTTAATTAAGTATGAAAATTACAATTGAGAATATTAAACAGTAATAAATATTTTAAACATCTTAAAATTTAACATTGAAAAAATGCACAAAAATGATTAACTTTGGAATATGATGCTAGTTGTGAAAGTAATTAATATTTTTAGATTACTATTATATTATTTTTAGATTAGATTACTGAGTATGTAAAAAAATTGTCAGAAAACACATTTCAGGAAACAGAAATAAATAAATAATTAACAAAAATTGCTTAGTATTGAATGGATGTTTGTACTAAACATCTAAAAAAAGTCTATTAGCATGTTATTATTTTATAATGTATATGTATAGATATAGATTTTCTCTGTACAGATAAAATATCATACCTTCCCAAGTTGCTGAGCAGCAAGCCCTGCTTGCATTAACATTTGTTGTTGCCCTTGAGCACCAGCTGCTAACAGCTATAAAAAACAAATAAAAATGAATTTTAAATGCAGAAATAATGAAAAATTCGAATGCAAATATTTCAGTTTCATTTAAACATTATTAAAAAAAAATTTTATAAACTGAATTTTAAAATTAAAAAAATAAATAAATTTTTACTAAATTACAAACTATACTACTTTAAAATCTGTAAAATTTTTCAAATAGATATATAACAAATATAATATTTATACAATAAATAAATTATGTAACTTTAAATTACCTTAAACTGTAAACAAACAAAACCTGATAGTAAAAGATGAAAACAATTTTATTTATATAAAATATTTTAATGATATGGAAGATTTCAAATAAACAATAATGTACTTATAAGAATTACCATGCAGATGCAGCTTTCAAAGTTAACGTCCACTTTAAATAACAGTTATATGTAATAAAAATCTGTGCATTCTTCTTGATTTTAAATTCATGGTTATCTATTCTTAAAAATTATTTATTATATCATTGTTTTATTCATAGGAGAGAATTTAAAGATAAACAATTATCTAGCAAACGTCATTTACATAATTTCAATTACGCACGCAAAAAAACGGCAATAAAATTTAATCTCATAAATTATGTATTTAAGACGTCAACTAACTTTACTTCTTAATCATCTAATTTTCTTAAGATCTTAAATGAGGCTCTTAAGAACATTGATATATATCAAGGAAACGATAATTACACAAGAGGAAAAAATTATTAGAACTATAATTATATGACGAAAATAAAACTGACAGAAAAAATTGCTCAATAAATCTGAAATACTACTAAAATCAGGCAAAGTATTTGTAAATTTTTTTTTAAAACTAAGATAAGTTTCCTTTTAATTTTATTTAAGGATATTATCTTAAAGTATATTCAATCTAAATATTTATATTTTATCGAACTGATTAAGCTTTAAAATTTAACTAAGCAATTTGCAAAGGTCATGCTGTGAATTTCATTACTCAAAAGAACTTATATTTCCCTCATAGAAATAATTTGAAATGTCAAAAAGATAGAAAAGATAGATGTTAAAAAATAGTAGAAAACGTTATCCTTTAAATATCGTTTGTAACAAGAATCATAAACTTTATTATTATATTTTTTTTTACTAATTATTTTTAATAAAATAACACACTTCAAGAGTTTTTTTAGCGAAATAATTAACTTTGGTAGTTTGTATGTTGCGAAAAATTCTTTACAATATTTTAACCTTTTTTTTTATACTTTTGTAAATAAGCGGAATGACAGTTTTTTTGTTCAATAAAAATCGTTTTAAAAATATTCAAAATGTTTGAATCATATTCAATGTTGAGTTGTATTCTAATAGATATACACATCTTTAAAAATGTGATATGTACTTAAAATATATTTCCATTAATTAAAAATTAATCAAATATTAATTATTTAAATGCGTCTTTCTACTTTTTAATATCGTCCTAATAATTTTAAGAAAAGATATCCCATAAGAAATAACTGGTAAGATTTTTCAAGTGATTTTTATATATATATAAAAGAATGAAATATACACTACAAGGTTTAACTAGTTGAGTATTTTAAGACATTACCGAATTTTAAACTAGTGTAAAGCTTTAACTAGTCAAGTTTTACCAAATGTTAGAATAACTAATTATAAATAAAATATTTAAAATGTGTCGTTATAGTTTAGAATAAATCCATTTTCATCTCAGTTGTTAAAAAATTTTAAGAAAAAGGAAAAAAAAATTATAAAAGAATACTTATTAGTCTACTTTATAGAGATTACAAATCTAGTTTAGTATCAAATTTTAAAATAACGTGAAAAAATGTTCTAACTAGCCAAATTTTACTGCATATGTAAGCTAGTGAATTCATTTTACCCGAAACGAACGCGATTGAACCAACATCACTGTGAGCAAAATATTCTTAGGTTATGACAGAATAATTTTTTCTTCCGTTCTTATATCATGCCAATGGTACTTTCATCTATCTGGTTCCTCCAAATTCCAGTTTTTTTTTAAACCGAAAAAATTATTTGTATTCATTGGTTGTTCCAGGTCGTTGCTCGCTGAAATTAAAACGCTCTGTTTTGTGCCTTTGTAGCAACCGAGGTTTAGTCAATTTTGCTGTTTAACCCTTTGACGCAGATGGGACACCGGTGTCCCTTATATATATATATTTTGACACCCTAATTACAAACAAAAATATATCTTGGTACTTTTTAATTATAAAAAACAGTCTAATAGCTACTAAAAGAATCTGCTAGATATCAGAATTATATTTGTACTTAAAATATAAAATCCAAACAGAGTATCACCCATAGTTGCCAAAATATTTACGGTAGTATATGTATATTTTTAAAAACAACTACTGCTGGTCCCAAACCTTTTACTCAGGCTTAAATACTAATTTTGTGGATACCACTTTTTTGCTGATAATAACACAATTACAAATCCCGTTTGTTACAGAACAATATGCCTTAAGAATTAAAAATAAAATATAACATATTTAAATATATAATTTTTCGATTTTTTTTAAAGAAATATTTTTATTAGCCTTAAAGTCTTTATGCAAATAAATAATTTTAATCTGTCGTTAAAGTTTTGAAAAATCTAAAAAAAAATCTATCTTCGTTGTTAAGTAATTTTAAGAAAAAAGGAAAAAAAAAAAAATAACTGCTAAAATATTAAAAAGCTAATTTAGATCCAAATTTTAAAACAGTGTACATGTAATTATGTCAAGCTTGCCGTTTTATGACAAAATTATAACATATAGTTTCAAAGCGTCATTATATTTTTTGAATAAATCTATCTCCAGCTCAGTTGTTAAAAAATTTTAAGAAAAAGGAAAAAAAAATTACGTTAAGATTCTCTCCAATAATAGCAGATAAAAGATAAGAAATTTTAATTTAGCTTAATTTTTTTCAAATTTAAAAAATTTATTGAATTTTTAACAAGTCAAGCATTACTGTATGTGCCATTTTATAAGAAATAATACTTATAAAGCGTCATTATAAATCTATCTTCATCTCAGTTGTTAATTTTAAGAAAAAGAGGGTGAGGAATTTTTGAAAGATTCTTAGTCAAAAAGAACAGATAATTATTTTTTTTAAACGTTCGAAAAAAATTAATAAAATATGTTTCCGACGAAGAAACTGAGTACCAAAATTTTAAAACAATATAGAAGTCCTAACTAGTGAAGTTTTGCTAAACGATTACAACAGGTAGGAGATAATAAGGTATCTTTATAGAGATTGTTGGTCGCAGTTACAAATTAATGTTGTTAACTTTTACAGATGAGTGAACGTTGTTTATGTCCAGTGAAGAGGGGTGCAGGGAGGACGTACTTGATTGAGTGAAAGGGAACCAGCGGCAGCAGCGAGTGCAGCGGCCGTTGTGGTCACGATCGCCGAGGGCGAAGACATGGAGCTGGAGGAGCTCGGATGGCAATTGTTGTGCGGCGATTGTCCGGCTGACCGGGACGCCTGACCGTTGGTGGTCGCCAGTCCCCGATTCGGCATCGTTGCGTCGATCGGTTCATCGTTATCTTCCTCATCATCGTCTTCGTCCATTGCCTGAAATCAAAGAAAATTAATCATTGTAGAAATCATTAAAGAAGCATTACGTTGTTAAAAACTTAATTATAAGAAAACGCAATACCATCCATGGGAAATCTCATTCCCCTGCATAAGTAATTTAAAAATTTAAATTTAGAGCAGGGGTTTCCAACTTACATGAGGCCGGGGGCCACAATTAAAAACAGAAATCAAATGGCGGGCCGCAACTTTAGCAAAATTTTATTTAGGACTCTTTTATGTTTGAAGGAATATTAAACATTACTGTCAGATTTTTACCAAGTTGTACAAAACAAAAGTATTGAATTACAAATTAAAATAAGAAGTAGATTTTAAAAAAATATTTAATTGCATGTTAAAAAATTCGGGATACAATAACTTTAATGTGCACCCATGTATTAAACAATTAATGTGCAACAGATATTTAATTGTTAAGATATAAAACTTTGAGGTTTGTCTGCTGCAACCATCAGAGAATAGATATTTGCATTTAAAATTTACAAATGTGTGTGTAAATATTTTCATCCAAAATGCTTGGTTTCAAAAAGTTAAATCAGAGAATTCCTTCGAGAAAATTTCTGATACACACATGCTAAATTATATTCACATAATACAAAAAAAAAATGAAATAAAAAAGAGCAACATACACGATTATTTTTGTATTTGAATAAATATTTTCCTGGATGCAAAACCTGGGAATTTTTTTTTTTGTTGCACCGTTGGTATGATAAATTTCACAGAAACGAAGAAATTAGGTCTTTATTAACGAGAAAAGTATTTGAAACCCATATAGATTTTTTACGAAAATTGTCCGCAAAAAAATGATAACTAATATATTCTAGTTCGCGGGCCAAAATAGAAGGCTTCGCGGGCCGGATGCGGCCCCCTGGCCGCCAGTTAGAAACCACTGATTTAGAGAGAAGTCAGTGCAGGTAAACCTACCAGTAAAATATAAAGTTTCAAATGCTGAAAATATGTTTTCAAATTACAAAGAAATTATAGCAAAATTATTTAGTTTTAACCAGTGGGTAAGTAATCCTGCCATAATTTTTCAGCGTTTTGAACTTCTCAGTTCATTTTAGATTTGCCTGGCAGGAAGCTAAATTGTGGCAGGATTACTCAGTTTTAATCAGTGGGGAAGTAATCCTGTCAGAATTTAGCATTCAATTAAAAAAAATTTTTTTTTTTAGCATTTGTTACTTCACAGTTTACTCTGGATTTATCTGAATTCTTTTTTTTCCATCTAAACATTAAATTTTAAAATACCAATGGAAAAGAAACAGAATTTGCCATGGAGAGTTGTTCTCGCGGTATACCGTTCTTTTAATGTCGCTCACATTTGCTGCAACCACAATAAGGCAGTAATTGATCCTTTTTATACGATTCTTAAACTCAATACCTTATTTAGGATGCAGAAAATTTGTAATACATAAAGATTAAAATGCCCAAATATAGTATGATATGATTGCCCAAACTTAAAAACAGTTTTCCCGAAAGAGTAGAATGTCAAATGTAAATTGAAAAATAATTGCATAATTGAAATTAAAGTCAATTGAAAGTGGAAGCAAGTAATGATCACAATTATGTTTCTGAGTTTCTATGAATTCACCTTTTATCAGCATAAAACTCCGCAAAAAGAAATCACATACGATAAGATTCGTAAATCTTGGTGGCCAGGCCATGTGATTTAGGGTAAATACCTTGTCATCTGCATGTTTAAGAGGACACTATACATCGAGAAATAGTTTTCATTGCGAATTCTGTATGACCTCCATTAGGTTTTCAAAATTTAAAGTTCCAATACAAAAGAGTTCAGGTAAATCAAGGGTAAATAAACTTTAAGTTTCAAATGCTGAAATTGTTTTTTCAAACTAACTGCAAACCAATTATTGCAGGATAACTTCTCTACTGCGTAGTCCAGAGTAATCATACCATAATATTTACAATTTATTATTATTATTATTTATATCTTTTTTAATAACCGTCGTTGAACAGTAAAACCCAATATTTTGAGTTTACGACTACTAATATTCAAATCCGTAGTCTGTATCCAGTATTGGGAGAAATTTGCCTTCGTGGAGGACTTTCTGATGGAACTAACCCGCATTTGATTTATATGGACAGGGGAAACCTCCCATGGTTATCCTGACGGCAAGGGGACAATATTTTACTTCAGCACAGTGGAATTCGAATCAACCCGGCATTGCCGGGATTCGAACCCGGTTCACCTCATTGGGAGGGGAGCGCTCTATCCCCTGAACCACCACGACTCTTGCTCTAGGTTTTTATTTTATAGTTTTACAACCGTTGTTGAACAACCAACCTAATTTTTGTGGGTTTACGAGTACTGATAATCAACTCCGAAGCCTTGTAATTTTGAACCCTATCCAGAAGACAAGGTAACTCCTGGATCAAGTATTGGCAGAAATTTGCCTTCGTGGTGGACTTTTTTTTGATGGAACTAACTCGCATTTGCGTTACATGGAGAGGAAGACCACGAGAACATCCCACGGTTAGCCTGACGTCAAGTAGACTCTAACCCATGATCCGTCTAATACTGAGGATATTTCACGTCAACACTGAGATCGGTGCAAGCCGGATGCGGAATTCGTATCGACCAGCCATCGCTGGGATTCGAACCCGGTTCACCTCATTCACCTCACAAATACAAAATGTGTAAGACAAACTTAATTACAGATTAAATGTTTGCTGTTTAACTATAGGGCTACATATCGAATATTTGTCCCTGTTAAAAAGCTTAATACATTTTTTTTATAATTTCGTGCATGATTTATTATAATGTAGTTTTTAAAATATAAATATTTAAAATATTATCCCTTCGTTCAATTGTATTTTATTTTCATACGTATTTTATTTTATTACGTACTTTATTTCTTACGTATTTAATCCCTTGTATTTTATTTCCATACGCAAGAGAAATTTCAGTTCATTCCTAATCATTAACAAAATACATTTTTATTTTTCTCACAAAACGCAACAAGAAAGCAATGAATTTAATTTGACCTCACACAAAATTAATTAAATACAATTAATTTTTCCACGTCAGACTTACAAATTAAGCGTAACGTCGAATTAAATAATAAAGGTTAAAAAAATATATATAAATTCATTATAGCTCTTCATTAAAAGATAAATAAATAAAGGAGGTGACTACATATATAAAATACGAGTATATATTTAAAAAAAAAATAAAAATTTGGATTTTTATAAATATTTTTGGATTTTTGTAAAATTTAATTTAATCTTGGACAAAACTAGTTAAAGGAAAATAATTTTTTCCATGTCAGATTTACAAAATATGCGTAACGGAGAAATTAAAAAAAAAAAAAAAAATAAATAAATAAAAAAAAGGTTAAAAAATTATACTACTTTATTCTAGTTCTTCATTAAAAAAAAGAAGAAAGAAAGCAAATGGATACGAGTATAAGTTTGAACATTTTGCAATTACAATAAAACTTATTTTAATCACAGTAATATCAAAGGTTAAAGCTCATCAAAAAATAAAAAATGAATAACATTTGTTATAAGTTTGCTTTCATTGGGTTGATAAAAAAATTGCTTTCAAAGAAAATATGCACTGCAACATATATTGTCATTTTTATGACAATTCACATCTGTGGAAGATGTTACATACGCCTGCTGTAGTAATAGCGTTAAGTAATCTGGCCGCATTGTTGCATTGAGGTTATGTTTATTCACATTTTTTTTTTAATAATTGAAGCTTAAAACTCCGAAAACACAATTTGTAAAAAAACTAAAAATAAATCGACATTAAGATTAAATGAAGGCGACGACAGATAAAAAATTAAATAACATAGCAAGTTGCACAAAATCGGGTAGTATTAATAAAACTGGAAGAACTCAGCATTTTTGATCAAACTATTGATGTTATATTTCATTTTATTACCGGAGTTCAACAGCTGATCCGATTCTGAGTTTAGAATGTTCAATTTCCAGAACCCAATTCAGAAGACGAGGAAACTCCTGGATAAAGCATGGGGAAAAACAAGCCTTCAGGGATGACTTTTTTGATGGAACTAGCCCACCCTTGAGTTAGAGGAAAACCACTAAAACCTCTCACCGTTAGCTTAACGGAAAAGGCATTTTAACCCATGATCCGTCTACCACTGGGAATATTTTACGTCAGAACTGTGGTTGGTGTGAGCCGGGAGTAGAATTCGTATCAATCAGCTAAAGCTGGGATTCGAGCCTGAACCAGAAACTAGTGGCAGTTAATATACATGTAATTTGGAGATGAATGAAAGTCAGCGTTTCGCTAGTCAGCGCCAATGTTTTTAAAAAATCGATTAGAAAAGTTTCGGCTTTTACTCCACCAGATTAATTCTGCAATTGCTAATTGCTTGAAAATTTAATTTAGGTAGGTTCAGCATATGATTATGCTTCTTGTTAGATTTCATTTTAAATTGATAAAACATATTTTATTTCATCACGTGTTAATTATGCTAAGGCTTTTTCTTTCCTGTTAAATGTGTCATGCGCATTTTTTCATAAGCTACGTTTTTTTTTTCCTTAGAGACAGTTTTTTTAAATATCAATGTAACGTACATTTTACATTAAATTAAGCTACGTTTTTTTGACAAATTTTTTTTGTTTATTTTGCAATTATTATTTTACAGCATAATAAGCAATATATTTTTATGGCAGAAATTTTTTTCTGTGATAAAGTAAAGCGCATTTCACATCGTTATGAGCTGTGCCTTTTATGGCGGTAGTGCCAAATCACAGCATCACGAGGCAATATTTTTTTATTTATTTGATCACTTGTTTACAAACTTCAGGATGAACATTTGAAGTGTATTTCGGGAAAGTGATTTAGTTCTTAACACGTTGAATGCCACGCTAATTTTACATGGCTTCTCCGTCTGGCCAAAATGATTTTCTCAGGTATTGCATTAATTTCTTCAAACCATTTTAGCAACGATAATAATATAAAAAAATTAAAAGCATTAAAAATTTACTAGAATTACGTGTTTCTAATAACCTTGGGTTCGCCGGTCACCGGTGACCCCCCTTGGCGCTACGAACAAACTCAGTGCCGCTCACCGGTGATCCCCATGGCATTCAACGTGTTAACCATTTTAAGTGGCTTATTTAGTTGAATCAATAATAAAATAGTATGTTTCACAAATATTCGTACACAGACATAAATTATGTTTGAACATAGTCCCTATGTTTCCATTCATTTTTAACGCAAGTAAAAATATTATAATTAAAAGAAAAAAGAAACTTAACATTTATTAATATGCGAAGGAGCATTATTAATGTCCTACACTGTAGAAAAAAAAAGAATGATCAAAAGCACTTAAAGATGGTAATAATCATTGTGTTTCTGGCTGTGCAGGAATACCAAAAGGGTTGGATAATTTTTACCAAAGCTTTTTGATAATAATGTTGGAATAATTAGCAAAAATAGAAAAAGAGAACGATTTAATAATAAGTGAAAAAATAATGGTAAACGTAGTTAAATTCGGTAATTATATCGTGATGCTTTAGAGCATGGTATAAAACCCAGTAATTTGGCTAAATTTATTTTTTTGTATTTTTTATTAAATGTGTGGCAATAAGAACTTTAATTTTGAAAAGAATCTCTAGAATCTTTTCATTATCCATTATCTGATAATTGTTCTGAATTGTATTTGAAATAAAATTAAATATTATCTGATAAATTTACTGTAATGTTTGTTTGGTAATGGAATTTCTGTTTAAAACCCACACTGTAATTCTGATTAGTAAAGCAAAAATATGCGGCATTTAAACCATTCATTCGATAATTTTTCCGTTCCTACGGTAACTGTATAACCAGAAATTCTGGTTTTAAAAATAATAATTATTACCACACATTTAGTACGAAATCTGAAAAGTAAGTTTAACCTAATTGGTTTTTATACCACGCTTTAAGAGTATCACAAGAAAATTATCAAGTTTAATCACATTTACCAAATTTAATCCCATATTATAAAGCAATATTTTATTCTGAATTTTACTAAAATCATTACCAAAGCGCTTTGATAAAAATTACCTTTTGTATTTTTACTTTTTGTTGATGTTTTTTTATTTTTTGTGCTCTTGCTTTTTTTACTTTGTGTTTTACTAACAAAAATTATTTTTTGGTGTTTCCACAGGGTCAGAAACACGGTATATTTTACCATATTTTGGTAGTTTAGACCACACTTTTTCCTCAAATTATGATTAATTTACAGAGGAAAAACTATATATTATATATATATACTATTACATTAATATAATAATAATAATATATACCAGGGGTCACCAAGCTCCTTAATAGTCGAGCCATTTTTCGAAATTTGAAATTTTCCGCGAGCCGTAATTAAATACGTATTTGAAAGGTATGCAAAAAAGGTATTATTTTTTTTTTTTACATAAATTATATTTATAGAAAACATATAAGTAAAAGTACAAAATATGAGTATTGAATTTAAATATTAAAAATTAAACAAATTTATTTTACTTCTCTTGATAATTCTTTAAAATTTGGTGAATAATTGGTGACAGCACTTTTCAGTAATCCCTTGAGATGCTGGTTAGTTAATACTGATCGGTGTTTGGATTTCATGAATTTAAAAGTGGAATAAAATGATTCACATAAGTACGTTGCTCCGAATATTGAAATAATTTGACAAGCAGCCTTTTTTAATTCAGGATACTTCGATTCTGTTACAAAGTTCCAAAATTCAGTAATCGACGTCGATTTATATTTTAATTGTAGAGCTTGATCTTCTTGCATCTCTATAAATTCTAATTCTCCAGATGCTTTTTGTGTCATAATTATATTGGAAATGGAAAACTCACCTTGAATTAAACAACGTTTCACTTAGTTTTTCATATTTGTACTCAGTAATTTAAAAGACATTTTAAAACACATACGGAACGATAATAATTTTTTTTAAAAATACAATAGCACAAAAATGAAAAGGGAACTCGGGTACATTTATCGAGAGCCACAAATAATCCTTCAAAGAGCAGCACGTGGCTCGCGAGACGTAGGTTGGCCACCCCTGATATATGCTATATTATTTTTATTTTTAAACTATATATTAAAACTATAGACAATTATTTGTTCAGGCAAATGATAATTTTCTAGATGAAACAAAGCAATAAGTCTTTCAAACAATGGTAGACATATCTTCAGGAGTTAAGGAGAAAAAAAAGAGGGGTCTCAAGAGGTGGGAAGAAGGAAGGGGATGGGGTTAAAAAAAAAGCAATTTAACTGCTTCCCTTTGGATCTCTATCGGGGTGTAAGAACAGCCTTATGGCATATCATCTCGCACCGTAAGCACAGTGCTATCAAATAGGGTTGCCACACTATCATTTCCACTTTTTGTACATGCACTTTTCTTCACCCATCGCCAACATCTGCATTCTAAGCTATGCAATAACAACACAAGGAAAAAATAATGTTCAAGAGAAATCTCCAAAGCAATATTTACACTGAACCAGAAAAAAAAGTATGGTAAGTATGGTCAAAACTACAGAATATGGTAAAATTCATCGTGCTTCGGGCTCTATGGAACAAACACCCAAAGAATGACGGTAAATTTTTATCGGCGCTATGTTAATGATTAAATATAGTTAAAAAAAATTAACAATTAAATATGGTTAAATATACGACTTATTAAAATTTGGATTTCTCAGGAACTATTCGACCGATTTCGCTCAAATTTTTTATTTAGCCATGCAAACTTGCATACTTTAAAATGATCTATAAATTGCATACTTTAAAACTTAACATTTTTCGACTATTATTAAATAAAATAATAAAAAATAATAAATATATTCTAATTTTTTTTTGCATGGAATTATCTTTGGATAAATGTATTGGATAATTGTGTGCAAAAATGTTTCGATTCACTTAATAAATATAGCGAAATATGCAAAAAGAAAAATGAACATTAAGGGGTCCAAAATTCTGATCACTCTCCTGACCAAACTATGGGGGTCATTTTTCCCAGATTGCGGCTGTCCCCTCTATTTTGTAGGTCAGAAACCAGAATCCGTCGAAAAAAAGGTATGTTTATTCAGAAAGTACGTTTTGTGTCTTATTTCATAAATTAAAATATCGTCTGCACTAATTAATTAGCATATTTGAGGTCACCTCCCTGAACCATTAAGCTTGAATCCTACAACGTGAAAATCCGATCATTCGATCAAAAGTTATTCTAAGTGATTCATTTTTTTTGGAGCATTGTACATTTTACGAATGTTCTTAAAAGGTTTTTCAGATGTGTTAAACTTAAATATCATGAAATGTTTACGACTGGAACAAATTATAAAGAAAAAAAAATTCGTCAGTTAAGACTCAATACGTAATTATAGAATCAATAAAAAGGTTTTCAATTTATCTTAGTTTATAGATATACCCCAGCAAAGAATTGAATAAAATTTTAATGAAGTGCTTAAAAAAAACAAACCATAAACAATTTTGACCTATTAAGAACAATTTATAACTGATAGATAAATCTAGTAAAAAATAACCATCAAAATTCATCTAAAGAAAAAAAATATGTTTTTGCGTTAATTAGGAGCTTTTTCAAATTAATGCAGATCAATCAAATTTTTTGTTTACTCTTTAAGAGTATTATAAAAACGTAAAACATATTAAATTTCAGATTTTTTTTTAAAATTTAAAAATTATGAAAATTTGAAATAAATTAAATTAATAAGGAATATTTTTAAAAAAAAGGCACATCGATACCCAGTTTGGGTATTGATAATAAATTATTTCCAAGACCTAATTCAAATAAAGTACATCATTCACAGGATGGTTATTCACATATACTTATTAATAATACTATATTTATTTCCTATATTCATTAAAAATTTTTAATACATATATTATTTTTTTCACTCAATAAAAGATGCCAAGCCAATTAATGGCGGTAAATAAAACAAAAGGAAAAGATTCTAGAGATAAAATCTCTTTCATAGTAACCTGGCACAAAGAAAATCGAGCGGTCATTCTGCATACGTAGGGCCTCAGATGCAAATCGCCAGGGTGACGTTAGTCATTCGATGCCCCCCACCTAAATCCTCATCTCTCGCTCATTGGACAATGCGAATCACGTGGTCGGGCAGTAAAAATGGCCCCTCAGGCCTTTCCCCCCGACTGACCACCAGATCTATTTTGGGGGAGAACAAGGAATCAAGACGAAAAGCTCCTTTGGTACGTAAATTTACCTCTCGCTCGCTTTGAATAAAGGAAGATGAATATCACATTGGATTGGGGGAGCGTAAATCACATACGTCCCCCCACACACACAGATCGATATCAAGTTCTAACACATAGTGATGAGCCAAAGCTATAAAAATTACCGTCTTTGAGGTACTAAGGCACCGGAAGCTATTTATATCCATATTATTTCCGGTTTCTAAATTTTTGAATTGGAAAAATATAGAAGATAGGGCGAAGCAGTGGAACGAAAAAATATAATACTAGAGAAAATCTAAGTGGGTGCTAGAATTGGTGGTTGTTTCTCCGAATGTTTTCGCTTCACTGCATATGAACTATATCGGCAGAGAAAACACTTTTACAGAATTTAAAGGGGGAATACTTTCTAGTTAGAATATTTGTTTATTCTATTAATTTTACACACATTATAAATAGTTTTAAATTATTTATTTTTATTTAGTGAACATCATTTGGTTCAAAGCAATTCATGCAGAAGATACATAATTGCAAAAAAAGATGTAAGTAATTTTTAGTTTCTAGTTTCAATCAGAATTATTTATTATTATATTTACTAAGATTTTGTGTTTTGCACTATTCGTCAAAGAACTATATTTGTTGTAAATGAGAAAATGTAAATAAATACGCATCAATCAATCAATAATCCAATAAAGATAAACAAGTAATTTTTGTGAGGAATAATAAAGTTTAGTAACAATGTTTGAATAGGGGTTTTTAAGATACCCTTTTACACACTTAACCGTGAGTCAGCGTTTGAAATAGTTGGTATAAATGATAAAAAATAAAAGTTCAGATCATGAAATATGGATACTACGTATATTAATAATACGTTTAATTTCACAAAAAATGATTCAATCACTTCTTGAATCGATTAGATGATATTTCTCTGAATATTTAATAATAATAAAAAATAACAAATTATAAAATAGTAATAATATTACAAAAACGCAAATCATATAAAAGCAAATTTTCCAAACCAAATTAATTGAACTAGCTGCTGTCCACTATTTTGCAAGCCCGGAAGTACTTTGATTTCAATTTTAACCATCTTCAAAAGATGTTCGCGATATAGTCTAAGTTCTCTAAGGAAGTTTAGTAATAATTCAAAATCTGTCCATTAGTATGAGTTCGGGATATTTTAGGATAGTAGGCAGATGAAGTATAATCATCTCTGTTGTGAGATAAGATAGCATCCCAATGCTCCATTACGTGCTGTACTAACTTTCTCAAGCACCTCTTAAGTCATAACTTGAGTATCATATAATAAATATGCCATTGCTCGGAAAGCGTAAGCTCCGTCACCAAAAATAGGCCTGACAGTATGTGGCACCATAGCACCGTTTATGTTTTCTACAGCCATTTTAGAAAGAATCAAAAATAAATCTAAATAATTAACAAGTTAACTTACTTTAAATTAACGTAACTAAGTTTTTTTTTCTATAAAAGTACAAAATTATCTAAATAAATAATTCGCAAAGCGCAAACTCCGTCATCTAAAATAGGCGTGACAGTATGTGGCATCATAGCACCGTTTATGTTTTCTACAGCCATTTTAGAAAGGATCAAAAATAAATCTAAATAATTAACAAGTTAACGTATTTTAAATTAACGTAACCAAGTTTTTATTTCTATAAAAGTACAAAATTATCTAAATAAATAGCTTATTTTAAGTTATATATTAGATAATTTAGGTTTAGACGATAAATAAATTATCACGGATAATTATTTCACTACTTAAATTATTAATTATGACAGCATAACAAAAAGAATTTAAACAAATATTTACAAATTTTTTAACACAATTTAAACTATTGTTTAAAACAACAGTTTAACAAAATAAATCTTGACAAATACTCAACGTATAATTAATAATTTAACACTAAATAAGCTATCACTTAACAAACAAAAGGAATTAAATACACGCATCTAACAAAACAAGACAAAATGAATTAAACAATTCTAAATAAAAAAAATTAATCTAACAAAAAAAACTGTTCATTTAACAAAACATAACAACATCAAACAAAATGAATGTAACTATATAATTAACGCATTACTGGTTATTTAACACTATTTAAATTTATTACTAAAGATAACCTAACAAAATGATTTATTGCAGATGACAACATAGCAAAAAGAATCTAAACAAATACTGAATGTATAATAATTTAACAATAAATAAACTATCACTTAACAAGCAAAACACATCTAACAAAACAAAGCGAAACAAAATGAATCGGACAAATCTAACACAACAAAATGAATTTAACAAAAAAACTATTCATTTAACACAACAAAACATCAAACGAAATGAATCTAACTAAATAATTAACGAATTGCTAATTATTTAATACTGCTTAAATTTATTACCTAACCTAATTAAATGAATTAGTACAGATGACTATAGTGTTGCCAATTTAGTTAGAGAAATAAAAGCGTTTTTAGTGCGATTTAAGAGAAATAAATATATAGGTGAAAAATCATAACTAAACATTTTTTATATTAAAAGCTGTTTTAAAAAAATATGCATTGATAGAAAAATATTTTAATTCTTTTGAAAAAATAATAGTAATATTATAATTTTGTTACGAAATAGAACAATATAGCTTATAATAGTAACCCTTTGCGCTAAAATTTAAGTAGATTACAAACAGCGTTAAAAATAATAAAAGTAAAATTTTTATTTTAAATACTAAATGGGTTTAGGTGTCACACAAATAACTTCTAACAATATTGATTAACCCCTTAACGATCGGTTAATTTTCAAGAAAACGGTCATAAATGTGTCTATTTTTTTTATCCCTGTAAATTGATTAGTGCTGACATCTAGTTTAAAATTAATTAACTATCTACAATTACCCTAAAAATATCCTGGTACTGCCATCTGGTGTGTAAAATGAGAAATAAAATGTTTTACGGGCAAAAGAAATGAATTAGTTTTATTCTTATTGGCGCGTTACTATTGAACACTCCAGCCCGGAAATACCACGGGAGCGAGAAATAGAGGGCGAAACCTTACCCCGCCATTTTCACGGAAGCGAGAAGGAAGGGGTTAGTTGTACATTGATCTCAATTAGTGTGATGTAACCTCTGACGAATTATATTAACCCTGCTTTCCCATTAACTTATTCTACCGATGAAGGTGTACTTATGTGACAGAAAAACACGTTTAGAATTTTAAATTTTTTTTTTACAAAATGTTCTTAAACTTTGTTTTTAATCTATTTCCAGATACGGGTTTTGTTTCAATCTTATTCTCGTCCTATTTAGTGGAAAAAGGTCTCGAGAAGATTTAGCAATCAACAATCGATTAGAAATACGCGCAGATTTGGCTGCAAATAAAAATCGCATGAGTGCGAACGCTAAGATGGGAACAGTGTAAATGGGTGTTAGGAATTAATAGATCTTGCTAATTGGAAGATTGCGGATGAAAGCAAAGCATAAGCATAACTGTCAATGCGCAAATTTTAAGGCTAGTTTAATGAATGCCTCTTTTTATCTTAGTGAGCACTCAAATAAAATATTTTGGATTTTTAATAGTGTCTTTTAAAGCTCTTTTGCGAAAAAAAAACACAGTTTTAGTGCATAGAGCAAAGCTATAATTTTAAACTATGTCTACACGAGCTTTGAGGCTCTTACTCAAACAAGGTTCCCGCTCAGTTTTCAGAAAAAATAACTAACTAAATAAATAAATAATAAAAAAAATAGTGACTTTCTAGGACTTAAAATCAAATTTTTTCTAGGACCTATTTGGTAATATATTAACTTTAAAATACATGTCAACCAGATTTTAAAATTACGTTGAGGTAGAAAATATGTATTAAGCACAAAGCTTAGCTGACTAAATAAAACTGAAAAATTTATTTTCAATCCACCCAGTTCTCGATTGGTTCAGGTCAAATGAATGGGTCCGTCCTATAAACGGGCTGTGAGGCGCGTGCGACTGAAGTCATATTTTTGGCCATAGATGGCGCCACTGAAAAACAAGAAACGCATCCTCTGCCCTAAAATACGCTTGATTTCACCAAGCAGGCTTGCTGATATTAGCAAGTGGCATTAGAAACAATAGGATTATTATGAAACATGATTTACCAGATTAAGCGCTTTTTCTGAATCGACACTGTCTTCATCTTGCCTGAGGTCAACCGAGTCATGACTAGTGCTGCTGTCTTGGGTGTCGTTCGAGAGATCGCCATTCATCCCGGAATCTGCAGAAGAAAGGAAAAACATACGATAAGTACACTTGAATATATGATAAGTATACTACACTACTATAAGTATATGATAAGTATACTACACTACTATGAGTATATGATAAGTATACTACACTACTATAAGTATATAATAAGTATACTGCATTACTATAAGTATATTTTTGATGTACTCGTGTCAGAATGTCTAACGGTAAATAACGGATGTGCGATAACTATGAATGACGATAAATATCCACAATAATGTCACGAGTATTATCAACAACGATAATAATAAGATACGATACTAATATGATATTACCGAAATGATTACCGGCAAATTAAATAACGATAACTACTCGAATATAGTCAGTAACAATGATTATAGAAGACGATATTATCGTGGTGTAATGATTATGAAATATTGGCAAATGTAAAAATAACGAAATGTAGTTGGAGAAATATCACAATCAATACACATATCAATATACATATTATCATCATATCGAAATAACGATATATACTTACGATATATTACGATATTTAAATTTCGATATCGCTCAAAACTAACTTTTATATTTAATTACCCACAAATTTAATATATTAATACATATTAAACAAGAAATGTAAAAATGCATTTACAAGAACCAGATTTTAAATGGATAAATGAAAAATTATAAATTAATTTTAACAATTAGTTTTTATTTAAATCGACAAGGAAAATCTGGTTTTAAGGAACTAATTTTTCAAAAAGTATAACCCAAACTTTTACATTCAACTACATACAACAACATTTTAAATTTAGGACTAACAAACTAGAGCGATTCAGCATATATGGGATCAGGAATCCTTACTAAACTATTTGTGTAATGTTAACCGAATCTTCAGATCGTTGAAATGCTCTTGTTGTTTTCTGAAAAATTACTTTCCTTCTCTTGATAACAACTTGGTTATAATTATTATGTGTGTTGGAGCACGAACATGCTTAACTTCTTTATATAATTTATTCCCCAGGCTCTTGCTTCCTAAACCAGTCAAACAGATTTATTCCCTAGGCTCTTGTTTCCTAAACCAGTCAAACAAATTTATTCCCGAGGCTTTTGCTTCCTAAACCAGTCAAATAGATTTATTCCCGAGGCTCTTGCTTCCTAAACCAGTCAAACAGATTTATTCCCTAGGCTCTTGCTTCCTAAACCAGTCAAACAGATTTATACCCTAGATTCTTGCTTCCTGAACCATTCAAACAGATTTATTCCCTAGGCTCTTGCTTCATAAACCAGTCAAACAAATTTATTCCCTAGGCTCTTGCTTCCTAAACTAGTCAAACAGATTTATTCCCTAGGCTTTTGCTTCCGAAACCAGTCAAACAGATTTAATCTCCAAGCTCTTGCTTCCTAAACCAGTCAAAATCTTCATATCAGCGTATGAATAAATATAGTTTACTCTCATTCTTATGAAAACAATCACGTAAAATGTTGCGATTAATAATTAAAATTTAATAAGAAAACAGCAACAACAAAATATTTATTTGTTCGAAAGGAATAATCAGCTCTCTTTGAAAAAGAATAAATTGGATCTCACACAGAACCAAAGCCAATCGAAAAAAACAAAATCGCATTACATAGAATTCTATTCAAACAGCCTTAAATGTTAGAACGGTGGACAGCACGGGATTCGCAAACGTAAGAAGAAAAAAAAAAATTCGAGAAAAGAACGAATTTAGACTCCTCTACACTATTTTTTCTTCCGAATTTCAGGAAAGCGCTCTCATTTCCAATCTCGTTTGCGATCGCACTGACCGCTCTGGACTTGCGAGGAGGCGGTAGAAAGAAAAAAAAAAGAAGAAAAAAAAAAAGGGACACACACATTGCATCAAGAAATCTAATCGTAGAGTACACAAGATGAAGTGGTGGGAGGGTAGAAGTACTGGACGTGTTCGAACGGAATATGAGATCAAAAGTTTCGCTCCCGTTTCATCATTTCGCTGAGGAGATTTCCAGAAACAGGAAGATAGTTCCATCCCTCCAATACACATATATCGATATTGTAGCAGAAATCTGCACATGTAGCGAATTTTTTTTTTTTAAACATCTCTAACTTGGTGGCACCTGAGACCACTTTTCATAAATGTGTTGCATCTTGAAGAAATGGGATAAATACAGTTTGAATAAATACGCGACGTGAGAGAAGGAAACTGAGACAGGATATTTTTAAAAAAAAGTAATTGGGATTTAAGACACGAGAAATGGCCACGCATAGTTGAGGGAGAGAATTTTAGTTTTTAGAAACAAAAAGATTTAATTTATTGTAATAAAGTAAACTTTGATAGGGTATCAGCAAGAGGTTTGAACACACATGGAATATATTTTTTATATAAACATGGAGGCACATACGGTTACTTTTATTGCATCGCGAGAAATTGTATATCACTGCATTGCAAGAAATTGCATATCACTATATCACGGGAAGTTAGAAAAGAAAAATGGAGAGACGTGGTGGCTCAGGAGATAGACCGCTCGCCTCCCAATGAGATGACCTAGGTCCGATCCCATGGGTTGGCTGGTGGATTCGAATTCTGCTCCTGGCTCGATCCGATCACACTACTGACATAAACTATCTTTAGTGGTGTATGGATCTTGGGTTAGAATCCCTTTGCTGTTGGGCTAACCATGGTAGGTTTACGTGGTTTTCCTTTCCATGTGATGCAAATGTGATGTAAAAGTCAGTAATGTAATGTCAGCAAAAAGTGCATGCAAATGCATTGTGAGGTATTGAAAGAGAAAACTAGAGATTACTAGAAAAAAAAGCCACTTTTATCTTCTCTATGTAGTCATATCGTAATGGTAAAAAATCTGCATACGAGTAGAACATTTTTATTCTATATTTTTAACTTGGTTGCACAAACGACTTTTATAGCATAACATTCTATCTTATTTTTTTTTTGTTCATCATTGCATAGTGATAAAAAATTGCTTTATATATATATTTTTTATTTCATAAAGAAGTATATAATATTTAGAAATAAAATATTTTCAAAATTGAAATATTTAATTGATTTAAAAAAAAACTTCTTAAAAACTATTTAACTTATTTCTGGGGAAAAAAATAGTTAACCTAAAGCACTTTAACAAAAGTACCTGTGCTAAGCGAAGTCAAGTAAAAAGCTCTACTGCATTTTTTAGTTATTGATTGATTTTTTTCTCCTCTTTGAAAGTTACAATTGGTAAGAATAGAAAGAATAAAGAAAAATAACAATATACCTTTCACTACATTAGATATCAGACTAACAACTGAAGACTTAACCCCCGCATCTCTTACAAATACAACGACACCCCCTTTACTGTTCGCTTTCTTTGAGTTATGACTAATGGACCAGCTAACTCCTACAACTTTTGACGTAGGTGGACTTCTCCTGACCTCCCCTCACCATATCCTCAACATTCGAATATATATCTACAGATGCGTATTGGAGGAAAAATATGAGAAGAAAAGCAATGTAAGTCGAACAGAATTTTCAATAAAAAAGATTTTATCACAAATATATATTGAATAAGGAATGACCAACGAAAAAATTTTTTAATAAAAGTTTCTTGGGTATGGTCATTATTTAGAGGATCAATTAGCATCCATACGCGGTTTATTGCCCTATAACTATATGATACAGCTTGTGTAAGCTTAATTATAGAACAAAACTGATATTTACGTCTTAGTCAATAACGGAACCATGCAAAGTACATACAGAACAAAACAGTCTTCATTCAGTTATCGAACAAGATATTGCGATTGCTTTTAAATTAATTGCATGCCATATAACTTAACTGAGGAATTAAACTGGTGCTTTTGTTGAATTCAACGGAAAACCAAAGAACCAACCAAAGAATATACAAAAAAAGTTATCTGGTAATATATTTATATTACCCACTAGATCGGTGTTAAAAATTAACCACATGCCATAAAGCAGCTAAATGCTTGTGACGTATTCAACGGGAAATAATGGATAGACAAAAGCATTTGAAAAAAACAAAGAAAATATCTTTTGATAGTTTCTTGGCAACTCGATTCTTCTAACATCTAAATAGAGTGTTTCAAATTAACTGCATGCCTAGAATTTAACTAAGGAACAAAATTGGGTGTTTGTGAAGAATTCAATGGAAAAATAATACATAAACAAAAGCATATGGAATAAACAAAGTAAACATCTTCTGATAGTTACCAGACGATATATATTTCCATTAAACCCTAGATTGATTGCCTAAACTTTGCCATAAGTAAAGAATTGCTGCTAACATTCAATTCAACAAAAAATATACATCATATGAAATATTAAACTGTACAATTCAATGGAAAAACAGTAGAAGGTAAAATAGATATTTAAACCAACAAAATATCGTTTGAATACCGAAAGTGATTTGTATAATTCAATAGAAGAATAGCAGAAGATTAGATGTGTAGAGTCTAAATATCGTCTGAATACTGAAACTGATTTGTACAATTCAATAGAAAAATAGTAGAAGATTAGATGTGTAAAGAGTCTAAATATCGTCTGAATACTGAAACTAATTTGTACAATTCAATATAAGAACAGTAGAAGATAGAGTAGACAAGTTAACATACAAAACATCATCAGAATATTGAATTGATCAATTCAAAGGAGAATCAGTAGAAGACAAAATAGATGTGTAAATGGGCTATAAATCTTCAGCTGAATAAGTGTATATGATAATTACGCTTTTAAAATATCTTTCAAACCACTACTGTTACGATTTTTTTTCTCCGGCTAGCATGTAATAAAAATGTAATTTTCTAGATCCAAGCATATACCAGTGTTCTCCTAAATATCCAGATGGGAGTTTGGTAGATATATATACTCTTCATCTAGATCGCCACATCAGAGCGACAGATGTTTCTGATGGAGGGGAAATGTATTCTCGCTTTCCATTGTTGGTTCCACCGGTAGCAACGACTGACCTATGTCCAGTGTTCTCCTCCCGAATTCAACAAAGGAGCGGGTGGTCCAGGTGACCACGCTCTTTTGTCCACGGCGCTGATTACGGCGCCTCTTTTATTCCAGGTAGAATGACAAAGAAAGGAGATTCTGTATTTCATTAAAATAAAACTCCTTAAATACCTGTATATAATTTTAGACACTGTATCCAATTCATTCGAAGAACAACGGAGAGATTGCCATTTTGTTTAAAAGTTGTTTATGATTTATCCAAGACATAAGAAACAGTCCTGGGTCTCATTTGACTGTTACTTAAGACAGCAGTCAAAGGACCCCCTGGTTTGAATAAACAACTTCCTTCTGACATGTGTCGTTTTCTAGGAAGAATCGAGAGATGATTGAAATTTTGTTCAAAGCTGTCCATGGTTGCCCGAGGTATAACAGTTATATTGGACTTCTTTCTGAAGTGTGTGCTTTTGAGGAAGAATCGAGAGACGATAATAGTTTTGTTTAAAAGTTTTTTACTGTTATCCAAGTTATAACAGTCATGGACGACCTTGGTTTAAATGAACACCTTTCTTCTGACTGGTGTTGTTTCCAAAGAAGAATAGAGATTTGATTGAGAATTTTTGTCAAAGATGTCCATGGTTACCCAAGTCATAACAGTCAAATGAGACCCAGGTTTGAACGGCAGCCTCCTCTTGACTTGTAGTTTTCAGGAAGAATCGAGAGAGGATTGCGATTTTGTTTGAAAATTTTTATAATCGACATAACATTCATAGATGAACGTGGTTTGAATGAACAACTTCCTTCTGACATGTGTCGTTTTCTAGGAAGAACCGAGAGATGATTGAGATTTTGTTTAAAGCTATCCATGGTTGTCCAAGACATAACAGTCATACGCTATCTTGGTTTGAATGGACAACTTCCTTCTGACGTGTATTTTCGAGGAAAAAAAAATCGAGAAATGATTTCGTTTAAAAGCTGTTCAAGATATAACAGTCACATGAGATCTAGATATGAATGACAGCTTCCTCCTGGCATCTGCTTTTGAAGAAGAATTAAAAGATTTTGTTTAAATGCTGCTTAGTATTATCCAAGACATAATAGTCCCAAGCTATTCAGCTTTTTTTTTTACTTGGCATTTTAAGAATATTTAAACGTGTTAAAGTATAAAAAAGTATCTTTCAGATATTTTTCGTTAATTAGAAGTTTTTAACCATATATTTTTCCAGTCAAGTGAATCTTGTCCATTTAAGATGTGAAGAAATAAATTCTAAGTAAACACAAACATTTTATTAAGTTAAAATAATTATAAACTTTTGAAATATCATACGCCTAAGCTCAAAATTACAGGAAAAATAATCTATCTAAATTTTAACTTAAATAAAAAAGGAAACCTCAATGCATTATTAAAAGTCGTCAAAATTTATGTTATAATACTGTTAAAACTTTAGGAGCATATATGTAACAGCAATATCGATTAAAGCACCTCAAACTTCATGCTTTCTATAGTTCTACTATGGTTCAACTACAATGGTTTCTACAATTATGGATATTACGCTTCAACGTAAAGGGAACCATGGTTGGATTCTATGTCATATTAAGGTTGCTGCAAATTTGCCCAATATTATGCGTCAAATGTTGAATGTTTTTATGAATGCTTAATCAATATATAACTGAATATCAATATATTTTTTTTTTGCTTCACTTTGCCATAAAATTAAACTTCGCATTCTCAAAAAAATTTTTTTTTTCAACATTGAGCCATACTAAAGGTAGAAATAAGTATTTGATGGGTATATAACTGAAAAATTAAAAAAAAAAAATCATATTTCTGCTTTACTTTGTTATAAATTTAAACTTTGTAATCTCAAAAGAGAGTTCAGCCAAATCAAGATGAACCACAATGCCATGTAATAAAATATAAGAAGTATGATAACATAGTTCAAGACGCTCTAAAATTTCTAACAGAAAAATAATAAGATATTTACGCATTGCAAATAAAAATTTTGTTAAACATGTAACAGATTTAGCGGGGTAATCATACAGTTTCTCAACATCCGAGAAAAGTGATTTGAAATTGCTTATTTATTGGATACATACAGATGTAGTGGGATTATCATACAATTTCTCAACGTCTGAGAAAATAACATTAGAATTGTTATTACTTATTTATTGCATGCATAGATTAGTCGGTGAATGCTATTATCATGCACTTTATAAAAAAAACCTTATGTTATTATCATGTATCTACTCTGCACGTGTATAGATTGTTAAAGAAGAATGGAAAAAAATCAATGAACTTAATCTGATAAAACAAATACAAGCGATTATAATCTAATCGTGATACGGTTGAAAAAAATACTACGCCAAATAACTATTTGATACAAAGCATAATGTATATGTGCATATTAAGAGAAACGTAGAAATTCTGGAATCAATAAGAGTATTTAAGAAGTTTAGAGCCAAAATAAATAAGTAGAATTGTTTTTTAAAAGTTTGTATTTCAAAAAAATCTGTGATATTTAATAAACGAAATAACTCAATTATAAAGTTTAATTATTTATTTCATAAAATGGAGATCTTTTAAAAAATAATTCAAGCCTTTTTTTTAAAAATTCAAGATATTTAAAATACAAACTATGAACTTAATATTACAGAGATCGAACTCGAATTTTATTTGCGTAAATTATGGGTGTCAAAATGCTAAAAGTTAGTGTTCTATATTTTTTATATTATAATTAATCAGAAAAAAACCTTCCTAATTTCATGAAAAAAGAATTTTTTTCTTTGCTTCTAATGCTGATTACTTTATCAAATAGGCTAACAATACAAATCATTAATTAAAACTCCTGTAAACTTTGTTATTATCGCAAATAACAAAGTTATGATCAGTTTAACTTATGAGTACTTAAATGTTCAGAGCTAGCTAATGTTAATTTAGAGTATCACGATATTTAGAGAAATAATGAATACCATAAATTAAACATTTCAGATGGGATTCATGATTAATGAGAATTTAATTTTAGAAATCAAATATTTCATTTATAAACGCTCATTTATAAATATAAAAAATTAAATTATTAAGTTAAAAGACTAACAGGTACGCCATGCTATAATTGTCTCAAAAACCAAATGAATTCTAGATTTTTAAGATTAAAATTGAAAATGAATTTTGATAAAAAGCTTATTCGATCTATTCTGCTTTATAGCATGTAATGCTGGGCAATAACCAAGTTACATGAAAATAAATCATTGACCTTTGAATGGAAAATCTTAGAAGAAAATATTTGGTGGAGTCCATGACAATAATTGCTGGAGGTCCTTGTTTAACTTTGGAATTTACCAATAGTGCAATCAACCTGATATTATTAAAATCATAAAGTCAATAGCCTACGATGGCCAGGACAACTATTCCAATCTTATAATACAAACACAGTATAAAAAGCTCACATACACTAATCCCATGGGAAACAGAAAACGGATAAAACCACATATTAGGTGGCTTGACACGGCGGAGAAGGACTTTCATATAATAAATCAAAGAAACTGGAAGAGCCTTGCTGCGGATAAGATCAAAGACTACTTGGGATGGTATTGGCCTGTAATAGGCTGTAGGACCTTGCAAGAAGAAGAAGTTAAAAAAACTATTCAAAAAATTCTCATTCTTTTATTTTGATGGGTGGGACTTTTGCATAAAATTAGCGTCACATCCAAGAAAACATGAAAGAGTATAAATATTTTTAATTACAGTCGGATCTCTATTTAACTAAGTCGCTAAATCCCGATAATAAGTTCGTTATATGGAAAATTCGTTAAATAGAAAATCACATTTTGAAATACTTAAACGACATGAAACAGGTTTCAAATTCATAAATACTAGACCTAGTTAAAATAGCAATGGATACCCCTTTATATTGTAAAGTAGTATCTACTATTTATTTTATAAATTTTATCTTAAAAGAAATCTGCATGGAATCATGCTATATACATTTTCAACTAAAAAAAGCTACATTTATGCATAAAATTATAGCTGCATTTATTATAAAAGTAATTTTAAGCATACATTACCACATGCGTTCTAAAGTTTAATTGCTACTGATAAAATCAGTTAATTTTGTCGTTTATGTTTTCGCTTGAAATGCGAATAAAAAAAAAGTGATTTTACAACTTTCTCTAAAAGTTAAGTGGCTTCGAAATTCCATTCAAGATCATTTCCCCCATGAAATGTGTTAACAAGTTTAAAATGTTCTGAAATATTTTGGGAAATAGGGAAAGTGGATCTCAAAGAAAAGTTCGTTAAATAGAAAATTCACTTCTCTATTTGGAAGTTATTTTACGAAGAAATTTCCAAAATGAAAAAATTCCTTGAAAAAATTCGCAAAATGGAAGTTCGTTATATAGAAGTCCGACTGTATACTGTAAAGTCTGGAAGGATAGTTTATCGCAATTATATTTTTTCTACAAAAAACAAACATTTAACTAAAAAATATTTAATACATACACACATTTAAAAAGAGTATTAAAAGAAATTTTTTTCTTTGTCTTGGTTACTAAATTTAAATTTAGTAACAGAATGGACAAAATATTGAAGGAACTCTTAATTATCATGCAGAATGGGGAACAGAGTCAGTGGGGAGAAGAGTAGCAATCGAACAAAAAGAAGCGTTAAATATGGAAGCGAGAGAAGTTCTATCATTTTCTCTCCTCTTCCAAACGGAGCACCAAGATCACAGAGGGGATGAAGGGGGAGGGTGAGAGAAACACAGAGGAGGATTGGTGTTGCGGGTGGGGGTAAGGCCACTTCTAATGCACGCCACAGCGTCCGGCAGCAAATTAAATTTGGACATCCAGAGCGGGCTTGAATGGCCCCCTGGCCGGCGATGTCTTGTCCATGTCAGATCAATCATAGAGAATGAAAGTGCAAAACGCACTCTGGCCGAAATTGATTTTTAGATTTCTTGTGTCGACGGTGGGCCCCGCGGGGCCATTTGCTCCGCTGAACTAGATAGACAGAAGATGGCCGAGAAAAAAGAAAGGAGAGACGAGAATGAATAAAAAAAAAGAAGAAAGAATGGCACAGATAGAAGGGGGGAGGGAAACATATAAGGAAACATTGTGTCAGGTAGGGCAGTTATAGAAACGCATTTCTGGCCCACATTAAACAGTGGTAGATGGGGGTATTTCTTTCTTTATTTTTTCTCCCATTCCAAAAGTAGGGGTGGTCGAAACGCAAAATATTTTGAAACCGACCAGAGAGTGACCCATACGAAAATAAGAAGCGGAGATTCTTTTTATCTCGCGCCAGGTTGATTGCCAAGTGTGCGCGTGTGTATAGTGTATAGTGTGCGTGGGAGGATGGGGATGGAAAGATCACCGAAGGGAGCTATTATCCATCCAGCGGTGATTTGGAGGAAAAAGAAAGGGAGGTTGGTAGGGTGGGGGAGATGGGTAATTTCGGGGGTGCACCATAAGATGGGAGTTGATCAGGATGCACAGTTATAGCTTCCTGCAGATATCTGTCACGGTTGCAGAAGGCGAGATTGGTACTACATTGAGCGAACAAGAACTAGAAGAATGGGTCTTGGTTTTTTTCCTTCTTCTTCCAGAAGCAGAGAGGGAAGATATAGGCAAAGTAGATCGGATGACCTCTTGGAAAATGCACTTTGAGGATGGATTGCTGTTTTGTTTAGTAAAACTTTGTGTGTTGCCCATTCCGCATGGGAAACAACATTTGGATAGCTATCTTCTGCATAACTTCCAATGTGATGGAAAGACACGAACTTAGCATGAACTATTTTTCTTCTGGTAAAGACTGTGTTCTGAACAATAGAAAATAACCCAGAACGCCAAGGTTTATTGGTGTTTGGATTGGTTTTGAATTTTATAGCGTCTGATCACTGCATTGGTTAGGGAAACCAAGTTTTTACGATGCAAAAAATAAGTTTTTTTTTCTGTAGTTATTTTTATAAAATTACTAAAAAATTCAAAAACATACTAGAATTTAAATTTTTAAAAAAATATTATTTTGAATGCGCCGTGAAGTTACCCACCAATGTTGCATATATATAAGAAATAGATACATAATTCATAGTGTTATAAGAAATAGATACAGAAGATTTGACGGCACGACGAAACTGAATTACAGGATTCTGTATTAGCTGGTTTTCTTGAAGCATTTTGGATGTACTTATATAAAAAAATAAAAATAAATTTTCGTTGATTGATGCAACAAGCAAGTAATTGAAAGAAATTGGAATTAACAAGCAAATAATTGGAATTTTTATAGACTAAATTACGGGAAGTTTAAGAATTTTTAATGCTAGATAGTTGCATAGCTTGTTAAATTAGAGGATTGTTAATTGAATGGATGTAAATTGACCAAATGATAAAGGATTCATTAACTTTGAAGGGAATTTAAAAGTGAAATAACTTTGAGAGATTGAAACGTGGGTTAAAAGAATTTTCAGAATTGGGTATTTGCAGCTAATCACAAGGTTGGTTGTGCATAGCGAGTTAACGCTATAGCTTTAAGTTTGGATTTATTTCCACGCAGATTTAATTGCATACTTGCAAGCGACGTCAAGCTTGTGTGTCGAACCTGATTGGCTGATCTACATCTAACGTTACTTCCAAGTATCCAGTTGAATCATAGATAAAATGAATTCTNATTATGATGTATCAGTTTTGATCAGCTTGAAAGCGTCTCTATTTGAAATCGATGTCATCCAACCATGCTAACATATTAAAAAATTATAGTTATAAAACGCGTGTATTGATAAAATAATGATTAAAAATGTATAAAAATTGAGTATATCTTCTGATATTTTAATAATTATGTTAAGCTAAGGATAATGATTTTTATTAAAAGTTTAAGTGTGAAATTAAAGATATAAATGATACAATAAAAATTAGGCTGGCGTGAAAGAGCTTGATTTAAGGCTAGAAAAAAGCTTGACTTAAATATTTTATTTTGTTTCATACACGGCGTTGAACAGTTGACTCCTTTTGGGTTTACGACTGTCAATGTTTGCCTACATAGTCTTGTAATTTTAAACCCAACCTAGAAGACGAAGGAACTCCAGGGTAAAGAATTGGGACAAACTTGCTTTCATGGAGGACTTTTTGAGGGAACTAACTCACATTTATGTTAGAGGAAAAGGACGAAAATGTTCGATAATAAGCAAGACGGCAAGGGGATTCTAATTCGTCTAGCACAGAGGATATTTTTATTAAAATTGTGGTTGGTGCAAACTGGGAGTAGAACTCTTTATCGATTACTTCATTAGGAGGCGATTGCTCTTTCCCGTCAGCCATTGTGGCTTAAACCTAAGTATTTTTCATTAAAATATTTTGCGGAAACAATAATTTTGTTCTACTTACAGATGAAATCTGGCAAAAAACGCGCCCCCATCTTTTGAATTTTGCAAAATTTAATGAAAAAGGAGAAAATACCGAAAAGGTTTCCAAACAAATACGTATTTAAAATTATTTTCTTCGATGTTAAAAAAATAAATAAATCAAACTACGCAATAACATTTTCCATAAGAAGAATGTCAAAATAAGTTTTTAAATGCTAAACACATAAAATATTTAAAAATTTTCAATTTGAGCCTCAAACCAAAAACTATAATTTTTTTTATTATGATTTTAAATATTAACACTAAATTCAAAGTTAAGATAAAGAAGTTCAATTCTCTACCAAACACGACAAACACATGATTTGAATTAAAATTTCACCAAAAAATAATTTCTAATTTAAAAATCATTAAAATCAGTATCAACACATAGCATACATGATCTTAAATTTTACTCTACTAATACATAAAATAAACAATTTCAAATCTCACGCTACAAACATGTGGAACATATTATTTGAAATTTTTGACGAGGACAGAGAACATTTTAATTTTTTATGTATCGCCTTGCTCGCTTATGTTTCGTCAGGATTTGATAATTTTTTTTTCTCGCCTAAATATTAGTTTCATACCCCATTGAAAATATTTTTTTACCTAATTTCGAAAAAAGTATTCTGAAAATATGTATGAAGGGCGGTGATTACGGAAAACCTTAAATATATTGGTGAATTTTTTTAAAAAAAGAAAAAAAGTAGCGATTCTTGATCTTCCATCATATTTTTTTGATAACATTTTTCAAATTGTCAAGAGGCCTCTTCTCTCTGGACCGAAGAGGTGACGATGGAAAAAAAAAAAAAAAACTTCAAATATGCTTTTAATTCTCTTAATATAAATTTCAAAAACAGTCCTTTGTCCCGCAGTGGACTAATTTTATTTCATTTTATAACCATAGTTGAACAGCCGACGTAATTTTGACCTTATGACTACCGATGTTCAACTCCGTAGCCTTGTTATTTTGAACTCAATTCTGAAGACAAGGGAGCTCCAAGATCAAATATTGAATTCGCGGAGGACTTTTTGATGAAACTAACCCTCATTTCAGTTAAATGGAGAGGAAAACCACGAAAACCTCCCACGGTTAGTCTGACGGCAAGGGGACTCTAACCCATGATTCGTCTACTACTAAGGACATTTTACGCCAGCAATGGGGTCAAGTGCGAGTCGGGTGCGGAATACGTATCTTGAACCTGGGGATGTTTTTAAGACAGTCGCCAATAGCTCATTGTGCAGTTTTACTCATGCAAAAGTTACATCGACCAAATTGAGTTAAGGAAGTTAAAAGTTTTTTTTTCCTTTTTCAATACCACTATAATTCTAAAAGTATTCTAATATAAATATTGCAATCCGGAAGAACGATTTGAAAATTGCTAGTACACTATGCTCTCGATACCTTAAAGTTGAAGAGACGCTAAAAAATTTTTTCGAGATAGCGAGTTTTTGTGATTACAATATACGTGGTTTTATTTTAAAAGAAATATTTTTTTTTGAAAAGTATTACATAATTAAAAAAATCCGAATAATATCAACAAAAATATCAGAATTTAAAGTTAAACCTGCCATGAATGATAAAGCTTTAATATATAAAAAAGTTTTAATCAAAACAATGTTTAAATTTCTGCATGACAAATATATGAGTATTAATCTAAGTTAATTTTAAAATTTATTTAACAAGTAAATTTAATACAGTCAAAATAAATTCGCAGCCTTATATGAGAAATAAATAAGTTTTCATCAAAATAATGTTTAAACTTCTATATGATAAATAGATAAGTTTTAATCTAAGTAAATTTAAACTTTATATGACAAATAATATTTTTTCGCAGTCAAAATAAAGTTCAAACTTTATATGAAAAATAAACAAGTTTTCATCAAAATAATGTTTAAACTTCTATAAGAAAAAAAGATGAGTTTTATTCTATGTAAATTTTAAGTTTCATATGACAAATAATTTATTTTAGTCAAAATAAAGATGAAAATATATATAAGCAATAAATAATTTTAATCAAAATAAATGTTTAACATTATATGATAAATGAAGTTTTTTTTTAGCACTAACTAAACTAAGCAAGATCTCGTTTAAACTTAATCAATTTCAAAATAAATACTTGATTAAACGTTCTGTAAAATAAAAATACAGAAAATTCAACAACAGTTAACAAAACAATAATCATATAAACTGTTTAACTATATATAACCATATATACTGTTTAAACAACAAACCAAAACCTTAGGTTTCTAAAGTTTTTATTGCAAATATGCGATGCACGATTTTTTATTTCATTGCTTATTAAAACAAAGTTTAAATTTCACATGATTAACAAAGTATTTAGTATACAAATAAGATTGAAAAATAAAATATCACCTGAACTAAATTAATCACGAAATAAATGTTTTATTAAACGCATCGTTAAAAAAAAAAAGGTACATGCAATTTGATAGCAGTTAAATAAAATCCCTTACTTGCATGATTAAACACAAACCAAAGATTCCAAGAGGAAATGAATGATGCGAGATTTAATTTCTTTTCTGTGCATTGTAAAACGATGTCGAACAAAGTAAACGGAGCTCAAAATGTATTCACGTTTGTTATATGACAAAAATAGAAAATAACATTGGAAAAAAAAAAGTAGAAGAAAGCGCGCAAGAAGTTGATAGGATGTTTTTATGGCAGCAGCTGTTATTCATGAAGCTGATCATACAGCAAGAACTGTCACACAAGAGAATTAGCCTAACAAAAATCAAATTGTAACGAAAACGATCGATTTCTTGAAAGTTATTATGGGAATTCTAATATTCCACCAACGCAATAAAAGTTAATGTTTTCACAAAGGAATTTATTTACTTATTTTTCGATTTACTTTCGCTTCAAAATAAAAATACCTTCACTTTTTAATTTTTTAAAAATATTTTCAAGTTTTATTTCTTTTATATTAGATACTTGGCAATAAATTAATAACAATTAAGTTTAAAACTTAAAATAATAAAAATAGTAACTAACGTCGTAATTAAATCAAATCGATTCATCAAATAGTTAATTTCAATTCAATTTATCAAAATATTAATATTCTTTTCGTCAATTATTCAATACGACAATTCCATCAAATTATTAATTTTTAAAATAAAATAATATTAACATATAAACATTTTTTTAATCTAAATGTTCGTTGAAGAAATCTAGATGTAGATTATTACCCTTAGATGAGATTTAATCGTGGTTAAGATTATACATGCCACAAATTTTTTTCAGTGGGCAGAGAATCATAAAAAAAAAAATTTAAATCGTTATTTTAAAAATCAAATAAATACCAAGCATTATTGCTTATAAAAAGAAATTAAAATATTTATAATGATACCTAGATGTAAATTAAAACTTATTATTGGTTTAAATTTGGTCATTAATGAATAGTAATAATCGAGAATGTCAAGTGTAAGTAAAATAGTTCCATAACTAAGAAGAATTAAATAAACACCATGAAATACAACAGTAAATAAGCTGTTAAATCAATAAATGTTAATTTGCTTTTAATTAAAATAGGCGAACTTGAAATGCATAGTGCTTTTCAAAAATATTTATCCACATTTTAAATCCAACATTGTATTATAAACTTATGGTAAATAAGTATTGAGAAATAAAAAATACATCTTAGTTTACTTTGGAATAGAGAGAGGGCGCCACAACCTTAGAATTGGCAGTTCTTAGGCTTCTAAAAATATGCACACGGAAGACGTAATAAACATATCGTATTACAAAAAATGTAAACAAACTTTTAAATTCTTCTTCAAAACTATTCGCTTTACTTGTTTTAGCGTTTAGGTCGATTGGAGACTAAAATTAAGTTAATAGCAACGGAAAATCAATAAGCATATAATTTATTTTTATTATCTTCACAGCTTTCAGTTTTAACCTAAATTTGGCTAATCTTCGATGATCTGTTTTGTTTATTTATCTTTAAGATAGCTTTAACTTCAAAAATTTTGTTTTTGTACAAATATTGGTAGCAAATTGAAAGCAAACAGTGATGAAAAACATTTACTATGATAGGAAAGCCAAAATCAAGGTAATTTTAACATTTTCATTGTGGTAGTTAATAATTGCCGAAGTTTTATTTATGAAATTAAAAAATTATATAAAGAAGCGAAAACAACAATAAAATTTTCAGTTTATTAATGTATTGATATGATTTTGAAACGCACGAATCTGCATGCTGATATATTTACTTAGTTTGATGATAAAAAATTTTAAAAATAAAAATTAACATAATTATGATAAATTAAAACACTACGTTGAAATGGATTGAGGAATTTTATTAGAAACAATAAATCGTTATCAAATGATTATAGTTAAATGAATCAAGTGATTAAAATATCAAATAATAAATCTTTTGAAGGGAGCCAAAATAAAAGCACCTTAGGCAGGGCGTCAGAAATTAAAAGAAAAGAAAAAAAAAGGCAGCATTTAGAAATAAAAAATAAGTACTTCTCACGACCTTTAAAAACATTTTTATGAATTAAGAATTCATGAAAATTTTAAGAATTCGTACGAAGCGCGCATACAAATCCTTAAACTTCAATCGTGTTTTCCAGGAAATAATATGCATAATTCAAACCTACCTCAGAAACTCTTCATCCGATTTCTATTTTGTGTGATGAGATTATACATAAACAAATTCTAAAGGTCAGCGAAATAGTTTGCATAAAATTTTTTATACTTTATGTATATTTTCTAAAACCTTTTCTGGGAATTTAAAATACTTTGCTTCAACTAAATATAAACAAAAACGTTGTTTTTCGAATGAATAAAATATTCCAGAAGAAAGTTATAGGAGGGTTGGGGGATAAAAAGACGAAAGAACAAGCAGGCGGTAAGAAAGAATAAAAATTGTGGGTATCGAGGGGAAAAGGGATGTGAGGAATGCAGACGAGAAGACTGCTAATTTCTTTAGGGATAGGCATTTCGTTTTCCACGCACGGCCAACCCTAATGCAGGAAAAAAAATGTATATGGGGCTTTCGGGGGGCAACAGTGCCAGGTTGCTTTAAAACTAGCAACTGGACACACGGTTTTATTTAATCCCTATTTAAGAATTATTTTGGCTTCTTTCGTCTAACCTTTAAACGGGACGTTTTTTTTTTTCAAAATATTTTTTATTAAAAACGAATTTTACTCATGTTTTAAGTAAGTAATTCAGAATTTTATTTACTAATATAACTACTGAATGAAATAAGAGCAAATTTATTTATCAAAAAGAGTAGATTAAACAAATTGAAAAATAAAATAAAATTCTATACAACTTTGACAGTAATCGTAACAAATTTAGCAAAAATTGTAAATAATAAATACATAACAAAACGAAACTTAAAAATTTGAAAGAACTATAAGTTTAAAACAAAATAATCGTCATCTTAATGATTTTGAAATTTTTTATTTTTGCATTAATCAATGAAAAATGTGTTATGGGAGTCGCAAAGTTATTTAACATCATCTGATTATGCATATTCGACAACAAAGTCAACAAATAGTTGTAAGTTGATAGTATTGTGTGTTGAAAAGATTTAAAAATCAATTATATCAATATTTATTGCGTTGGTATAATTAAAAGATTGTCACAATATTTTGCTTAAAGAAAGAAAAACGATAAGTAAGCAAAACTAAAGACAATTTAGAAGTTGTTACATAAGTTTGAATGCAAAGTTTTCAAATATTTTAATTTACTTATAAAAATAAGAACTACCCATACAATACATTAAGTATGACACATATTTTCATTAGGGTAATTTTAACTTAAAAAATACTTTAGTAAAGAGGCATTAATCAATGTAAACTTTCGAAGTAGATTTAAAATTTTCAACACACAATGTTATAAATTTTGTATGATTGTTTATAAAACTTTAAATAACAGGTTGAAATATTAAATTACAATTTATTGGACAATTGCTGTTCATTAAAAATTTCAATTGTATGTGAAAATATTAACTATAATGTGTTAACAGTGGTAATATAATATTTAGATTTAAATTGTATTTGATGATATTATAGAAAAAAGATGACAAATGGCATTTTAGAGACTGTAATTAATTGTCAGGAAATACAGCTTTAATCATCATATGCATGGCAGGAATTTTTTTTTTTGTACGTACAAATGACCGTAACATGCATTTAAACTGAAAACTGTAATCGCTTTTAGAATTATACTGAACATGTTTTTCCGTTAAACTTTCTTAACACTAGATTGCCCAAGGAAGTCATTTTGACTGCTTTTTAATTTCAATTAGAAAAACAATGATGTATATAATATTGAAAATTAATTTTAAACAAATTTCTTTATACATTAGTTATTCTTTCACAATGCAGTCATTTTGACTGATTTTGGGCAATATAGGTGCATTTCAGTCCTTCTAGTATTAAATGCTTTCCGCTAAATTTCTTAAATCTATAGTGTCAATTTATACAATAAATAAAGCAATAACATGCTAATTTAGATGTCAAAAATATATTTGTGACAAAGGAATAATTATTTTAAATTTATAAAACATTAAATTCAATGAAAATCTGAAATATTTCAGGAATTTGGCTTGCTGGGTTACTTACACCCTTGTGCAAATTAATTGAAACAAACTCAATAAATTCAGAAAAATAAGAGAAAATGCCATTTATATTTATGCAAACTCAAAAATTTTTAGTACATAATATGATCTCCACGACACTTTATTAACATTTGGACACGATTCGGCATGGATTCCACTAATTTTTTACAGTCATTTATAATATTTGTGTCCTTGTACCACACATGAATTAACGCCGTGATTAGCTTCTCCATAGTTGTACAGTCCATATTTAATAGGCGATTCTTGCATATGGCCCAGAGATTCTCAATTGGGTTGATATCCGGAGAGTTCCCTGGCCATTCCAATGTCTCAATTTGATTCTCAGACATGAATTTCTTGACAATTTTGGACGTATGGCAAGGAGCTAAATCCTGTTGAAAAATCCCTGTTCCATCAGGGTATCGTTTCTTCAACTCTGGAACAAATTTTTTACCCAGAATAGTAATGCACTGCTCAGAACGCATCATACCGTCAATAGGCTGCAAAGGTCCAACCCCATTGTAACCGAAACAACCCCAAAACATCTTCTTTAAGAAACACGAAAAAAAAAGCTTGTTTCAATTAATTTGCACAAGGGTGTAAGTTCTTATTTTTATAATATACATAATATAACGTATACGGAATATACGTATTTAGATTGAACTTAATGTCAACGTGTCCTCAGCATTTTCGTCACGTCAATTAGTTGCAATTACTCCATACTGGAACACCAGCAAAAGTTGTTTTTTAAATACAATTATTAATTTAGTAGGAAAATCGTTCCAATAATCACTGAAAATAATTCAGAAATGATTCGATATATTTAAGTTTTTTCCACATAACATTCTTAAAGTCACGTGCATTCTCGTAACATTAGTTCAGTCTAGTTGCTCCTTACCACCTGTGTACCTCTTCCTCCCCCCCCAAAAAAAACTTGTAGCAAAATTTCTAAAAGAACATTCGAAAACTAACCCTTCCAATTAAAGAAAATTATTTCTGTTAGATAATCTCTTTTTTGAGACCACTGGTCAGCTTATCGTTACTGGAAAAATACTTTATATATATATTTTTAATATAAATACATTTTTCCTGACTTCCTCGAAAAAATAAATATTCTAACAGAAAAAAGTATTAAGGAAAGTTCAAACGGTTTAAAATAACATTCGATGTAAAATTTTGTTTAAAAAACTGAAATATCTCGGCAACTAACAAGATGGAACAGTTTTTGTTCAGATTGTACTTAATGTCACGTGATTTCGGAATTCGCATGACGTCAATTAGCTATATTTACTTCTTACTAAAATCCCATCAAAAAATTTTTTTTTCTTCTTCTTCTTCATAAATAACACTTTTCGTCGATTCAACTAAAAATATACATTGTAAAAGTATTAGGAGGGATTAAAGGGTTGCAACAGAAAAGCAAACGATCAAATTCATTTGTGATTGCAACAAATACTCGTGCATTTTGAGGGCGGTATTATTCTAAAAAAAGGAAAGAAAAAAAAATAATCGAGAGGATTTTGAAAGAGCTTTTAGAAGAGAGCATCTGTCGTTGACTGTTCTGCCCCAGGGGTCAGCAGTGGCGGAGGCTCCAAGAAGGCGGCCAAAGACTGATGCTGGACACTGAATTCTAGTGACAGAGATGAAACGTCCGTCACAACTGGCACCTCGGGGCGTACCCGCCTTTGCGCCCCACTCTTCCCAAAGAGATATACCAATTCCGAAAGTGTTCTGCAGTTCAGAGGATTCGGTCGATGGACCTTTTCTCGCTAGTTTTCTGTCACAACGAGAACTGGGAATCATCCATATTTTTCGGCCACATTTCTCCTTCCCTGTGTTATGCAGGAAAAAAGATACATTTTAAAAGTTGAAAGAGATCTTATTTTGGATTAAGGAAATGTATCTTGCTCACGTCACAGAATTGCAAATGTTATGTTAAACACTTTAAATCGAGACCTTTGGTTTCCGATAACCGTTTGTCCAAATTTTTTCTTCAGCCGAAATTATCATCATATTATAGATACATACTTAAAGATTAAAATAAAAAAAAATATTCTTCCTTTAAAAAAACTATTATAATTATTATGCAGGTAAAAAGATACATTTTAAGAGTTAAAAGAAATCTTATTTTGTATTAGAAAAATTTATTTTCCTCACGTCACATATATGTTAAACACTTAAAATCGAGACCTTGGGTTTTTGATATCCGCTTGACCAAATTTTTCTTTCAGCCGAAGTTATGATTTTTAAATGTTTTAAATGTACACACTTAAAGATTAAAAAAAATACTATTAGACAATTTTAATTAAAATATTACATTACTTTATTTTTTTATAATTAATTAAATAATTTATTTTTCTTCTTAAAAATTAAATACTGAAAGTACTATTTACTTTTTACAATTTCAATGAAAGATTCCCTTAAAAAAACTTGGCTTAAAAATTTATTTTTTAAAACCTTTTAAGTTACTTTACCTTTTACAAAAATTTGCATAGAAAAAAAACTAAAACTTTTTTTTTATTAAATAGTTTTTGAAAACCTGCTTATATATTTATTTGAAAAATGTGCAACACTGTAATAAATTAGGTAGCTGTTTCAAAGGTGTTTTTCCAATGAAAATAACAATAATAATAAAAAAAAACAACAACAACCAGTTTTAAAGTCTTAAGTTCGAAGCAAAGTTTTAATTTTAAATTATTTATCTTGTTGAGAAGTATTATCTGTTTTTTTTTTGTTTTTTTTTTTTGATGAGTCTAAACAAAACAGCGTGTTAATAACTTGATCAATAATGAAAAATTGGATAACAAAAACTATTTTCATTTTAAAAAAATGTGACTTTTTTTAAGGACGTTACTTAATCTAATAGGCATAAATAAATGCTATTATACGTTATAGCTATAAATATCAATACCCGTAATAAAAACAGCAGAATCCAAATCAATTTATTTTTTAAAATTTATGCAAGTAAGTTATTTCTGACGATGAGAACTGACGCTGAGAACTAGCTTAAGATATACCACGAATGACATTGACAAAAAAGCCTTTAAAATTGCAATTCTTAGAGAAAAGATATGTTTGTCTCTTATCTTTTAAAAAAAAATCGAAATGATAATAAACGCTTCATTTAAAATAAAATTTTTAAATCGATAGTTAAAAAAATAAAATATTGTACTTGTGATTTTTAATGAACTGTATTTCGCAAGTACAATACTACGAAGGGTGTTTTAGACCAACTGTTTGTTTCTTATAGCGTTACTTTGATGCATAACATCATCCAAATTTGCTTCAATACGGTGTTAACCCGTGTCATGTTTTATTATTAATTATGTTTTATTTTTACTTAAACCATAGCATTGTAAAATCAAGCTTAAGATTGCTTATTTTGCCCAATTTTATCGTGAAATTAGAATCTTTTTAAAGTAGGAAAACATTTAAATGACATTACACACACTGGGAGAAAAAGTATAGTAAAAAAACTAAAATTTGGTAAAATCTACCGTGTTTATGGATCCAGGGGAACATTATAAATTGGGTAAATTTTTTGACGCACTTTGGTAATGATTTTGGTAAACAATAAAATATTGTTAACCAAATTAACAATATAGTATATGCTGTTTTATAACACGCGTTAAAATTTTTTTAATGAGGTAAATTTTCGAATTTTTATCATGATACCATACAGCATAATTTATTTGGTTTAATTCACTTTTCAGTTTTGTATTTTCACTAAATGGCAATAAGAACTACATTTTTGAAAACCACGATCTCCAAAAAACCGATACTATATGAATGGTTTAAAAACTGTATATCTTAATTTTATTACCAGACTCTTTTTTTTTTTACACGAAATTTTTTTCTTTACCATCAAGTATGGTAATTTTACCGCAATTTTTTTTCTGTGTGCATAAGTTTGCGAGATCTAATAATGTAGTAAAATAAAACTAAAAACACCTTTTTTTCAATTCAGAAATCTCAATTTTTTAAAATAAAATATCAGACAGGACATCTATCTACCAAGCTTTTTAATCATAAGACGTGTTTTAGGATAAATAATACGATATGGATAGCAGTATATAGTAAAATACTCCCCAAATATTTAAATCTGAAGTAACTAAAAATAAAACATCATTAACTCTGCTTGAAATCACAGAACCAGTAGCAACTCTTGATTACGAAATCTGTTTGCATTTTCCCCAACGCCCAATATTCGATCCCTTAAACACAGATTCGATCACCGATCGATATCCAAAGGGGTCAGTCTTCATGAGGGGTAGAAGAAGGAAGGGGGATGACGAAGAATAAACTCAGGCTCCGGTCGAGCGGAACACTAGAATGGTCGGTCACGGAAAAATGGACACAAGTAAAATGGTCGTATGTCAAAAGAATTAAATTGGATGGAAAAAAAAAATAACGAAATATATATAGATGAAGAAAAAAAAACTTTTTTAGAAAATTTCTTTATATATTTTATGCGCTTCTGAAGGAGAAGGGAAAAAAAAACGGTTTAAGAAGTAAGTCCTAATCGCTTCTGGTTTATTACTCGCGTCATAATCATCGTGGAAGAATTAAAATAGTTTTTTTCTTTCCTCCTAAGCGATTTCAAACACTCCAAGAGGCAATTACCTTAATAATCAGCAGGAAAGAATGTATTTTTAAAATTATTTCTTACTTAGAAGGATCCATCCTTAAAATGTTTAGGATGGATGATTGATGACTCGCTTTAGAGAGGGAGTAAGAGGACAAAACTTTTTCATCTTAACATGACAGATGGCGCTAAAGGTGTCCATCCCCACTTATTCTCTAAGGTCATTATCGTTTTCAGACATACAAACATTAAAATAGTGGATAATAACTTCAGTTTGAAAAAAGAATAATTAGAAGACTAATTACAATAACTAATCGGTTATTTAAAAGTACTCTTTGAACCTCCAAAGTTTAAAAAATAAAATTGTTGGGTTTAACTAAGCACTATATATTCAGATTGCAGCAAATTTAACGACATTGTGGTTCAAAAACTATCGAATTTCTAATATTTGTCAAGGAGCACGTTACACAAGGTCGAGTGAAATTTTAAAGAAATCGAAGCAATAATGCACAAGATACCGTTCATTAATTTTTATTTACACTAAAGAGAAAGATATATTTGATTTAATTTTAAATGTTTAGATACATATTTTAAATGGAAAAGAAAAAAAAACTTCGTTATTTTCATAAAATTTTTAATTTTTAATAATATTTAAATATGTTTTATGTTCTTCTGTGGTTATAGCATAAGGTAATAAAATTTAGAAAGTTCTTCTTTCACTTGTTAGTGAGCCACAAATGGAATACCGGAACTTTTTTCTTCCACCGACAAATCAAGTTTAAATTTAGATAATAATAAGCTAATCAAGCTTAAAATAAGTTAAATAATTTGTGTTAAATTGAGTTCAAATTTGCGACAAAGATTCTCAATAGTCAATAAAGAAGTTCAAACCATCTGTAAAAGTAACTTTCTTGCAAGGGTTCTCAGTTCGCAGGAAAGCCTACCGTTGTAATAAATTATCAAGAAAAGATTTTCAGTTTAATCAAGTTTAAATTTATTTTATAATACGTTAATCAAGCTTAAAATAAATTAAATGATTTGTGTTAAATTAAGTTAAATGATTTGCGTTAAATTAAGTTAAAATTTGCGACAAAGATTCTCAATAGTCAACAAAGAAGTTTAAACCATCTGTAAAAGTATCTTTCTTGACAGGAAAGCCTGCCGTTGTAATAAATTCACCAAGAAAAGATTTTCAGTTTAATCAAGTTTAAATTTATTTAATAATAAGTTAATCAAGCTTAAAATAAGTTAAATGATTTGTTTTAAATTAAGTTAAAATGTTCGACAAAGATTCTCAATAGTCAATAAAGAAGTTTAAACCATCTGTAAAAGTAGCTTTCTTGCAAGGATTCTCAGTTCACAGGAAAGCCTACCATTGTAATAAATTCACCAAGAAAAGAATTTCAGTTTAATCAAGTTTAATTGTGTTTAATAATAAGTTAATCAAGCTTAAAATAAGTTAAATGATTTGTTTTAAATTAAGTTAAAATGTTCGACAAAGATTCTCAATAGTCAATAAAGAAGTTTAAACCATCTGTAAAAGTAGCTTTCATGCAAGGATTCTCAGTTCACAGGAAAGCCTACCATTGTAATAAATTCACCAAGAAAAGATTTTCAGTTTAATCAAGTTTAAATTTATTTAATAATAAGTTAATCAAGCTCAAAATAAGTTAAATGATTTGTTTTAAATTAAGTTAAAATGTTTGACAAAAATTCTCAATAGTCAATAAAGAAGTTTAAACCATCTGTAAAAGTAGCTTTCTTGCAAGAATTCTCAGTTCACAGGAAAGCCTACCATTGTAATAAATTCACCAAGAAAAGATTTTCAGTTTAATCAAGTTTAAATGTGTTTAATAATAAGTCAAGCTTAAAATAAGTTAAATGATTTGTTTTAAATTAAGTTAAAATGTTCGACAAAGATTCTCAATAGTCAATAAAGAAGTTTAAACCATCTGTAAAAGTAGCTTTCTTGCAAGGATTCTCAGTTCACAGGAAAGCCTACCATTGTAATAAATTCACCAAGAAAAGATTTTCAGTTTAATCAAGTTTAAATGTGTTTAATAATAAGTTAATCAAGCTTAAAATAAGTTAAATGATTTGAGTTAAATTAAGTTAAATAATTTGTGTTAAATCAAGTTTAAATTTATTTAATAATAAGTTAATCAAGCTTAAAATAAGTTAAATGATTTGAGTTAAATTAAGTTAAATAATTTGTGTTAAATCAAGTTTAAATTTATTTAATAATAAGTTAATCAAGCTTAAAATAAGTTAAATGATTTGAGTTAAATTAAGTTAAATAATTTGTGTTAAATCAAGTTTAAATTTATTTAATAATAAGTTAATCAAGCTTAAAATAAGTTAAATGATTTGAGTTAAATTAAGTTAAATAATTTGTGTTAAATCAAGTTAAAATTTGCGACAAAAATTCTCAATAGTCAATAAAGAAGTTTAAATACTCAGTAAAAGTAATTTTATCGCAAGAATTCGCAGTTCACAGGAAAGCCTCCCCATTGCAATTAATTCGTCAAGCAAATATTTTCCTTTACAAGTCTCAAACTACGTTGATTAATATTTAAAGAAAGTAAGCCAATAAAATTTGCGTAAAAGATTTTAAAATTCAGGAAAAGAGTTTTAAAAAATTAAAAGTTGCATTCTTACAATAATTATTAGTTTGCAGGAAGACCTCTTACAGTGATAAATTCATAATATGATAGCAAATGTAATGCAACGCAGCAAATAACCTGTTTATTTTCTTATTTTTAAATTAGGTTAAATGATTTAGGGAAAGTAAGCAAACAAAATATGCGTTAAAGATCCTTAAAAGTTAACAAAAATGTTTGAAATCATCTGTAAATATTGCTTTCTAACAATAATTTTCAGTTGGCAGGAATGCTTCACGCAGTGAGAAATTCATATTATAATAACAAATTAAAAGCAATACAAGCATATAACTTGTTTTATTCCCTTACTCTTAAATTAGGTTTTACGATTTAGGGAAAGTAGGCACATAAAATATGCACTAAAGATTGTTTCAAGACGAGAAAAATGTTTGAAATCATCTGCAAAAGTAACTTACTTACAAGGATTTTGAGTTAGCAAGAAACCTTCTTACAGTGATAAATTCAAAATATAACAAATTAAAAGCAACATCAGCAAATGAAAACATCTGTAAAAGTAGCTTTCTTACAAGGATTCTCAATTGGCAGGAAAGCTTCTTACATTGGTAAATTCATAATTTAATAAAAATTTTAAAGCAGCACCAGCAAATAACTTGCTGGTAATATATATATATATAAGAGNTATATATATATATATATATATATTAGCTGGCAGAAACTCCTCTTATTAAGATTAATTCATAATAAAATAAAGAATTAAAACAAGAGGTGATTAACTTGTAATGTCTTTTAATTTTAAATTAAGTTAAGTAATTTAAGAATTGCAGCCAATGTGTACAAATTATCAAATGTTAGGAAAAATGTTTTAACTGAAAAAATTTCAAACTTTCTCAAAAGGATTCTCAGTTGGCAGGGAAGTGACAAAATTATGTTATATCAAGAAACTAAAGCAGGATAGATAATAACTTGAATTCTCTAATTTTTGAATTTTTTCTTAATTTAAAAAATTATAAAAACAAAAAAAAAATCATAAAAAAACTAAAAATTAGGTAATTTATGAAAAATAAATAAATTCTTTCAAATAAATAGTTTTTTTTTTAAATTTTCTTTAAACTTTTTGATAAAACATTTTGATTTGATTTTCAATCTTTAGTTTTATGCCATTTTTTCTCCCTAAATTGAAATCTAATTGTTTTAATAAAGCAAAGATATTTTAAAATAAAATAAATTAATTATTACTTGCACACTACTTATGAGTAAAAAATGAGAACATAAAAAAAAAGAATGTAAAAAGTAAACATTAATTTCTTAGACTTTAATTCTAATTCCTTACAACATAATGGTATCAAAAACTAATGAAAGGGTCATTTTTTAAATTCATAAACCTAGTTTAATATTTTATGATTTTATGCAAATTAATTTTCAATAAAATTTTTTCTTTTTTTCTATTATATTTTCTGCTTAAAAATTATTGATCCTGTGAAAAAGGTTATACGCAGTGCAGTGACCTACACAAAGAATAAATTATTGCGTGAAAACAGGTAAAACATATCTGCTGACATATTTTTTTATCAACAACTTGTTAAAAAGGCGAAAAGAATCATCTCACTTAATTAGATAACATTCTATTTTCAATCAGTTACATAAACTGATTGAATATTTGTAGTTTGTAATATATAAATCAGACTGTTATATAATACAATGAAATTGGAAATTTAATCTCTTTATTACATTCAATAATCAGAAAGCTTATAGTTAAAGAATATGTTAAGTGAGATTTAAAAAAAAACCTAACATATCTACGAAGCACACAGTATTTAAAGATTTTGTTACAATTTGACCTAGCAGTTAACGCAGTTAATTTGATATAGCTTTCAGAGTTTGAAAAAGACAAGAGAATTTAGAAAATATAAGGACAGTACAGATACACGTTTAGGAATAAATTATAAGTATTTATATATTAAATTATATAAATTATTAATAAAACTGTATATTATTTTTAAAACAGTTAAAAGATTATTCATTACACTCTTACAAAAAAATAAATCTGAATAAATTAAGTATGAATAAGTTATAGTACACTGTTAGAACGAAACAAAATGTCAGTAAGATATTAATAATTTCAATTAAAAAAATTTAAATTTTAAGTAATGTAGTGTTAGTTTCAATTTTCAAAATTTTTTTTAAGGAATNTCTTACAAAAAAATAAATCTGAATAAATTAAGTATGAATAAGTTATAGTACACTGTTAGAACGAAACAAAATGTCAGTAAGATATTAATAATTTCAATTAAAAAAACTTAAATTATTAATAAGTTTTTCAAAAAAATAAAATTTAAGTAATGTAGTGTTAGTTTCAATTTTCAAAATTTTTTTAAGGAATTAATTACATTTTTACATAGAAATAAAATGCAAAAAACATAATAATTAAAATAAAAATATATATACATTCAAAAAATATTTTGCAGTCTTACAAAGAAATAAAAAGTAGACGAGATCATAAAAAATTCAGAAATTGAAATACCTTTTAGTTAAAAAAAACAAACCAGAAATGCAAACAGGATAAAAAAAAATTAAGAAATTCAAATTTCTTTTACAATCTTAAAACGAAATGAAATGGAAATGAAATCATAAAAAATTAAGAGAATGAAATTACTTTTTACAATCTTCAGAAATAAAGTGCAAACAAAAGAATGATTTTAAATAGAAAAATGGATTGAAATTATTCTTTACAATACATTATATAAATAAATATGACTGTTAGCATTGCAGATATTGCTAAATATTTTAAAAGAATTCACGCATGCTTATAATCAACCAAATAATACGAAAGATTATTTAATATGATTTTTTTAAAATCTAAACTGCCAATGCCTTATATAAAACTAACTTTCGAGGAAAAANAAAAAAAAAAAAAAAAAAAAAAAAAAAAAAAAAAAAAAAAAAACAGATATGAAATCATTGCTTACCAGCATCGAGTGATTTTCAAAATTAAAACGGATATTTTCAGTATTTAAATAAGGATAGGCTAAGGCATATTTAAAACTTATTAACTCAGAGAAAAGAAATGCCGTATTTACAAAATTAAAATATATACCAATAAATATGGACTTTTTTGCTGCTTATTTTACAAAGCAACCTTTAACAATAATCGATACTACCCAAATTATTGTCTTTAACAATTGAGCTTATAAACGACCGGAAACAATTATAATAATTTAAATCACGTCATTTTATTTTGCTAATTCCTTTTAGATTGTTGCTAATTAAGACTGTTATCACCTTCGTTAAAAATACAGGAAAGCCTTGCATAAATATTTTCAGCTAAGAAACATTTCAAAATAAACTGCAGATATTTTGGAAAACTTCCAAGGAAATATGAAATATAAAAAAAAACTACCTTTTTTGTCGACATTTTTTAATAAAAAATACATTAAAATTAATAAGGAAAAGAGAACATAATTAATAGAAAAAATTATTTAAAACTTTTTAATTTAAATAACTGATTTCCGGAATAATTTTCGAACATTTCATTTCAATCTTTTTTTTTCTTTCATTAGTATAGCCTTATTGCATTTTTAAATAATACTTAAACGAAAAAGTAAAGAAAATAAATAAAGAACAAAAATAAAAGGAAAATACAATTCTTAGAAGAATTGATGAAGACTATAAATTGCAGATTTTTCGAGATATTTTTTAGATTCAATTTTATATTTTCTTTTGTATTGAAACAAAATTGAAAGACACTTTTTGAAAAATAAACAATTTTCGTAGCAAATAAAGCTTCCGAATTTAGAACAACTTCCAAAACATTTTTAACACTTTGAAACCTAAAAAGAAGTTTTCATCAGTCTAATTTTAAAAAAGCAACATTTTTAAGCAAATAAATAAATACCTGACAAAGAAATACTTTAATCATTTTCTAACTTTCAATTTTCAACTCCGTTTCTCTAATTAGTACTATCTTATTACATTCAAAAATACTACTTCAAAGTGAAAACGATATAATAAATAAATTAATAAAATCCTTCAAATTTAATCTTTTTTTTTATTCATTTTCATTCAAAAATAATAAAAAGCGAAGAACACGATTTTAGGGAAAACGATTTTATAACAAAGACTTGGAAACTATTTCTAACCTTCAATTTTAAAATTTTTTGTTCCAATATTAATAGTCTTATTTTAATTAAAATAATATCAGAAATCGGAAAAAAGGGAAAGAAAAGAAAATAATACAAGTACTAGAAAAAACACAATTATTTAAGAGAAAAATTTTTTAAAGTAGCAGTTTTGCTGGAAACTTTTATTTTAGAATAAGATCACGTCAAAATCGTTCACGAAATAAATTGTTAAACAAAAATGAACGAAAAAAACGAAATAAATTAATCGTTTAAAATTTGAAAACTGACAATACCAGTGCAACAAAGTCTTTAAAATATTTTTACAATGAAGAAAAATTAACACTGTGATTAAATAAATAGTATTTATTTATTTATAAAGGAATAAATATCAAAATTTTTTTTTATGCTGTTAGAAGACGTATAAAACCCACTGCACATCTTGAAAGAGGTCAAATTTGTTTTTTTCTTTCATCTAAGGAGACATCTGTTGATCACAACGACATATGTTGCTGTCAAATTCGTAAAGATAATCACTTCAATATCAAAGAAAAAGAGGATTATTTTTCGAATTGATACTTACGACTTAAATACTGTGCTTAAATGTCAATGTTATTTTAGAAAAAGTTGATACTTAGCGTATTGCTTTCCTTATTGAACAGATATATTTTTTAGATCTTTATAATGAAAAAAAGTTAGTTTATTTCAAAAATAATATGATTATTCAGCTAGTATGATTATTAAATCATGAATACAAAACTATACGGTTTTTTAACCATTTACAGCTACCATGGTTTCAAAACGGCAAAAAAAAAAGAAATTTAACTGGACATAGGAGCTAGGCTTCCCGTTAGATAATGGGCATTGGAGATTGCAGGACACTGGAAATTCTTCCTGCGTGTTGGGAATGGAGGTGTCAGAGCTGGGACTCGGACTCCAGTCCGTCAGTTTTGAGATTGACAGATTAGCTCTCTCGGCAATAATCTGTAATCAGTTTCAAGGAACTAAGTTGCTTCATTGGGTGCGCTTAGTTGGTGCAGTAAAATTCTTGTTATTTAACCGTTTTAAGTAAAAATATTTAATAAATGATTTTTCTCACTGTTAACTGTTTCATTACCATCTTATTTATGGTTATTTGACTGTTTTGTTTAAATACGGTAAAATAACAATTAAATATTTTGTTACATAGCCATTTTATCTGAAAATTTTTTAACAGTGTAAATGTTTTCCAATGGTGAATGACAACTATTGCGTAACTTTCCGTTATAAAAATAGTACTTATTTCTAGGTTTTTTTCCTCAGCAATATAAACTTTTCGGACAATTGTAAAGTATTTTTTTACCAATGTAAGCAAATACTAATAATATAAGATTTTTTCAATAGACACCAGGAATTCACGCGAATTAGTGATCTTTCTAACTAATGAGCAGTTTTATGATTATTATTATTATTTTCTAATGCTAGTAGTAATTTTTCTTCAGTATTTTTGGACCAATATGGTTGTTCTTTTTACTGGTATCAACAACTTTTCTTAACTATCTTTCTTATCAACATGAACTTGCTAATGCCAAAACTTTTCTTCATTATTTTATAACAAATGTGAGTAAGTGTTCCTATTTTCTTTATCGACTAACAACTGTTTATTTTATTACTTTGATTAATATCAGCAACGGAGTAATTTTCTGAGCAGTATGATAAAAAAAGTGCCACTTTTAACTAACTAATATCCACAAATTCGTATCAAATTTTTTTTATCCATCTCAACAACTGTCCTTACTTTAATAACAAATAGCCGTAACTGTTCCCTTCCTTTTTACAAAAAATAACTTGAGTTCAACTTTTCTTTTAAACAAGCCTAGCAAGTTTGCGCAATGCATAAAGAAGAGTAAGAGTAGAGTAAATTATTTAATACTTAAACGATATTTACTATATTTTAATAACAACTATTATACTATATTTTTAGAATAATAGATAAATATTTAGATGCACATTTAAATTCTAAAGATAACTGCATATATTTGAGAAAATCAATTAAATCCACGAACAATATACGAAAGCAACAAAAAAAAAGTATAACAGTTAAAATTAATATGATGATTTTGATTAAAAAAGATAAAAACAATATAAATATTAAAAGCAACAAAAAGATAAAAACAACAGATTAAACTAGCTTTATTTACAAAAATAATAAAGCCAGTTTAAAAAAAATTAAAGATAGTTTAACATTTTACTCTTGATTTAATAAGGAGTAAACATCAGCAATCATACTAAGACCAGTTTTAAAAAGAAATTTGAAATAAAATTTAAAGGCACTGATTTATTAGACGATTTATACACATCATAAATGGTGTAATTTATCTTCATTTGCATTTTAAATCTATTCATTTCATTTAAATCTATTCATTTTGACATAATTGAATAAAATGAAATAAAAAAAGCCAATAAAGTTTTTAAAAATAAAACAAGATCTGCCAAGGAAAAAAAAAGTCAATTTTGTATTTCAAGGATGGTCATGTTTCAAGGTTCACCTGAAGGAAAATTATTACCATATCAATTAAAAAAGAAAAACAATTCAAAACACATATGAAAGTTTAATATGATACTTTAGATTAGAAAAGATAAAAATTTAACAAAATATAAAGCTTGCTTTAAAAAACATTTAATAACTTGTTAAAAACATGTTTTTAATATCACGTTAAAAGATAGTTTAAGCTTATAGTTTAAGATAGTTAAGCTTTAGATTTAGTAAAGCTTATACATCAATAATCATATCAAAACTAGCTGGAAAAAAAACTTAAAAGCCGATGACTTATCAGACGGTTTATTCATAACAGAAATATTGTAGTTTATACTTATTTACATTTTACAGTCATTATTTCACTGCTTTGATATGATTGAATAAAAAACATACACATTAACACACAGCGAGATTCCTTAATATAAATGAAGAGAAAATTATAATGCGTAATTGAAGGGGGGGGGGTCAATTTTCAGGGTTTGCCGAAAAGAGAATGATTACTGTCACAGTTAAAAAGTAAAGCATTTGAAAACACGGAAAATAGTTTTTTTGTTGTTATTTTTGAGTTTAAAAGTTTAAAGTAAACAAACACTAAAGCCGTTAATTTATTAGACGATTGATATATATCAGGAATATAGTGTAGTTTATCCTTATTTACATCTAACAACCGTTCATTTCGCAAGTAAATATTTATATTTTGATATAATGGAATAAAAACTCACACACTAATATCTAGCGAGATCTATAAAAATAAACCAAGAAAAAAATTCTGATTGGTAATTCAAAGATGGACATTATTTAAGGTTTACCTAAATGAAAATTGTTACTGTAACAGTTAAAAAAAAAAAAATACTTGGGAACAGAAGAAATAGTTTTGTCTGTTACTTTTGAGTTTAAAATAAAAACTAAAGCATTATCTTATTAGACGATTGATACATATCAGAAATAGTGTAGTTTATCGTTATTTACAATTTAGAACAATTTATTTGTATCTATATTTTAATACAATTGAATTAAAACAAACACTAATACCTAGAGAGATTTCTAAAAATAAAACGAGATCTAACAAGGAAAAAAAATCCCAATTCGTACTTCAAGGATAGGCATTATTCAAGGTTTACTGAAAGGATAATTATTGCTATAACAGTAAAAAGAAGTTACTTAAAAAACACAGGAAATAGTTTCATCTGTTCCTTTTAAGTTTAAAGTAAAAACTAAAGCCGTTGACTTATTAAACGATTGAGACATATCAGAAAAAGTGATAGTTTATCCGTATTTACATTTTACAACCGTTCATTTGTATTTATATTTCAGTACAATAGAATAAAAACAAACACTCTAATACCTAGAGAGATTTCTAAAAATAAAACGAGAGCTACCGAGAAAAAAAATCACTAATTGGTAATTCAAGGATGGTCATTTTTCAAGGTTTACTGAAAGGAAAATTATTGCTATAACAGTAAAAAAAATTACTTAAATAACACAGGAAATAGTTTCATCTGTTCCTTTTGAGTTTAAAAACTCAAGCAGTTGACTTATTAAACGATTGAGATATATCAGAAAAAGTGCTAGTTTATCCGTATTTACACTTTACAACCTTTCATTTGTATTTATATTTCAGTACAATTGAATAAAAACAAACACTCTAATACCTAGAGAGATTTCTAAAAATAAAACGAGATCTACCAAGAAAAAAAATCACTAATTGGTAATTCAAGGATGATCATTTTTCAAGGTTTACCTGAAGGAAAACTATTACCATAACAGTTTTAAAAAAAAAGAGAAGAAAAATAATTCAAAACACAGAATAAATAAATATCTTTAAAAAACGCACGCAAAAAGAAGAAGGAAGTATATTTAACGAACGACAACAAATATAATTTTAGAGGAATAAACATGTTTTATCGCATCAATCCACACGTGTATCCTTCAGTAGAATAACTTTTGAAGTGACCGTGACCCACATTTAAACCCGATAAGCATATCAGTTGATTTCTCTCATTTTTTGAAGGAAATTCACAAAAAATGCAACATTATTTTCTTCTTTATGGTATAAAATTGTCAAAATTTATCAATAATGCTTGCATATCATCTTCAAGGTTAGTATTCAAGATATGAATGTGAAAAGAATTGGATTCACAGGAAAAAAAGGTCATTTTATTTATTGTAAATTTGTTTGTCAATAAAAAAAATACGATAGCTGCATAATCATGGTACTAAGTACAAAATAAAAGATAACATGTTGTAATATTTTTCTCAAATATTAATCTTTGCACAAAAAATTAATGTTATCAATACATTTTTCTACAACTAAAGAAAAAAAAATCTATGAATATTTTTTGAGATTTGTTTTAAAATCGATATAAAATAATAAATGAAAAATAACATGTTACTAACTTATATATTATTATATGTAGATTAATGCATTTAGATTAAAATAATATTTTTTTAAATACAGACTAGTATTTGTCCTGAATCTTTTATTATTGCAGTTTAATATTTATATAAGAAATTTACGTAAGATATGCTTCATTTCTTTTTGAATAAAATCATAAAATTGATCAGTAAATTGTATATTAATCTTATAAGCATTTAGGGTACCATATATAAAATGTAAATAGAAAAAAAAACGTACTTCCAAGAAATTTTTTTTTTAAAAAATATTAAAAGTATTAAATAGTAGGGCAATAGGGGATACAAATAATTAACAGGGGGATTTTGCATATCGTTACGGTTTTCGACTAATGCTATTTGAGATTCATGACTTCGACAGCGCATGAGCAACATTTCAAGAGTAAATAAAAATTAGGGTTGCAGTTGACAACTCATCAATTATAAGTAGCAAATTGATACATTGGTGATTTAAAACTAAGCAAAACTTCTAACAAGATAGCACAGCCTTTTGACTACAACCCGGCAAGAAAAGGTCTCTCAAAATAAAGCATAAATGCGTCGAAATAGCTCTGAAACAAATAATAGTCGAATTGGAAAACCCCATACCTATATAATTGAAACAACATGTACTTTTTTTTTTTTTTAGCAGAATGCATTAGGAAGAAGAAATGTGCAAGAGAGATAGATGTTCATTGGCTGCTGGCAAGATTCGAACCAAGAACCTCGGGGCTCATAGTAGAAAGCAGTATCCACAATAGTTGTATTGTGAGCAAAGTAAAAAAAGGGACCCCCTTGGATAACTTTTGATTTAATAATAGGATTCACGTTCTAGAACTCAATCTTAATTATTCCAAGGGGAGACCTCAAACATGCTAATTAGTCAGAGCAGACGAAATCAGATACAAAAACTTACTTTCGCTGAATTAACATACTTTTATTTGTTGATGGATTCGGATTTCTGATCCCCAAAATATAGGGGTAAAATATATGGGAAATATGATTCCAATAGTTCAGTTAGGAGAGCGGACCAACGTTTGGACTCCTTAATGATATTTTTACTTTTGGCGAGTGTGGCCATGTCCATACCGTCGCCATGCCTCGAGAACTTTTTAAGAAAATTGAAACACTTTTGAGCAAAATTATAAAATTCGCTTATTCAGAGATAATTATCCATGTAAAAAATTACTTTTAGTAAATATTTATTAAACTAAACTAAACTCAGCGGCGCTACAGCTCATAGAGGTTCAAGGCCTACTGTGCCCATCTCAGTTTTCTTGACCTTGGGCTCTGGGGTGCAGGAGCAGATGTTCCGGTCAGGTGGTCAGCCGAACGCGGAACCCCCAGTGTTTAGTTCCCAAGCATGCTTGGTACTCATTTATCGACCCACTGAAGGGATGAAAGGCTGAGTCAACCTTGCCCGGCCCGAGAATCGTACCAGGAACCTGTGGCACGACAGCGCAAAGCGCTACCGCTCAGCCACCGGGCGTCAGTAAATATTTATTATCTCATTTAATAATAGTCAAAAAGTTTTTGAATTGCAAGGTGTACAATTGATACATCATTTTAAAGAATGTAATTTTACATTGCAAAATAAAAAATTTCAGTGAAATCGATCGAAAGATTTCTGAGTAATCGAATTTTAAAAAATAGTACTTTTGTGCACTGTACACCCTAGTCTAGTAAGAGTTAGAAAGCCTTTTATAGAGGTCGCTGCAATGACACAATCCTTTTTTACTGTGAAGATTTAGACCACTGTCATTCGGTCTAGGCTTTGGTCTTAAGTTCGTTCAATATGTAACTTTATGGTTTTATTTACATATTGTCCCATTTTGGTAGTTTTAAAATGCGTTAAACTTAGAACGCACCAATATTGGTGAGTGCTAAAGTTAGTTTCCTAATATTGCACATGGTGTAAAACCTATTCAAAATATTTAAGTTTTGCGCTTCAATCACCAACGCACCGTCATCGGACCAACAGATCATCAACACAAAAAACTTAAAAAGATATCAAAAAAATTGACTTTATTGGCACGTACCTCTCAAGCTAATAAAACTGTATTTGCTACACTTACAACATAAACTATCATATTATAGTAAAGCAAAATGAATCGGATTAACTGTAACGTGGACCACATATTATATCAACACCCTCATTTGACATCATCTTCTAATGAAACAACTCAGGTTCAAATTCCGTCAATGACTGGTAAACTTGTTTACCGTTCCCGGCTCTCAACCAGAGTGCTATTTATATTGGTAGAAGGGTCATCGGGTTAGTTACCTCTTACCATACTAAACATGGAGGTTTTCGTAGTTTCCCTTCACCTTATAAAACAAGTGTGGGTTAACGTTTGGTCCATTAGTTCCCTTCTGAGATAAGTTCAGGTTACGGAATGATATATAATCGCAAATCGGACATCAATTCAATGCCGGCGATTTAAAAAAAAAAAAAAATGGGAAGCAAAATTTTAAAAATTTGTCAAAAACTTACGTTTACTCTGACGTAGAACTCAAGCAATTAATAAAAAAGAGAGATTAAGTTTAGAAAACTTTAGAAAATGTAACAAAATTTTTTAAAGTCTAGTCACTTAACTCTTCAGTAGTTAAACAAACTGAGACAAAAAAGTAACAGCCACCCAGAAAAAATGATGCCGAATCTCATGAATTGGTAATGCAATTACTCGTCAGTCCAAAAAATGCAATGCAATTTCGTTTAACTTCACTTCATTGATTGAAAAAGGAAATTTACAATTTACAGCGAAAAAAAGTTTCCTTATGTATTAACGATTTCTTTTACAAGCTATTAGTTTTTTCTACACTTCATACGCTGTAACAAAAATCCTGGTACAAATTACGCACCGGTACTTTGGGAGCATCATCCGTAAGATCCATTTTACAATAAAATATTATGCCGTAGTTTTCACAGTAATATTTATTTAATTAGAGTGATACAGTGATTTTATGATAATTATTACTGTAAGAATTACAGTATCTCAGATTTTTTGTTCCGTAACATGTTCCGGTAAAAATGGATTTTACGGTAATAAGTACCGGCACCCTGAGTGCCGTTATATCCGGAATTTTTTACTGTGTGTTTAAAAGAATTATCATTTTTGAGAGTTAACTTATTTGAATGCTATTCAGTGTAATGATATAAATATAATATTTTCTTATGAGTAGTTAAAGATTTTTTTAATTTATTATGAAAACAAGTTTTTGTTTAAAGTATTTAAAAATTTTGATGTAATATTATTAAACGTATTAAGCAAAGAAAAAAAAATTTTTTTTTTTAAGAAGTCAACAAGTTTTATCAAAAATTTGTTAAGTAATGCCCTTTTTGGTTGTGCTAAATTGCTAGTTCTGTAAAATACAGATTTATTTTTTTAATGCATGCATTGCGAATTTTTTTTTAAAAATAGCGAATAATATAGAATTTGCTCTTTTTAAAAACAATGAAATAGTATTTCAAAATTTTTTTATTACAAAATTGAAAAATAAGACTCGAGTGATAAAACTATTATTATTCTATCAATATTTGAATGATTAATCTCGGATTATTTTACTGATATCTAAGAGATAAAGCTTATGCTATTTTATTCATACTCGAACGATAAAAATCATTTTATGTTATTATAATATCAGTGGCAAAGCTAGTTTCGTGTTATTTTACTCAGAATTGGAGATCTAACCTACATAATGTTACTTTCACTTGAATAAAGAAAAATTATTTCGTATTCTTTCAAACATACTTGAAAGAACTAACCTACATCATTTTACTCTTACTCGCATTCTTTCACTCATACTTGAAAGATCTAACCAACATTATTTTACTCTTACTTGACTGAAAAAAATTGCTACGTATTCTTTCACTCATACTTGAAAGAACTAACCTACATTATTTTACTCTTACTTGAATGAAAAAAATTGTTTCGTATTCTTTCACTCATACTTGAAAGATCGAACCGATTTTATTTTACTCCTACTTGAATGAAAAAAATTGTTTCGTATTCTTTCACTCATACTTGAAAGATGATCGAACCGATTTTATTTTACTCTTACTTGAATGAAAAAAATTGTTTCGTATTCTTTCACTCATACTTGAAAGATCGAACCGATTTTATTTTATTCTTACTTGAATGAAAAAAATTGTTTCGTATTCTTTCACTCATACTTGAAAGATCGAACCGACATTATTTTACTCTTACTTGCATGAAAAAAAATGTTTCGTATTCTTTCACTCATACTTGAAAGATCAAACCGACATTATTTTACTCTTACTTGAATGAAAAAAATTGTTTCGTATTCTTTCACTCATACTTGAGAGATTGAACCTACATAATTTTACTCTTTCTTGAATGAAAAAAAAAAGTTTTATACTTTTGACTCATACTAGAAAGATCTAACCTACATTATTTTACTCTTACTTGAATGAAAAAAATTGTTTCCCATTCTTTCCACTCATACTTGAGAGATAAAACTCATATAACTTCACTAAAACTTAGGTTATTAAACATAAGTAATTTTAATAATAGTAGGGTGTTAATCAAATTCTTTCAAAATTATTATAACATAACACATTTATGTAATTAATAATCAGTATAATATGGCACAGAAATAATCTAGGCAAAAGAAAACTACTACAAAAATAAGGATAATTTCCATTTGTTCTCGAATTTTAAGGTATTAAAAACAATACTACGAATTTAATTCTAAGCAGTTTTCTTTCTTATTACGAGAATTTTCAAATCGAATGAATAATGCGCCGCAATTTATTATTCAGATAATACATATTCAAGAATTATGAATACAGAAAAAATAATAAAATAAAAAACTCGTAGCTTTTCCATGGTCCTGTGGGAAATTGAAGCTTAAAAAATTTCGTGAAGATCACAGAAGAAGGGGGATATCCCCCTCAGAATATTATTCCACTCATTTGAATTTTCATCATGTATGCGGGTGGGGTCGATGCTCTCAAGAGGGGAATGGATGATTTTTAAAAATGGGGGGGGGGAAGTCGGGTGCACTAAAGAACAGGTACAGTTGATATGGGGAGGGGGTAAAAAAAAGTAGGTGGGGCCCTAGAAGTGAAATATCTTTTGGATGCCACCTCCTCGTTGAATACGCCCCCACCTTCATTGCTGTTTTTTTGGTAATATTAGGGGGAGGGGGCTGTAACAGGATTGAAGAAGGTTCTTTGCATCACTTCAAAAACTTATTAAAACTTAAAAATATAAAAGATTTGCAGCGTGACTTTATCCTCAGTTGCACAGAGAAAAAAATCTGGAAGTGATCCAAAATTCATTTAACTAAGTTAATTTCCTTTATTTTTTCTAAAATAAAATCTTAATTTTTTTCAATAAAACAAAACTAATTTAGCTAAGTAAGTTTTCTTCTAAAATAAAAATAGAATAATTTAGTTTTTAAATGAAACAGGAAGGTAACGTAAGAACAGAAATATGAAAACTATTGAAAACATTTGGAATACTAAATATAAATTAATTCAGCAATTGAATTTTTACGATTTATACTTCCATAATTACACAGAGCGTTGTTTCAGATTTTTTTTTCAAGCGGTCTGTTTCAGTGTATATATGAAAAATCTACTCATAATTTCGTGGAAAATCACAAAAACCAGTAATTTGTTCAACATTTCGTGAAGGTTCTGGTTTTGTGAATTAGAGAAATATCTACTCACAATTTTCTGAAACTAAAATTACCCTAAGGATTGAGTTGTTTTTGCAAGAATCCAGTTTTTTAAATATAAGTGACAAAAAAACTGCTTTGTGATAAACAAAACAACATGTTTCAAAATAATAAAGACATCATCGATTCAGTTTTTCAAAAGAAGAACTTTGTCACGGGTTTGATTTAACGAAAATAAAAATGTGAAGTGCCCGTTAACAGTTCTAATATTTCCAAAAATAACTCCTGTTATAAATTAAATTGTCAAATAAATGACCCCAAAACTCAAATAGAAGTAAGTCATTAGAAACCTTGGTTTAAGACCAAGATATCTGTTTCCAAGTTAATTCAAAATAGCAATTTAATTACTTAATTTTTATTTTCCGAGATGATTTCATGACCCCAGCCTACGTCACCAGATTCATAGTTAAAGACTATTATGCAAAGCTGATTAAGATTCAGGATTTTTAATTTTTGTTGTTTAATTAATGCTGTAGTGTTTAACACAAGAAATGTTCAATTTTTTCTTAATATCAAAAAATTTATTTATTTAATTTTCAATAAGATATCCGACACTGTTAGAAACATCTCTGAAGAAATGGTTAAATAGCAATTTATTTAATAGTTATTTTACCTAACTCAACCAAAACAGCCAAAATAACTATAAAAAAAGATGATATTCAAACTGCTAAGCGTGAGAAAAAACGTTAATTAATTGTTATTACCCAATATGGTTTAATAACCAGAATTCTATCCACGCCAACTAAGTTCACGTTATGAAGCCATTTTGTGCCGTGCAGCTGATACATAGCGTAGCTGAGAGGGCTAATCGGTTCATATCATGACCGGCGGAACAAGGGTTCGAACCCCAGCGTTGATAGCACAATAATTTTTCCATTCCCTCAATACATGAAAAATTTATAGTGTCTTGCACTCTTCAATGGGTTACCCTAGAAGAGTACTAGAATACGAAACTATCATTCATGCATAAATGGCGTCTTGTATTCAAGGATTTTTAACTGTACCAGTTGCAAATGGATTCAAAACCGTAAAGGTAAAAAAATGTTCCTAACCACAAACTTTATGGTTAATCGGATAGAAGGATTGCTGGCGGTTAATGAAAACTGTAACAGAATTAACTGCTACAGATAATGTGGATCATTAGAAAGAAATTAATAAGCTAAAACAAATGGCTTCCTGATAAGGTTAAGAGTAAAGTGTTCTTTTTCAATGCGACGTTGCATACATAAACTTGAGCGATTAGGTGATTAAATTTTTCCGAAACACGTGTTTCAGAAAGAAAAAAAAACTATTTTAGATAGTTCCCAAGAAATAGAACAACTCGTGTATGCACTTATACTTATTTTTGATTTGATATAATTAACATACGCATGTTTATGAAGATAATTCTGGAATAATAATTTTTCGATTAACTCGTGTTTGCACTTATATTTACTTTTGCGTTAATGTAATTTACATACGCATGTTTCTGATGAAAAATCTGGAATAATAATTATTTGATAAACTCGTGTAAGCACTCATGTTTATTTTGTATCTTCTTAGCACGTGTTTTGGAAGAAAGATTTGGCATAATAATAAGAAGAGATGCATTTATGCTTACACTTGAGTTAAATTATTTTTAGAAGTACTAATAATTTTTTTTTTTAAAAAAAAGCAATAAACTAATAACCGTGAACATTACAATGTATGTAAAATATAGCCATCTAGCATTGATGAGTGACGAAAAATGCAAATTTATTAGTTTAAGAAATATTTTTTTGTAGTTGTAGTTCAAATATATTTTTATATGTAAAATGCGAATAGACATGATTATTATGGGGAAAACAACTTATAAACTTGAAATTTTAGTTAAAATGTACTTGAATAACGTAAACGTTATTAATCTCATCAATCTTGGAAACTTATTCATTATAATAATTTTATCATTACAACAATGAACTTGTTTCGCATATTTACAATTTCTCTAGCCAAAAATGTATTAGTAAAATTATCGATGAGACTTGTGGTTACTACATGTTTATTGAAACATGCAGTTTTTTATCTACTCTTTTATCATATTAGCTACTCATCAGGTTTTTTTCTTTATTATTATTTAATCACAACTTTCTTAAAAAATTTTCTTCAAAAAAATTTCGTTTTTCAAAGATTATATTATTATTATTTTTATTTAATTTTTAATGGCAACATTAAAAGACCACTAAAGCAATAAATGCAAAGAAAAACAGAGAACAAACAAAAAACAAACATAAGAGAAAAGAAAACATAGATAAAAAGAGAAACTGCAGCGATAGTCTATAAATCCAAAAGACCCCTGGTCTCCAAGTAGCAGTCCATAAAAGAACATTTGGTTAAAGCTTGGCAAAGGATGAGATGGTCACCCATCCCAGATTACAGAGACTGCAAGTAGACCTTGAAATTCCAAAATATAAAAATTAAGGACAATATTGCTCCAAACTTAAGGACAATTTAAGGATGCTAATTCTCTAAGGGGAGCAATTTGTATAATACCAACATGGACTCGCAGACATACAATTGGTTATAGTTCCAGTAGTTCCTGCACTTAGTGGAAAAAGAAACATTTTTAAAAAGAAGTTAAGTTAAAATTTATTTATTTTTACAAAGGAAGGGAGAAAATAATCGAAATATGGAAAATCGGTAAGTAGTAGAAAAATACGAGGATTCTTTTGTGAAAAACAGTAGAGCAGTGTTTTCCAAACTTATGACTTTTGTGTACCCTTTCTAAATTTTTCGTAACGCTGTGTACCACAAATAAAAAAAAATGAATGCATTTTTTTTAAAAATATGTTTACTTTTCTTTTTGGTACAAAGTTTCCGGTAAAAAATTCTTAAATTTTGGTAAAAAAACTCCATGTTAGGGATAAAAATTATATTCTATTAAAATAATCAAAATAAGTAGAATTTATTACAAACCTTTACTATAAAAAAATTGCCCAAATTTAAAAATCACAACTGACTGTTGACACCACTAATTATTAACTGTTAACTTTGTAAAAAGTATCAAAGGAAAAATACGTAATCGTAAATTTTCATGGCTGGATTTGTTTTTAAATAAAATTTTTTGAAATTTTCGTTTGTTGCAAGATATTTCGCATAAGAACGCGCACCCCCGCTAAACTGTTCCCGTACCTCTGGGGGTACGCGTACCACACTTTGGGAAACACTGCAGTAGAGTATGATATGATGAGGTAGAGAAGGATGAAGAGAGAGTAGAGAGATGGGAGCTTTTTATGTATTTCTTCCACATCGAATGCTTTTATGCCATCAAATCAAGGGTAATTGTCTCTAATATTTGGAGTAGATTAACATCGTACTTGAAGCGCTATGAAGACTTTGTCGTTTCATTTTGTTACTTACTTTGTGTCATGGCAGATAGCAAAATTTTTGAATTTTGAAATTTCTTCAAATCCTTTTTAGATAAATAACATGTTTTCTTCCAGTTAACTTCAACAAAAATTTGGAAAATCACAAAAATTTCAGTACATTCATTTTATTTTATTTTATAACCGTCGTTGAACAGCCGACCCAATTTTGGGTTTACCACTAATAATGCTCAACTGCGTAGTCTAGTAATTTTGAACCAATCCAGAACGCAAGGAAACTCCTGGATCAGTACTCCCAGAGGTTTGATTTGTCGGGGCAGTTTTTCCCAAAGTGTGGTACGCGGACCCCTAGGGGTACGGGAGCAGTTTAGCGGGGGTCCGCGTTCTTATGCGAAATATCTTGCAACAAATGAAAATTTAATATTTTTTTTTAAAAAAACAAAGCTAGCCATGAAAATTTACGATTAAATTTTTCTATTGGCTATTTTGTGCAGATTTAATAGTTAATAACAAGTGGTGTCAACACCCAGTTGTGATTTTTTACTTTTGTGCAATTTTTTTTATCACAGCAGCTGTTATCACAGCAAAAACAATATCATCCTTCTCACTGATGCAAATAAACTTATTAAAAAAAACTTGTACCAAAAAATAAAAATAAATGTATTTTTAAAAAAATTCATTCATTTTCTTATTAGTGGTACACAGATTTACCAAAAATTTAGAAAGGGTACACAAAAGTCATAAGTTTGGGAAACACTGTGTTAGGGGAACATGGAGGACTTTGTGACTCAGCAGATTTATTGTGAACCAGTCCCCATTTACTACACGGGGAGTCTTCGGCCATCGGGGATCGATCCCACGACCTTTTGGACACGTCAGGACAACTTCGAGCCCTGTTGAAACTATGCGGAAATGGTGTAAGTGAGACAGTCAGTGGCGAGTTTAAACTTAGCCTCTATTTTATGCCTGAGCCATTTTGAGATTACAGATAATTTGTCTATCCAAGACTCTTGAATTGTTCTAACAGTAAGACTCGTTTAAAACTCATCAGACTATTTATTTTTGATTAATCGTTTTATTCTTCCAAAAGCTACAAAGGAAGGAGATGTTTGCATGACCAGTTTTGACCAGTGAATCGGCAATCATTATTGTTACACTTAAATAAATACATAAATAACATTTAAATAATTGTATGCCCACTGTTCGTAAACTATATCAAATGTATATATAATGTTATTAAACTATGCCAAACTTATACCTAATATGACTAAACGATGCAAAATGTATGGCTAAAATTAGTAAACTAAGCCAAATGTGAGCATAATCTTTTAAAATATGCCACATGTGTGCCATAATGTTAGTAAACTAACTACGTCAAATGTATGCCTAATATAAGTTAACTAAAACAAATGTGTGTTAAACTATGCCAAATGTATGACTAATGTTAGAACATGGAGAACAAACGTGAAAAGGTCTCTCACGAAGAAGCAATACATCTCTATCTCTCTAGTTATAAAAAATAATAATAAAATCACATATTTTTGAAATGTTTACTATTTTAAAACATAACATATGAGAAATTTTTAATACGAATAAAAAACGATAATAAAATTTACCAAATACATAAAAAGAGTAAAAACAAAAGCAATTTTTTTTAAAATTTGTATAAAAATTATGTCTTTTAGAATCTGAATATTATGCCTTTCAAAAACATTCTCCTAGATTTTATATGCTGGGATGAGGATCAAGATCAACTAAAAGCTTAAAATAACCGATGTCGTAATAAAAATTTAGGATTAAATTTCAATTTTTTAGAAATAAAAAAGAAAAAAAAAAGAAAAAGAAGAGACTTAGAGACCGGTCTAATTTTTGGTGCAGCAATTCTTAGCGCCAAGAAATAGAGGGGTCTAAAAAAGAAAATCACTTCGAGCACTTGCTGGAAAAGACACACACAGTGCAATATGAGCAGCAACGGGGCCAAAGTGTAGCGGATCATAGATTTCGACGTTAAGACATAAATTTTTTAGCCTTTGCCCCCACGTGACTAGAATCTGAAGACGACTAGAAAAAAAAAAAAAACATTGTACTATTTCTTTAGCCATTTCTCTTCGCTCTCTCTTTTCTCTGATCTGTACATTTTTTTTTCTGAAAGTTAAAAAAAAAAAAAANAAAAAAAAAAAAAAAAAAAAAAAAAAAAAAAAAAAAAAAAAAAAAAACACGACGGAAGGAACTTAGCACCCAACTCGGACAAACGAAAGATATATTTTCATACAGTTTATACTTATATGTTTAGAGAACTTTTTAGATTTTAATAAAATCAAGCTTCATAGTCTTGTGCATTAGTTGAGCTTGCATCCCTAATTTGTGATTTACAGTTTTTTACTAATTTCGATCTATTTTTCATACATTTTGCAGAAGAGACCAAATCATATCCAATCATGCGGAAATAGTCAAAAATTTTTTACCCTGATAAAATTGGCATTTGAGAACTTCAGATATCCTTTTTTATATTTCAGTAAATTACGTCAATATTTTAAAGGAATTAAGAGATGATGCAGGTTTCAATGCGGTGACATTATTTTTATTTCTTTTTATTGTGCATTTTGGAGGGATTTTTTTTTGTGCATTTATTTTATTTTTCAAGCACTTTTAAAATTGTAAACAGTCTAATTTTGATAAAAAGTTACCTTTTTTTAAAAAAAATAGTATAGAGAGCCGCAGCTGTTCAGGGGAGCGAGCATTTGATTTCCGCTGAGGTGACCCAGGTTCGAATCCCAGCAGTGAATGGTTGATACGAATAACGTTCCCGGTTTGCACGATCACAGTGCTGACGTAAAATATAATTAGCGGAAGAAACATGAAAATATTTTAAAAATAAAAAAAATCAGAAAATATATCAATGTATGAAAACCCTTTAAATATCTTTATGCATGAAAGAGCTTTCAATATCTTCATATGTAAACAAGTTTTGAATATCTTTATATACAAACAAGTTTTGAATATCTTTATATAGATATCTACGAGTATATAATAATATTTCTTTTTAAATTTCCGATACTATATTCACAGGAAAGTATGATTTCGTAATAAAACAATAAAAGAAACTAACACACGTCATTCCCTTTAAATAGATTCAAACCCAAACGTTAAATATCTCGATAATAAAAAGTAATAAAAAACTTAAACCACTTTTTAAAAAAAAAAAAAAAAGAAAGATTTTTATATTTATATATTTACGTAACATAATCTCAGAATTGGAATAGGATTAATAAATAAAATACATCTACATTTCTTTATACTATTATCTGTTCAGATTTTTCAAGGTTTATGAAAAAAAAAAAAACTAATTAATTTCAATGTTCAGATAAGCTAGAGTAGCCCACAGAAGAACACCCCGAGTCCTAAATTTAGGCCGCTGGCCATTAGTTGGGTGCACTTAAGCAACTAAGCGCATTATATCACCACACATATACTCATCGCATTACTAAAGAAAGAATTTGCAATAAAAAAATATTTATATTAAAATACACGTAGCAAATGTCAAAAATACAGAGTATAAAAAAAGTTAAAAGGCGTGTGAACATATTCGGTTGCCAACCAGTCGGTTATTAAAAAATGAAGGTTGCTTAAGCTGCTCAACGTCAAACGTATTTCATTCCTAATGAGTTCAACAGAAGAAATGAGAGGGGGAAAAAATGGGAAGAAATGGTAAGTATTTATCTACATAACTCATTTCCGGAAAACATTTTCTTTATGAAGGAAGTACCTGTACAGCGTACGATTACACTTACGAGTGATACAATACTACTCTTATCGGAAAGGAATTATATAATGAGGTATTTGCTTGATAAATGCATGAAAGCAAATCAGGAAAGAAAAAAAAACTATTTACATTCAAAGCATTGAAAGTAAAATGTGTAGATAAACATCATTAAACTTTTAGATTATGAGTGGGTTTTTTTTAAGATTGTTTTTTAAAGTAGAGTTAGTTTTTAATTTGTGTATCTTAATGTTTTGATGAGGTTACGTGAATAGCATACACGCTGGAGTTGGACAAAAAGAATTAACAACGTGATTCAAATTAAAAGAATTCTGTTCATATATAATTTTTCCTTTTCGAATCACCGGATTCAATAATCAACAACTTAAGTTAGCACTGTTGCCTCAGGTTCAAAATGTATTTATAAATTTAATTCGAAAATGATCTAAATTAACCAAACTCAAATTAACAAAGAAAAGTAACTGATTTCGTTAGATGACTTTATAAATCTTGTACTGTAAATCGCACGTGTACAGTTTAAAACAGTTTTAAAACGTTCCAATTCTCAAACCTACTGTAATAGTTAGAAAAAAAATGTAACGAAAGAATACTAATTAATCTTATATTTTGATTGTGAAATATTTCAACGCTGTTGATTGTTTGCAAAGTCCTAGTGAAGTTAGCACGTGGAAAATTAGCAATACAGTTTCAGATAAGAGCAATTATTAAATAAAAGCATAAAAGTAATTATTGTCAGTTATTATACTTTCATATAAAAAATAATTTTTTTTATTTCAAATGAAAAGTAATATTCTGGGTAATCATTTATCAGTAATGGGTAGATTACGCAATTTCTAACCGATTAGGCATATTTTAGAAAACGAAAACGTATAAACTTTTTTGATCGAGATTTTAAATTTGATTCACTTTCAAATTAACGATGAGACTTTCATTTAGTTCATGATGATTTCATAATTTACGCAATTCAGAATGTATGAAAACATTGTTCAAGAAACTATTGAAAAAAATTACCATAGTAAATATTTCATTAAATAATAAACAAATAAAAATATTTTAATTTCTTTTTTTCTATTTCTATTTTTTTTTCTTTTATAATGTTGTTTTCAAAGAAATTTTAAAAATATTTTTTCAATATAACAATGATTATAAAAAACATAAATACAATTTGGCACGGGAAAGTTTCGTTTGCTTAGCTTATTAAAAAATAGATTTGCTATTCATCAGAAAAAAAGGATCAAAAGTTAAGCTAATTGCAAGGAAGGACATAAATAATTTAAATTTTTTTATTCTCTATTTTTTATTTACGAAGTTTTCTTCAAATGCTATTTTTAAAGCGATATATTTATCATACTTCAATATAATAATAAAAATAAACATAAAAACATTTTAGAATCAGAAAGTTTTGTTCTCTTAGCTTAAAGAAAAATATCTTTGCTATTTACAAGAAAAACAAGTTCAAAAGTTTTGTGAATGGTATGGCAAGCGACGTTTACTTTTAATACTATTATTCTCTTTTTTCAATTCCTAATGCCATTTTTTCAGATAAGGTAACAATTTAAATACTGTAAAAAATCTGTACAATTTACAGAAGAAAAAAAAACTGTCAGCTGATGCGCCAAGAATACCTTTTATATCAGAGAAAAATACTTTTATTTAAACCGGACGCCTGCTTTTTAATGCAGATAAGCACTGTTATTTTAGGAAACAAACTCTGTTATTTTAACAAAAATACTTTATTTTTTAACAAAAACTTTTATTTAAGAGAAAAAAAAGCATTTATGAAATAACTTTCCGTATTTTGGTCTGCGGAGGGTGAAATTCGAATGACCAGTCAATGCCGGGATTCAAACTCTGATTACTTCATTTCTGTCCTCTGAATCACGTGAGCTCTTGTTTTTGGTTGTAAAGAAAAACTTTATACTGTCTTAATCCTAAATGTCTTTCTTATGGAAATGTTGGGCAATTAAACTTACCGAAAACTTATGTCTAAAGACAGATAATAATGAGGTAGAGTATCAATTTAACAATAAAGTGGAAACGCAATTTTATTTATAAAAGATGTTCAAAGCCATTAAAATAATTTCTGAAAAGTAAGATTCAAGTATAGAAAATAATCGTAAAATGATTTGGAAAAAAAAAATTAAAAGTTACCTCTTAAAGTATGCGAAATTCAAGGCAAAAACTAGAATTTTAATTTACAGATATATATAAATATATATATACAACAAAATAAATAAATACCAGAAAACACGAAGAAAGTTAAGAAAAACAATAAGTTTCATTTATTGCGCATAAGCAGCAAGTAAACAGAACTCATTAGATAAGTTCAAAATGAAGATAAAACAAAGGAAAATTACAGACAAATGAAGGAAAAAAAAAAAGGGGGGGGAAATAATAATGAAAAAAATAATAAACAANGTGATTGTTGACATTCACTGGTGAGAGTCAGAAATAAGGGTATTTAGCAAATATACCAAGCGACTACGTGAATGTTGTCATTCCCCGGTGAATGTTAACATTCTCCAGATTTCGTTGTTTCACCGTAGTATATATATATATATATATATATATATATGGAGAATTTTTGCATAACTATTAAACCGTTTTTTTCTATAAAAAAATATGTTTTTTTTTACAGTTACTTTACAGAATTTGCAGTCATTTTTTTTTTTTTTTTTTTTTTTTTTTTTTTTTTTTACAGTGGGAAGAATATAATGATATTTTCGTTATTTTAACGCTCTGTTTCTTTTATTTAATGAAAAAGATTCGTTATTTACAGTTAAAAAAACAAAACAAGAAAGATATATTACTAATCACAAAAAAAGTTTGCCATCAGTATAAACTATATTAATAATAAAAAAAAAAGTCTTTAAAGACATCGAAATTGTTTTAGTTGAGGTAAAACTTTTGATACCGCAAAAAGAGAGAAAATAAAAGTATTCTGCTTCCTGCCTCATCAAATTTCTTCTTTAGTCTTTCATTAAATTCTACCTTTGATGAAGAGAGGTAAAAAAGCATGGATAGCAATCAGATAGAACATACAGAAAGTGATAGGGGAAGGTATACATTGTAATTATCGAAAGCTCAACAATACGCCCCCTCAATCAAAAGAAACTAAGTAGAATCATCCAAAGTTTTCTAAAAAAGATAACTTGCAACGAATTTTATTTTTTGATAAGATCATTTTCCACAAATATGTAACACTGAACTAGTTATAAGAACAAAGGTTAAGTTAAAACTGAAAAAACACAAATTAATAACTAAAAAATATAAGGCTTAAATATAAATTTTCTCACATATAAACATTTCAATTTTTATGAAAAAATATAACCTTATAACCTTAAATGAGTAATTTTTATATTAAAGTAGCTATTTAATTGATTAAATGGATTAATTAAGATTAATGAAAAGAAGCCAATTAAGAAATTAAATGTTTTGTTTAAAATATGCGAGATTATAATGCGTTTCTTAATAACTTAAAAAAATTCCACGTAAATTAAGGGAGATTTTTAATTAACTTTGCAATAAATACGTTCACTTTATATTTACTTCAAAATTATACATAATAATGCATTATTTTACTTCATTTCTGATATATAAATGGTAGTAAACTAAATGAAATCAATAAATTAAATGAAAGCAATAAAAAGATGAAATATTTTGACTCTTATTTTGGTGACAGAATACAAATATCGACTGAATTCAAATTTCTATTTCTTAATGTTTCTAATTTAAATAATTGCAACTACTAATATTTTATAATAAAATTATTATCACATGTTTCAAACAATTTTTTTTATTTAACTATATTAACTTACTGTATCAATTATTGCGCATAAAATTCATCACTATATTCGGAACCAATTGATTATTTCTGTTTCTTGTTTGATTCAAGAAATTCGAATCAATTGATTGCAAAATCAGAATACTAAACAAGTTAAAACTGGATCTGAAAGGCATTAACAGATTTTATTTGATTCATTTTAATTTGTTATCAAACACTAATATATAAACTTATTTAAATTTCAAATATGTTTCGAAAAACGCATTAAGACAATCAGATTATAACAAACTAATAAAAATTAATAGGATATATTAAACTAATTCAAACCAACTTAATAGAATAGTCGATTTTAATTTAGATAAATATGAAACTGAGTTTTTTTCACGAATCAACATATAAAAATTTATTTTGACCGAGCAGTGTAGAATAAACTAATTCAAAGCTACATATTAGGACTAACTAATTAAGATTAACAAATGAGAATAAACGAATTTAAATTAATATATTCGAATTAGCTAACTAAATTTAATATATTAGAATTTAAATAAACAGATTAGGATTTATTGATTTTAATTGAGGTAAATATAAAACAGTGAATTTTATTTGTGCTATCTAATGCATATAAAATTTAATTCGAAAAGACACATTTGAAAAAACCAATTAAAATCAACTGTTTCGAACAAACTAACTAAAAGCAAGAGATATAGGGACAAACTAATTAAAATCAACAAACCAAAATAATTGATTTTAATATAATAAGCAATATGAATTATTACTCTAGGTTAGGACTATTATTATTAATGCCAGTGAAAACTAACCTTGTATTTCTAAGAAGCAGTTATTACAGCCTATAATTAGAATGTCTAATAAATAATGAATTCAAACAAATCAATAGGTAAACCCACACAAAGGATAACATAATAACAATCTTCCCTTTCAGCCGGACAAACATATGCTTCATGTTTTGCATGTATGTAAAACAGACACAAAGTCTAACACCCGTTACATGTGAAGGCCAGGTAACGTATTTGCGGTTTATGCTCTTTTTGCGGTTAGAGGACGAATGGAGCTATAAGCTAGCTAACACTGAGTGTATAAAAAGAAGAGATTAGTTAATGGTGAAGAAGAATGGAAGACGATGGCTTTCTAAGAAATTATTTCTGGAAAGATTCCTTTTCTATATCATGAAGGTCGAATGCAGATGGACGACGTGTTCAGGTAGTGAATGTGGATCAGTGAGTTAGTTAACAATTAGTGGAGTACCGGATGTAGGTACGGTGGCGCTGCATCGAATGGGAATTAAATGAAAATAATGTATTATTAGAAAAGACCCAGACAGCAAAGATAACAGTTATTTAATGTAGCGGTTATATTTTTAGATCTGCTTCAAAAATAACGCATTGCTTATAAAAAGTAACAGACTGATCGTTTACAAAAATATTTTATTCGAATTTTTGTAAGTAGTTCAATAATAAATTTTAAATAAAATTATTCAAGTTCTATTATTTGAGGACTATCAACCTTTAAAAGTTAATATATTGTTAAAAAGAATTATTGTATTTTCTGAGAAATGTTATTTTTCCAGCCTATTAACAAGCGTTGATGAGTAATGGTTTTAAAAATAACATTCTATTACTCTTGACTTCTGACCAATAACAGTAATCAGAAATTATTTGGTGTAGTAATAATATAAAATGTAGAACAAAAATTATTACATTTGTAGCCATAATGTTACTATCAAACCAGAAAGTCATTGTTTTTTCCAGAAATAATTATCGCGACTTCTTGAAAAAAAAAACCCAAGAATAAAGTATTCTGTCCCTCAGAATATCGATGTCTGTTAATTTTCTCGTAAAATTGGAATATGATATCTTGAAATTTATTTATTATTACCCATTTGTAGTTTAGATGCACGTTGTTAAACTGAGCAGTCTTGTTTTTATAACTATTTCAAAGCTGACACCGTTATTTTCTGACGAATATTCAGAATCTATGACAATCGCGTTACACAAGATTTTGAGAAGTTTAGGTTTGGAGCAGTAATTTGCTTTAATTAGATACTGTTATTTTTGGAGTACAACGGATTGAATGATCTTTGCACTAATCATAATGGCCCATCTTAATCAGAATGACGATTTTCCCCCATAGCAGTCACATAAAATTGGAACATTTAAACAGTTTCAAGGTCCAGGTTAAGAATTAATCTAAACCATGGGGATAAGTCCAGCAATCGCCGTTATACTTTAGGTACGGCGTTGAAAAGAACAGGTATCTTATGACCAACTCATTCAGAACACGAGATTATTGAAGCAACTTATTTAATGACCAAATTTTAAAGTAATTGCGCAGCATTACTTATAAAGTAGCTATTGAAATATAACATTTGCTGTTCTTACTTATCAAGTTCCATACAGAATGACCAGAAATAAGTAACCTGCAATTCAATTGCGACGTTCAAGTCCAGCATATTAAATCCTTTTATCAAAACAAATACTCAGTTTAATTTGAACAGAGAGGTACATCGCAGACATATGTCATTTTTTTAAAAAAACTGATGTGTGATTAGTAATTCGAATCAGAAAATAAAAAAAAAATTCTTTTGCAATAACCATTAACACAATAGCAATTTCAGCAATTTCTTTGCAATTACCATTAATGTATTAAAATAAAAAGCTACATACATCCAGCAGTAACAGGAGAATGGAAATATATTTCTGAGAATTTTAAGGCATCTCTGGAGACCTATGAGATGAACATACGCTAAAAAGCTTAAAATTATTACCAATAGAAGATGAAAACTGTTTAAAAAAAAAGAAAAAGAGATAGAACTGGAAAAGACTCGAATAAATGAGAAAAAAAAATCTCATTTATTTAATGAAAATATGGAACGAAAATCATTAGATCCCAGTTAAAAGGTATAATTAAAGAAACTTAACGTTTGAGAAAGATAATGTGTTTCGAGTCTTTTTAACTGTTACAATATCTGTTACCATTCTTTGGAGGCGTTTTCACGTGGAAACCAATCACGTTGCTCATTATTTAAATTATGCTTGGGTGGCGATGAACAAAGAAGTTACTTGGCGATAGTCTCGCCGACAGAAATAAATTTTTGTATTAGGTTGGCACAAATAATTCGCTAGACTGCGGTTATGTTTTCTGAATTAGATTGAAATATCTTAAAATAATTTACTTTAAAACGAAATGAGTAGGTATTTTCAAAAAACGTATAAGAAATATGATTTTATTAGCCTAGAAAAATTTCTTTATCTGATAAAAATTTTGTAATATATATTCTTAAAAAAATAATGATTGCTAAGTAAAGCAAATTTTATTTGATAAAGAACTAGAACACCAACATGCCGTATCGTATCTTCACAAAATTAATAAATTAACAACAGAAATATTGATCGTTTAATAGCGCTCATCTTATTTGATAGAGAACTTAATCATCAACATTTGCACTAGAACACCAATATGCTGTATCGTATCTTGACAAAATTAATAAACTAACAACAAAAATATTGATCGTTTAATAGCTCTTATCTTATTTGATAGGGAACTTAATCATCAACATTTGCACTAGAACACTAACATGCTGTATCGTATTTTCACTAAATTAATAAACTACACAAGAAAAATAATGAACGCTTAATAGCGCTAATTTTGTTTGATATAGAGCTCAATCATCAACGTTGTTGTTTCTCCCAAGAATTTTATTTAATAAAGAACTAGAACACCGACATGCAGTATCGCATCTTCACTAAATTAATAAACTACAGAACAAAAATAATGATATTTTAATAGCGCTTATTTTTTTAAAACGGAACTAAATCATCAACATTTGCATAGTTGTATCTTCTTAAAATTAATAAACATGCATAACAAAAATAATAATCAATTAATTTAATTGTTGAAGAACTAGAACATAAACATGCTGTATCTATACAAAACTAATGAACTACACAGCAAAAATAATGATTGTTTAATAAAGCTAAACTTTGACGCTACTAGTAACTTTATAAACATTCGCAAAGTTCCTTCCCCTTTAAATTAATAACTACTTAACAACGCAAAATTTATTTGATAGAGAACTTAAACACTATACATATTCGCATAGTTGTATCGCCTTAAATCTAATAAAATGCATGAGAAAAATAATGATCTTTTACGAACACTTTGTTTAATACAGAACTTAACATTAGAAACATCAGCATTTTTGCATAGTTGGATGTCCTTTAAATTAATAAATATGCACGTCAGAAAAAAAATGACTATTTAACAAAGCAATTTTATTTCGTAAAGTGCTTAAATGCTGACTTTTGCATAGTTATATCTCCTTAAAGGAAATAAATTTCACATAAAAAATAACCTTAAGAACTAACAGTACCAAAAAAAAAAAAAAAAAAAAAAAAAAAAAAAAAAAAAAAAAAAAAAAAAAGAGAAAAGAAAAGAAAAAAAAAATCGAATCAGAGGAATATATAAAGAGATAATAAAATTTTTCATTACAGGCATTTTAGTTTTTAAATAACACTCTTGTATTAGAAGAATATTTTATTAACTATCATTTAGTGCAGAAAATCAAATATATTAAGAAGCTAAGACCAGTGAATAAACATTAAAGCGATTAAAATAAGGCAATTCTGAGAAATTTATTATACGTCAACTTAGCAAGTCGTTATTATTTGAGAGCTTTTTATTCAATATTTACCTACATTCTATTCAGGTATGTTTTTACGATTATAGGATCTTTCGTTTCATAAGGCAAATATCATTAAACTTAGTTGTCATTAAAATTATTACTCAGCGTAGTATACTGTTAGAAAAATCATCTACTTTGACACAGAAAAAATATATATAATTTACAAGGCGGATTTTATAAGTTAAAATTCGAAAACAAAACTAGCAGTATATTTTTAGAAAAATCATCTACTTTGACACAGAAAAAATATATATGATTTACAAGGCGGGTTTTATAAGTTAAAATTCGAAAACAAAACTAGTAGTATATTTTTAGAAAATTCATATTCTATGGCACAGAAAAAATATATATCATTTACAAGGCGGGTTTTATAGGTTAAAATTCGAAAATAGATAGTTCATAGAGCTAAGTCCAACTAAGTAGAAAGTTATAAGAGAAACTTTAAGTAAGGGTTATTGAAAAATATTAGTCATTAAAACTATTTGTTTTCGAAAAGAAAAAACAATTTAATTTTGCAAAAATCATCTATTTCAGCATCAATAAAATATCATTTATTAAACGGTTTTTATCCATAAAAATCGGAAATAAAACTCCTTCTTAACAGCAATAAATGTTTGAAAAATTATTATTCTTTAAATAAATAAATTTGTTTCATTACTTACGCTATGGAGGAATCAAACAATAAAAATATGATGACTTACCTAAAAGAAAAAAAGAAAAAAATATAATAAACAACAGAATCAAAAATTAAAGTTATAAAGAAGCTAACAAAACAAGTATAAAGATAAAATTTAAGGTTTTAACTCTCAATCAATTAAAGTTAAAACTTGCAATTAAAAATTTTTTAGGGCAAATAATTATAACATAATAATTAGCAAATCTTTTAATGAGATTTAATAATTACTATTTTTCACTAAAAAAGAAAAATTAAAGATTAAGGAAATACAAAATGGAAGTTAGTTTTAGCTACTAATTTAGGTTAACATAAAAGATATCATGAAGTTTTAATTGTTCAAGAATATTTTATTCATTTTATCATTTAAGAACACAAGTAATTATTTTTGTAATTGATTTTTTAAGCAAATTTTATCACTCAAGTACGGTCTATAAAGTTCAAAAAATTATTTTTAATTCGTTTTAGCCTCATAAAAGATACGTTATACTTTTTTGCAGCTTAAGACTTCAAATGTATACGTAAAACTAATGTAATAAAACATGAAAATTACTTTAAATAAAAAAGCTAATTTAGACCTAACATTGTTAAGAGAACACACCATTCAAAAAACATAACTGATAATATTCAGCTGGTTGAATGCAAATTTTGTAGAGTAAAAGTCAAAAACAGAACTTTTTTTTTGTTGCAACTCCTTCAAATAAATAAACTGAATAAACAAAATAATATCTTAATAAAACTAAATTTTTCAAAAATAAAATTTAGAAATTAACATGTATTTAAAATAAATGAAACTTTACAAAAAATATATTTGATTTTTTCTGAAATTACTATTACACATAAGGCTATATAATTAAAAAAGTTCCACATAAAACTTCTATATACTAGAGATCTTCAGGTGGTACAAAACAAACAAGGCAAATCAACCTAATGATTTTAAAATACTTTACAGTTTTCTAAATTTAACAACAAACTCTTTTTCTCAAAAGAAAAATGAAATAAATAAAGAGCTCAGTATTATAATCCAGTAATAAAAGGCAGATATGTTTTATTTTTTCTAAACAAGCTAAGTACATGTTATTACTACTATTTTTTTTTCTTCACAAATGCAACTGCGTAAAATGTACTAAAAGAAATTAATGATGACAATCTAAATGGAATAAGCATGAAATTTAAATGGAATAAAGATACAGTCTTTAAAAAGTCCCAGCTACATTTTTAATTGAATAAAATAGATACCCTCTACGTACTCTGAATGAACAAATGCTATTTACGTTAGCACTAAAACTTCCCCCTATTAGCAAGTAACAAAACATATTTCTCACAACATCATTAATTTTTTTAAAACTTTTACAACGTTTTAAAAAGTAGCAAATGGTAGGGAACAAATAAATAGATAAATACTAGAGACAAAAACCTCAAGTTTTTATTATTTATTGATTTCCTATTTAAATTTATTACACAACTCCTTATGCTTCACAAAGTATAACATGAGGCTTACAGATGTAGAGGTGATTGTGGGCCCAACTCAAAAATCCTGAAAATTTCTTGACAAAAATCATTAATGACGCATTTCAAAAAATTAATGTCTTTATAAATTTAAATCATTGATATTTTCAAAACATGAAATTCCTGATAAATGATATGCAGCATAATTTAAATGAATTATTTATAAGTTTACTTTTTATCTCCTATCACATTCATTATTCTACCAGAAAAAATATTAACAAATAAAAGAGATGCCAAGCATAAATTCTAGTTCTAATATTTTTAAATGAAATATGCAAGAATTTTTATGCATAAATGTGATCGATGCTTCTTGCTGCTTGAAGCTTCTTGGATTTCCGGAAACTTCCGGATCGCGGTTAGCGAAAAATTTTGTCCAAAGCACAATCATATCTGCAAACGTAAATGGGCAAAGTGCAATTGTAAATTAAAAAGAAACAGAACAAAATAAAAAATTTAAGTAGTAAACAAAATTGCGTAAAATATTTAGGTTTTCAGTGCATTTAACAAACAAGGACAAAACAGGTGTCTCGGTTCCTTCTTCAAGCTCTCTCTTTGACTTGAATATAAATTACAAGATACTAAATTAAATCTAAACAAATAGCTGTTAAAATTTCCCTGCCCTGAGTTAATTTAAAGTCAGTAAAAAACTTTTTTTCACTTCAACCGCTGAAAAAAAAATCTCAAGTTTGAGCTCGCATTATTTTTCAAAGTTTCTTTAGAAAACTGGAGTCTCATAACATAGAGAAATTTTGCTTTAAACATTAATAAATTTTTAAACATTAATAAATTTTGGATAAGGTAATATTTTACATGTAACGACTTTTTTTTGTTTTGAGTTTACCATTAATTCTGGAAATAAGGAAAGCATTTTTTTAATTCACCAGAAATAGAGACATTCGACAATAACATTTCAAAATTTACCATACTCGGAAAAGACAACCACACCACAACTTTTGAATTCATCATCTCTAGCTTTGGAGATAACAAAAATTTAAAATTATTGACAAGACCTATTTCCTGTAAGATGCATTGAATAAATATCTAAATGATAAAAAACCCTTTTTTATAAACGAGGCCTGTTTTTTAAGTAAGGGCCGTTTTGTTGCTCACACTAATAGGCGGTGCGTGCTTCGCAACGTGTGCTTGCGTCGTGTCCTGGCATTCCTTGGAAATAACTGTGCTCAGTTACAGCTGCATAGGTGTTACATGTATGGTCAGTTTTATGTTTTTAAAATGTTTAAGTGTAAACAGTTAAATGTTTAAATGTAAACAGTTTAACAAATCACCCGCTGCGTATGAGGTACCGCCATTGATGCGTTTTAAAGTGGCAAAAAACGTGTCTGCTACATATATTCACTGGCAGATCATGCTGACAGAAAATTTTGCTACTCCATGAGAATAACTCTCTCCACAGCTCAACCCCGAGCTTTATTGGACTCTTTTGGCAAGGAAGTTTTGGACCACCCCTCAATACAGCCCAGACCTTGCGCTAAGTGATTTTCATGCTTCAAACATCATTTTGGCGGCAACCAGTACAACGATAACGAAGAAGTGAAAACGGTCATGACCTTTTGGTTATCGGAGCAGGCGGCAAGTCTGTATGAAGAGGGTATTCTGAATCTAGTTGTAAGGTATGATAAGTGTTTAAGCAAACTTCGCAACTATTTTGAAAAAGAGAGAGAGAGAGAGAAAAGCATGTAGAATAAAAAAATAAATTTGCTTCAAGAAAATTTTCTTTCGCTCGGTTTTTATTTTCAAACTGCCCTTAAAACAGCCCTCGTAGAATAACCTAATTTAATCATACATACCATAATCATTGAAGCATATATAAGCAAATTGCAATATTTTTTAAGAGTAGAAATAAAATTAAAAAAGAAAAACTCTGCACTAAAACGAAATCAACCCCTTTCTTTATGTCAGCATGTTCCTTCATTCGAACCTGGAATCTCTAATCCGACGGCAACCTCTCTTTGCAAACGTAATGCTCTCTGTCTGTTGTTTCAAAAAATAATGATAAAAAAAGGGAACACACTCACATATAACAGAAAGAGAATTGGTAAAAATAAAAAAAAAGGCCAACCCCTGCACGGGCGTATTAGTGGTGACTGTCCATTAGGGGAAGGGGGGCGGCCCATGGGTCTAATGCCTCCTGCACAGTACCATCTAATCGAATTCATGATCTGCTTACAAAAAGAGACAGCTACGGAAGAAACGGACATTCTAAGGATATTCTCTTACTGTTCTTTTCCAACGATTTTTTTTCCCTTTTTCTCCTGGATTTTTTTTTAAGGAAAAAGAGGAAAGGTATATATAAGCCGAAAGGAGGGGCAGGGTGGATGGGGAAGATGTGTCCGAAATGATTCTGTCCAGAGAAGCAAGAACGTCGGTTGGGTGACCTTATAAAGATGTCCGGGATAAAAACGGGAAAAGGGGAGTGCAGAATGATGGTGTGCTAAAGCAGGAATCGATGGTAAGAAAGCATGCAGCTGGCCTGGCATGAATATATTTATTCCGATTGCTGGTCGGAATCATATGCTCCGATATAGATCAGGTGATTCTTTTCTGTGTTTTTCTGTGGTAGGTAAAAATTGATTTTATCTTATTCCTACTCTACTTAGAAGACACTATATTAACTTAGACCAAAAAAAAAAAAAAAAAAAAAAAAAAAAAAAAAAAGATTAAAGAGGGGACGAGAAAAATGGATTTCTATTTTTTTCTTTCAGGTATTGATATGCGGGCCCTAACACAATGTGCATAAATAAAAAAAAAGGGAAAAAAAGGGATTTTCCCCCTTTTCTTTGGGTATTGAAATACACGCGGATATACATATGCTTCTGTGTATATACACGGTGGTCATTGAGAAAGCAGCTCGCGAGTCTTCTGAATTGCAAATAAGGATTGGGCAGAGAAAGGAGAGTTGAAGGAAAAAAAAAAAAAAAAGGAAATGTAGAAGGAAGGAAAGAAATCGAAGACCTTTCCGTTTTGTATTCTTCCATATTTGCGTTTTTTCTTTTTTTTCTTCATGTCCAGCACTCCTCCGTCCCGGCTTTCTCTGATTCTCTATCATGTTAGGCAAAAAGCGGAAACGATATTATGCAAACCGACAGATGGAGAGCGGCTGATGGACAGTGTCAACGAGATAGAGTGGCCAAGAAATTCAAATGACAAGCACGCTGCTTGACCTTATGGGATGGACACTCACACAAATGTGTTAACATATATATATATATACTNTAGTAGTCAAATTATTCTAAGTATACTAAATATAAATAATGGTAATGTTATTATAACATTAGAGGCAATGGATTACTCTATCTTTTGGAGTAAGAAATTAGCAGTCAAATTATTCTAAGTATACTAAATATAAATAATGGTAATGTTATTATAACATTAGAGGCAATGGATTACTCTATCTTTTGGAGTAAGAAATTAGCAGTCAAATTATTCTAAGTATACTAAATATAAATAATGGTAATGTTATTATAACATTAGAGGCAATGGATTACTCTATCTTTTGGAGTAAGAAATTAGCAGTCAAATTATTCTAAGTATACTAAATATAAATAATGGTAATGTTATTATAACATTAGAGGCAATGGATTACTCTATCTTTTGGAGTAAGAAATTAGCAGTCAAATTATTCTAAGTATACTAAATATAAATAATGGTAATGTTATTATAACATTAGAGGCAATGGATTACTCTATCTTTTGGAGTAAGAAATTAGCAGTCAAATTATTCTAAGTATACTAAATATAAATAATGGTAATGTTATTATAACATTAGAGGCAATGGATTACTCTATCTTTTGGAGTAAGAAATTAGCAGTCAAATTATTCTAAGTATACTAAATATAAATAATGGTAATGTTATTATAACATTAGAGGCAATGGATTACTCTATCTTTTGGAGTAAGAAATTAGCAGTCAAATTATTCTAAGTATACTAAATATAAATAATGGTAATGTTATTATAACATTAGAGGCAATGGATTACTCTATCTTTTGGAGTAAGAAATTAGCAGTCAAATTATTCTAAGTATACTAAATATAAATAATGGTAATGTTATTATAACATTAGAGGCAATGGATTACTCTATCTTTTGGAGTAAGAAATTAGCAGTCAAATTATTCTAAGTATACTAAATATAAATAATGGTAATGTTATTATAACATTAGAGGCAATGGATTACTCTATCTTTTGGAGTAAGAAATTAGCAGTCAAATTATTCTAAGTATACTAAATATAAATAATGGTAATGTTATTATAACATTAGAGGCAATGGATTACTCTATCTTTTGGAGTAAGAAATTAGCAGTCAAATTATTCTAAGTATACTAAATATAAATAATGGTAATGTTATTATAACATTAGAGGCAATGGATTACTCTATCTTTTGGAGTAAGAAATTAGCAGTCAAATTATTCTAAGTATACTAAATATAAATAATGGTAATGTTATTATAACATTAGAGGCAATGGATTACTCTATCTTTTGGAGTAAGAAATTAGCAGTCAAATTATTCTAAGTATACTAAATATAAATAACGGTAATGTTATTATAAGGTGGGGATTCTACGAATGATATCATGGAAAATTCCAAAATAAGGACATTACATTATATAGACAACCCATAACTGGGCACGGAAATAGGGTTGTATTTTAAATAATAAAAGGAAGAAAGAGAGGGGGCATCCAGAGTTTCAGAAGCAGACAGGTGGAAAATAGCGTACCAAAGTCAACGCCCGCCCGAGGCTTAAAACATATAAAAAACCAAAACCATAAAGGTTTATGAAAAAAAAGAGAATCCTAACGGGATATTTAGCGACCGGAGTACTCTAACAGGAAAAAAAAGGAGAATAAAAAAAGAGAGAGAGACTGAATAATAACGGGCATCAATAAAATGGGAAAAGGAGTCGGCTTTACCATAAAGAGAGAAAGGAATAATAAAAAAAGCAGATGAAACACTAGTGGCTCACTCAAAAGAAAAAAAAAAACGCATGGCACGCGCTGCGAGTCAGGTAAGAGGTACTTTCCGTGGGGTGCCTGACGTTTTTTCTTTAGCCACCCCTGTACAGAGGGGGCTATAAATAAGCCCCGACCGAGAGCAGTACGGCACAGGGCACAATAGCTGAAGAGAAAACAGCACGAGCATGCACGTGGCGGGTAGGGCGACAACCTCGTGCCCAGGTGTTGCGACCCTGGTAGGTTTTTTTCCCCGGTGGTGGGGGTACCAGATGGGCCCCGGGGCCAACGCCCGTCGTCCCTATCCTTCCGCATAAATACGCAAGGCTTCCGGGTGCTACGATAAGGAAGTTCTAGGATGGCCTTGAAAGTGCAGGTAAGCCTTTGAGTTAAGATAGGAGGTAAACGACAGATGGCTGAAACCATATAGCTTTCACTGGGAAGGGAAATAATCCGGAAAGTTACAAAACAAGAAATGGATTTCTTTTTTTAAAAAAAAAACAGAGAGAAAAAAAGGAAATCAATATAAGTTGTATAAAAAAAAGACTGTCTTAATTTTTACTCTCGTTTTGCTAGAAATCATGCAAAGAAAGAAAAAAAAAATCTATAAATTTACTAACCCATCTTTTTTCATATAAACCAACTTTATAAATTTATTAAACCAACTTGCAATAAAGCAACTTTTTTCATATCACAAAAAATAAATGAATAAAAAAAGTATCAAAATTATTATCTAGTTCATTATAAGGATCGAATACTGAAAAAAATATTTATTTTAGGGATAATTAAAGATGTTCAGCATTTTTAAAATAACATAGCTTTTCATTTTTTAAGGATTTAAAAAAAAAAAAAAGAAAAAAAGAGAGGAATTTGTCTACACACAAATGCGATGGTAAATTTGTACATGTATTAAAAATTCAGTCGCGTTGGCTCAGTGGTTAAGGAGCTGAACTGTCTCGATGGATTCAGTTTCGAACTCCAGCGGCGGCGTGAAGTGTCCACCCAGCTTCAGATCGATAGGTAACACCTAGTTAGGGAAGTAAAAACAGCTTGTACACAATGTTGCCACAATCAAGCCGTTGGTCAAGAAACTGTGGAGCCTGAGTCTCCACGAACCCTTTGGCCCACAGCGGACTTTTGTGTGAATGCTTTATTTTTTATTAAGAAATTCAATAAATATTACTTAGAACGTAACTATACGTAATAAAAACCCATACAAAAATAATAATTATATTTTTTAATTATTATTTTTTACACATTATCATTTCATGCTTAAATGTTAGATCTTTTCCTCCTTCATTTTGTAGCAAATCAAGCAAAAGTCCATAGCGATAAGAAGAAAAATAATAATTTTTTTTTTTAATAAACCTATAATAAATCTATCTATTTCAATAATTTATTGACAAGGCTAGATTTTATCTTTCACTTTACTGAGTTAAAATTACAACATATGATGATGTATTACATAAAAATATATTCGAACTTAATGAAGCATTTATTATCTCGTTGTTTCCCTGCAATGCATTGCACAACCAATCAGAGATGCAATAGATTCTCCCTTGAATTAAGTGCTCCTGCAAAACTGATTTGTAAAAGTCACATCCGTGTAAGATTTGTAACAGTTGCTTTTCTGTGCAATTGATTCCTAATGCCACTTTCTTTCCTTTGCAAGCGATCTAGAAATTGTTCTACAAAACAATTTAATCATGGCAGTTACTTTTATGCTTAACTTACTTTGTTACGTTAGCTTTCACGTGAAACTGATTTTTAATATTGACTTTTATGTTCAACTAATTTGAAATAATTTCTTTCTTGTTCGACTAATTTGTAATAGTTGCTTTACTGCTAAACCACTTTGAAACAGTTGCTTTCCCCTGGTTTGTAATAGTTGCATTCCTGTGCAACTAACTTGTAATAGTGGCTTTACAGCTCAAGTAACTTGTAACAGTGGGTTTACTGTTCGTCTAATTTATAAATGTGGCTTTCCTGTTAAATTAATTTGCAATAGTTGCTTTCCTGTTCAATAAATTTGTAACAGTTTCTATCCAGTATAAATGAGTTATGAATTATTTTAGGTATATTTTGTTTAGAGTATTACAATAAATTACTCAAAAAATTAAAAGGTAAATTTTGTTACATAATATTTTGAATAATGGGTTGCCATCTACATTTATGGCTAACAGCAGTTGGAACAAATATGTTTCTCAGCAATTGTTCCAAAATTAAGATTAAATGAATGAATAATAAAAAATAAAAAAAGTGGAACCAAAGGGAAAAAAAAATTACATAATTTTTTAAAGTCATGATTATTAAAATCGAAAATTAACTAATTACTTTTGAATTACATCGAGTTAGAGAAACGTTAGAATATGCATGTTAACGTTTGTTACTGATACCAAGTGAATAAAAAGAAGTTTCACACCTCGTATAACAAATCTATTCGCAGTCAATTGAAGGTAATAGCAGTCTTAAACTAACTTCCGTTAACGCCAAATTTTACACCCGCCACTCGCATCAATCTGGTTAAGAATAAAGAAAGAAAAAAAAAAATAATAAACCGGTTTTTGTCAAGATGATCAAAATGATTCCCCTCCCCCCCTAACGGACACCCTGCCGCTAACTTTCCCTTCTTCCTTCCGGAAACTATTTTTGTACCTATTTTTTTTCCCTATCTCTCTCTCTTCTAAAAGTCGACAAAGAAACCAACAGAAAAAAAAAAGAATAAAACAGTTTTTCTGCTTTATTAGAACAAAATGGAAGAGCGTGTAAAAGGTAAGAAGCTAAAAATCCACAAAGGATTAAGAAGGGATTTTGGCGAAGATTGACAACAACAACAGCCAAAAAACAGAGAAGAAAAAGATCACACAACATAAAATAACTGTTGAAGTTAAAAGATCTTTTTTTTTGGTCTCGGTTTTTAAAAACTAAGAAAGGGTTGCTTGTCTTTAACAACCTCACGTTCTTCCAGGTCCAAGGTAGTAGGTCGTTTACCGTCCATCAGTCCGGTATTTAATACCAGAGGCAGTAGTAAACAAGGGTTGCCTTTATCAGGCATGGTCCGAAAGAACACGAGGGGCTCGTATAAACGTGTATCCGGTCGGATTTTCCTTGGACCAGGAGAAAAAGCCGGATCGAAAACCATAAAGTTTAATGATCCGGGAGGAAAAAGAAAAACTGGAAAGAAAAGTGCTACGAGAAAGGAAGATGAAGTGTCGGAAAGATCAGAGCATGCAAAGAGAGCTCCGTGTTTGTAAATTCTTCTTTTTTCTTCTTTCTTCTTTCCATCCCATGAGGCGTGAAGAAAGCTCTTACGGATCATGGCAACTGTTGCCTGAATATAAAGAAACAGGATTGAAATCGATAAAAACGAAAACAAGTATAATGATGCATCATCGATAAAGTCACAGGAGTTTCAAGATAGTTCTTTTTTAAAAAAGTAAACAGCTAGAAGGCAATTTCAGATTCCATCCTAATACAAAATATTTTGAGAGATTATAATATTATAAAAATTAAACAGTTTTGTGGAGCATTTCATTATTGGTTCGTTTAACTTACTTGCAACTTTAAATACTTGTTGGAAAACAACGTTTCGAATACTTTATGGAACATTGCAAACATTTTATAAAGCGTGACACTTATATTTCGTAAAACGTAACTTTGAAAAATTAAAGAGATTCAGCACGTTCACGTCTTGCTCGTATGTATGGTCTGGAGTTACTGAGCAAGCGCAGTTAAAGGAATTTGTGAAGCTGGCAATCGAAGTCAGTGCAAAAGATACGCTCTGAAACAGTACTTCCCGTGCAAAATTTCTTTGTTGTAAAACATAACGTTTATGACATTTTATACAACGTAACGTTTGTAAAAATTCAGCAAATGTATCGTTTATAATATTTTTCTAGTGTTTTTGCTCGTAAAAATTAAGTAAAAGTATTCGTATTAAATTTAGTGTTTGTAAATAAATAATAAGACTAAATAATGATAGTTTTTCTCAGAAGCACCCTTGACTCACAAAATATAAGTTCAAAAACACCGAAATTGAGACATATCTTTCTCTAGGTTTCCTAGTTATTACGAGTCATCCATATTGAACATTGTTCAAATGTGTAGCATTGCAAGATTGCTTTCATACTGAGAGTTGTCTTCTTAGAACCATATTACTGTAAAATTTTAATTTCTCGCGCAAGATTTGATTCAATTAGTGATTAGACTTAGTGATTAGACATAATACTTTATACTCCGACAAAGCAATTTTAGTGCATATTTTTAAAAAATGAAAAACTAAATCACAAATGCTTTTTGTTAACAAAAAATTGTGGGTTTTGTTCTTATCGACGTTTTGCGCCATTTTCAAAGAGGCCGCTCGCTAAAGAAGGATAAAACTTGATCAAACAGTCATGAATAACTGATACAAATTCCTAACAGTTATAAAAATAGCATATTATTAAAAATTTATTTAATTAAAAAAAAATCGCCCATTTGGAGAGATTTTATTTTTATGTTCCCAGACAAAGCAGTGTAAGAGAACATTTATACATAATGAAAAAACAAATCACAAACGCTTTTCGTTTACACAAACTTGTGGATTTTGTTCTTATTGACATTTTGCGCCATTTTCATGATTAGCATAGAGGGCGCTGGCTAAAGAAGGGCAAAACTAGATCAGACAGTCATGAATAACCATTACAAATTCCCAACAGTTATGAAAATAGCATATTATTCGATGAAAAAAAAACTGCTATTTCATGTCAAGACAGAGCCTTCTAATGATTTAGATGTGGTAGTTTCCATATTCAACGACGTCCTCGAAATCCAAAGAAAGAAGTCAAGAAAATTAGAAACCCAAGTCGGTTGTCTATTTTCATCACGAATTCGGGGCAGAATGGATTGGGGCGAAGGAAAAAGAAAATGTTATTCTGATTCAAGCCAATCGATCCATCATCACGGGGGGAACAGATTTAACGTAATCGCGAAATTGGCCCAGGAAATGAGTTTTCCAACCTTCATTCGCGATTCCACCTAACTCTTCACCTCCTTCCAGAACTTTCCTTCTTCTTCTTCAAGCCACCGATTTAATCATAAGCTAATCCTCATATAAATTATTGGGATTCCCCCCACTTCCATTCGGGAGCTACTTTACCTTGTTAGCGAAACGTTGCATTATTTATTAATCGACAAAAGGAATCAAAACAGTCCATCATAAAAATGGCAGGTCCAGGCAACGATTTCGAAGGGATTTATCCAAAAAAGGATCGAATACATTTCATAGTTTTTCAAATGAAATACAACAGAAAGAAGAATGAAGTCCGCGACAGCGGCTCATTCATGTAGCAGCTTGTTGATGCATCTGCGGAACAACTGAAGAGCATCTTGGAAGAGTAACATTTTTAAAGAATTTTAGAAAACTAACGTAAACCGAACTATAGCAGTGGTAAATTATACAATGCAGCTTGGCTGAGTATTGAAGAGCCTAATAGAAAAATATGCTAAGTTTACATTTAAGAGAAATTTTGGAAAACAATTTTAACAAGACAAAATATAAATTTTGCAGCGTGTAATTTATCAGCTTGTTGGTGTATCTAGGAAAAAATTTAGTAGCTTAGTGGAAAACCATATTGAGAAGGTTATTCATTGATTTAATTATTTTCATAAACGTAAAACAATCTCGCCAATTTGGCAATTTAAAAAAAAAGTTTAATATTATTAAAAAAAACTCTTCAGAATATTATTTCTTTATTGTTCTAAATGAATTAAGCTATTTGTTCATTTATATTCCAAACAATTATTTCCAATGAGATATATAGTTTCAATTTAAAGCTTTCAGTTGTAGGAATTCAAGCTAAAGATTATTATCATTATTATTTCTTGAATTTAATTCTTCTTGGCGAAAAAGCTTTAAAGAATACATTTAAACCATTCCGAACTCGTCAGGCAATACTAAAATACAAAATGTATATACATTTTTATGTCAAAACCATACAATGTAAAAAATTCCGGATCAAATTCCGGTAAAAAGTATCGCAAAAGTACAGGGTGTCGGTACTTTTTGTCGTAGAATCCAGTTTTACCGGAACATATCACGGTACAAATCACTGATATACCGTAATTTTTACAGTCATAATTATCGTAAAATCACTAAATCACTCTAATTAAGTGAATATTACTGTAAAAAATACTGTATAATGATTTACAGTAAAAATGAATTTTACAGACGATGCATTCAAGCTGCCGGTACTTTAAATCGTAACTTGATCTGGATTTTTCCTACAGTTTAGGCAATTTACATGTATCACTCACCATAATTTAATAGCATGAAAAAATGTTTTTTTGTGTTGCGCTAAAGGTAATCTCGTTCCAGCCTGGAACACAATATATTCGATATTTTAAATAATTATTTGCGGAGGAATACAATTTGAAATTGGAAAAGGGCAGGGTGAAAGAAAATTTGCACTTTTATGAAGCCACGCATATTCTTTTACCTTCTCGTGAAGTTGAGGAGGTGATATTTGCTTAGAGTGTATAAATGTAAATTTCAAATAGGGGATATTGAATTTCAGTGAAAGGGACTTAAAGCCCGTGAGAGAATTTAGCATTTGTAGTAAAGGGAGGATTTCTGAGAATGAATGCCAGCGGGGAATAAGGGGTCTACACGTGTAAAGAGCAGGGAGAGACGCATTAAATGAGTCATGCCATCTTCCCCACACCCCGAATTTCTGAATGCCATTCAACTTTTGAGGTGTAAGTCCTTGAAAATGGCTGTTGACACCTAACAAAATTCGAAAATTTTAAACTATCCGTTTATAAAGCACAAAATTAGCCATGTGCATATCAAATAATATTGTGACTGTAACTATCCTTTAAAAATTTATAACTTTATGTTCCTTGTTTCAAAAAAGGAAAACAACTGAACTTTAAATAGGAAGTCTTTGAAAAAGTCTGTTGACACCCAACATTTAATGAGTGGCTTTAAAATCATTCGTTCACGAAACACAAGTTAAAGGTGTTCTATAAAGTAGGTAAAACATTTATAAATGTGTGTTCAAAGGCGCGATCCCAGACTTAAAAATTGAAAATGCCATTTTCAGATTAAACCCTTGAAAATGGTTGTTGATACCTAACAGAAAACATTTGTTGTTTTTAAAAATCATTCGCTTATTAAATACAAAATGAGTTAAAAACACAAGTGTTACACAGAAAACTCTGAATACTACAATCCAATATGAAACTGAATGAAATAATTGTTCTGAACTGTACTGAATGAAATAATTGTAATGAAATTCAGATCATTTTTCAATTCGCGATAGTTGTTCGATGTGTATGACAGTGCAATTTATGAACTTAGGTACACGAATTGCTGGCGCTTAAGTCCAAACCGATTTGTCATATAAATTTAGAGTTTATTACCTTGCAAAAAAAATCCTTGTATTCACCTCGATTCTGAGGTTCAATTTTAAAAGAAACATAGTTAAATATAACGCCATGGTAAGGTTTCGCGATATTATGGATCAATTTTTTTCTTCTTGAAAGTGTGAGGTCCTTTATATCAATATTTGAAACTAATATAAAATGTAACGCCATGTTAAGGTTTCGCGATATTATGGATCAATTGTTTTCTTCTTGAAAGTGTGAGGTCCTTTATATCAATATTTGAAACTAATATACATTTCTAAACTAAATATTCAATTATAAGTCGCTCCAACCCCCTCTTTTAAAATAATATCACAAAACTATTAACATATTTGAAAACAAAAACTTCAACTTACAGTAAACAATTGTTACCCCTGACTTCAGGTTCGTGATTGGACAAAGGTATCCTGAGCCGACATCCATCGAATGTTTATTCATTCAGGCGCACACCCCTTTTTACTTGTTCATTCGATATGCAAATGCAGAGGACAGAGGCGTTAGAGCCCTTCCAAAAAGGATGCCGAAGAGGAAGGAAGAATGTATCGTCCCCTTTTCCCGATTAGGAACTCAAAGAGTTGCGGCTATTGGTTGAAGGGGGTTGGATGGGTGATACCCCTTTCTGCATTATTCCATGGAAGAAGAAGCTCAGGAGGAGGAAAGAGTAATGCATGTGTGACATGTGCAGTGGCGGATGTATCAAACGGTGATGAAGCATTTTTAATGTGTTGCAGGGAAACTTCGCATGCAGCTCCTCTTCCTTCTTCCCTGATTAGAGATTCCCCACCGGAATTCCACCACAGATATTCCTCCCTCTTTCTTTCCTTCTCTTTCAAACTTGGGGCATTTCGTGAAAAATATATATCGAATAAATATAAAAGGCAAATCAGGTATACGTTTTATTCTCTTTCGCCAAATTCATTCTTTACACGTAAAGTAACTTTTAAGTAAAAAAAAAAAAAAGGTTACAGATAAATAAGATGTATAAAATTTCTTAGTTAAAGAGAAAATGGGAATTTAAAAATGGTTTTTTGTACTTTTTTTTAAAATTTTAAATGCCAGAAATCTAACCATTTATGTTTCGTTTATGCATATAAATAATACATAATATAAGAGCTAAAAAAATATTGAAAATTTACGAACATATTAATTAAAACACATAATTTAATAAGGTCTCTTTAAAGTTAAAAAAAAGCTACAAATAAATAAGATGTGCATAAGTTTTTGGTTATGAATACAAGTGGTTCTTGAATTTTTTTAATTTAAATTTTTTTAATTAATTTAATATTAATTTTTTGTGTGTCAGTTGTGCTGATAAAGAACACCTAAAGGCTGAAGCCCTAAATGTACAAGCTAAAAAAATATTGAAGATTTAAGAATATATTACTTTTAAAACATTTCTAAAATATTAATTTTAAATCTCATCTTTAAACAAAAATTTCAAAAATGAATTGAGAAAAATTAAATAAAATAAAATTAATTATAATTAAATATACAAATTGTTTTTAAAAACATAAAAGATCACTTGTTCTTTTAATAATTAATATTTATTGCGGGTTAGTTTCTTGCAACAGAACTCCTCAACGTTTCTAAAGTAATAAAACAAGTTTTAATTTAGTTGGTAATATAAAAAATTCGGTTCTTAAATCAGTCATTCTATAAATATTTTTTTGAAAAGCGATGAAAGTTTTCTAAAACATTTTTAATTCCAAATCAGTAAAATTCCTTAAAAACAGTACTTTCGTTTCTAGTGATGAATACAATGTATTTGTAATGGCAACCCACTTTGATTTTTTATTTTATTTTTCATAATCGTCGTTGAAGAGCCGAACCAATTTTTTGAGTTGACAACAACTAATGTTCCATTCCATAGCCTTGTAATTTTGAATCCAATCCAGAAGACAAAGGAACTCCTGGATCAAGTATGGAGACAAATTTGCCACCGTGGGGGGACTTTTTGATGGAACTAATCTGTATTTGCGTAACATGGAGAGGAAAATCACAAAAACCTGCCACGGTTAGTCTGACGGCAAGGGGACTCTAACCCATGATCCGTCTACCACTGAGGATATTTCATGTCAGCACTGTGGTCGGTGCAAGCCGGAAGCGGAATTCGTATCGATCAGCCATCGCTGGGATTTGAACCCGGTTCACCTCATTCGAAGACGAACGCTCCACCCTCTTTGAATTGTAAAATTCCTTTTATCGAATTGATACACATTCTATTAATTACGTACATAAGAAACTTTAGAAAACAATCAGCAAATTATTCCCTGCGGCAGTTGGGACGATACGAGAAACTATAACTCGATATGACTTGCTTACTTGCGAAACTCTATATCCCTTAACTCTAGATAATGCCATCAAACAGATTTCGGAAAAATGAAATTCGGAAGTAAGAAAAAAGAAATCTTAAGTCTGCGAACAAATGAGTGAGGAAGTCAGCAGAATATGAGAACCAAAACAACACAAACAAGGGCCTTTAAAAAAGAACAAAAAATAGAAAAAAAGGGGAAGAGAATAAAAACAGCAGGAAACGTCTTAATTGGAGCAACCACTTTGCGGCCTTAGTCTTCAGACTTTCTTCGCAAGCGAAATGTGCGGAAATTGATGGTAGAGCTTTTAATCCTCTTAAAGAGCAGAAGAGAAACATAATACAAAATACAAAAGGGGGGTTCAAGTTCTTACTGACTTACAGGGCTGCAACCCCCCAATGAAAGACAATGCAGAATTTTATTATTATTTTTTTTTTTTACCCTATCTCAAACAGTCGCTATTTCGTGGTTGTCATGTTAAAAAAGACATTTCGCCTTTGGAAGCACTTCGACGTATATGATTACGGTTGTTTCTTTCGTCCTTTGTTCCATTCCTTTCATGGCACCACCCCCTCAGAAGTGAAATCGGATGCATGGAGCAATTTTAAACTTTTGATGTTCAGGTAATCGGAAAAAATCTAACGTTACTTTTTTTCCTGGGAAATAAGAAGCGGGTTGGAGCTTAAAAAACGGCAGCATATGAATATCGTTTGATTTTAATATGTATATAATTTCCTTATGGAATGTAGAAACGTTAACATGTAGAACAAAATTGTATCTAAATCGGTAAGCCTCGAAACATCAGCAGTATGACTATATAACCCTATCGTCTATCTTTATTTCGATTTAAAATATTCTTTCTGGAATAGGCTATTTGTAAGACAAAAATAAATCCTAGATTCTGATCAGTATGTCAAGATTAAAATCGAGTTTTTATTTTTTATTTTTTAAACTAAGCTTAAAATTTACTAGTCAAATAAATACAGATCTAGATTCTTAACGATGAGAAGAAAAAAAAACTTATACCAAATATTGGATCTTATTTGAAGACAGATTCTCAATGACAAGAGAAAAATTAAAACAAATATGGAATCTTATTTGAAGGTCTAGATTCTCTATGACGAGATGAATATTATCACGAAGAAAGGATCTAATTTGAATATCTAGAATCCCAAATGACTAGGGCAAAAATTATATCATGTATAGAATCTTATTTGAAGGACAGGATTACGAGCTCGATAGATTGGAAAGATGTTAATACAATAAAACTTTGTTAAAAAAATGCCTATAAGATTTATAAAAGAGACAGAACGTTTTTAAATTATGTTTGTTAACTGTTATAACTGTTTCTCAAATTAACTAATTAACAATACCAGAAAACACGAAATAAATAATTCATGTGGTCACTTTATTTACATGTTCTTGTGCGTTTTTTTTCAGCATACATTCAATTCTATCATTTTACTTTGCTCGACACGTTTTGGTGCATTTCTTTTAGCACACTTTTAATGTTATTAATTAAACTTATATAAGACCTTCTGGTGAGTTTTTTTTTCTATCATACTTTCAATGTCATTGATTCAATTTAATTTATACGTTTTTAGTGAATTTCTATCTAGCATACATAAAATGTCATTAATTCAATTTAGTTTATACGTATTTAGTTAATTTCAATCTATCATACTTTTAACGTTATTCATTCAATTTTATTTACAAGTTTTTAGTCAATTCCCCCCCTCACACTTTCACTGTAATTAATTCAAACTAATTTACACATTTTTAGTGAATTTTTTCTAGCACAGTTTCAATGTTATTAATTCAATTTAATTTACAAATTTTTATTGAATTTCTTTCTATCATGTTTTCAATGTTATTAATTAAACTCATTTTACAAGTTTTGATGCAATTCTTTCCATTTTACTTTCAATATTATTGATTCAATTTAATTTACAAGTTATGATGCCTTTTTTTTAACATACTTTCAATACGAAAGCTATAAATTAACCGAATAATTATTTGCAAATATACAGGGATCTGTTTAGAAGAAATTTGGGTTCGTTAACGGACCCTTCACAAAATATCTTTTCATAAAAACGGACCCTTCACAAAATATTTTAACTTAAAAACGGACCCTTCACAAAATAATTTATCTTTTAATCGGACCCTTCACAAATTCGTTTATCTTCATTATTGTTTTGTTAATCGAATAAACCCTTCCCAGGAAAGGGGGGGGGGAAGAAAGACAAAAGTAAACGAACTAAGTTTTGTCTTCGGCAGATGCTTATTCCTTCATTCGTCCGAAATGAATATACTGCGTTTAGCTGTATAGGCTAAATACCACATATTTGTATGTTGCATCTCTAATTTAGTAGCAGCAATTGCTGTTTATTTTTTAAAGTTTAATTTTTTTAAAATTATAATTTTACAGTGTTGAGCATAATCTTGTATGTCTTTACAATTTAAAAACTCCTTGAAAAAGTTTTTTGCAATAACAGGACCCTATTTGCACAAATTCACAAAAGCAGGACCCTGGTTGAAAGAATGTGCCTTAACGTTTATTTTATATTCACAAATTACGAATAATTTTTTCACAATTTTACAAAAACGGACCTTTTACAAAATGTCTGGACATACCCCTGAAATATATATATAATTATCAAGGAAATAGCCCTGATTTTTTTTAAAGGGTAGCATTAAAGAGCCGGAGGTTTAAATACCCTTTGACCATTACGAAAGTGAAAAATAATTTGCCCACTACGAAAGTGAAAAATTCAAAGTAAATCAGTTTTTGCAAAAGACGGGATAATATTCAAAGAAGTTTAACGGTACTTGTAGAAAAAAGAGAGAAAGAAGAAATAAAAAAAAGAAGTGGTATGCATGGGGGGTAGGGGTGGGCTCTCGCTCTCTCTATTGCATTTGTTTCAAGTTGATTAATGGGCCACTGGCATGAGGCCCATCGCTGCTATGCATCGATCGACAGAGCGAAATACGCGGGGATCAATTACACTAAGTGGTCCCGACTCGAATCTGTAATAACAATGTAACGCAATTGCAACGCTGAAGGCTATTTGTTTCCGGCGTCAAAAAGCTACTTATGGGTCCTGACTCGCGGCCTCGCTGCCATCTTGAAGAAGAAAAAAAGAGAGGCACTTTTGTTTTTATTTCGACTTTTAAGTAAGGAATCGCAATTCATTTGACGACGAATTCTTGTCTCTTCAATGATGGTGCGATTTGTTGAGGACATTTCTGGAGGGATTTGAATTATTGGGAAGAATAAAACTTTTTTGATTTAAAATAATTCAACTTCTACTTTAATGCAGAGGTCATTGTATTGTGAAATGAAAGCTGGGATATCTGAAATGCTTCTAGCAAATTGCTTATAATGAATAAAAAATCTTAAAAATAATGCAACTTGTATTTTGATACAGAGCACATCTATTGTTAAATGAAATCTAGATATCGTAAATGTTCCAGTCAATTGTTCGCAATGAATAAAACGCTTCTTTAAAATAATTAAACTTGTACTTTGTTATCGAAGTCTTTTATTGTTAAATGAAAGGTAAGATATTGCATATGTTACAGGTTTATTTAGATTGAATAATCTTGTTTCAATAATTAAACTTGTACTTTGTTATAAAAGTCCTCTATTGTTAAATGAAAATAAAGATATTGTTACAGGCAATTATTTGTATTGAATATAACCAATAATTAAACGTGTACTTTGATATCAAGCCTTCTATTGTTAAAGCTAAGAAATTGTAAAGATTACAGGCAATTATTTATAATGAATAAAAAAATAATTTAACTTCTACTTTTTGTTATCAAGGTCCTCTATTATTAATAGAAAGCTAAAATATTGTAAATGTAGCATGAATTTGTTTATAATAAATAAAATATTTTTCTTTGAAATAATAAAACTTGTACTTTGATATCAAACTCCTCTATTGTTACATGAAAGCTTACAAATCTTCGTAAACATTCCAGGAAATTTATTTATAATTCATGAAAGCTATGAACTAATATTTATTACTTAATTCAATGTATATGATGAGTTTATTACAAAACAGCGACATTTAACAGAAAAAAATTAAAATTGTTTTAAACTTATTAAGTTTGGGCATTGGTAAAATTTAAAATGACTAAAATGGTTTAAAACATTAAAATTGCATAAATTAAATTTCGTTTTAAATTTTTCATAACAAATAAATGAAATAAAATTAAATTACACTATATAAGTATAAAATAAGATATACAAAATTATGATAAGCAAAACTGAAGGGCAGTACTTATGTAAAAAACAGATAAAATTCTTTATGCAATTAAAAATAAATTTCAATAAATACATATTAAAGAGATTTAACATCATTTTGGATTATAATTTGTAACTTATTCGACAAAGTTTTACTAATTTTATACACTAGGTTTACAATTTTTAGATGCCTTTAGATCTCAAAATGAAACAACAAATGATTTAACAGCGCTTAAATATTTATTGACTTCATTAGATGTATTATTTTAAGATATCGAGAACTCTTACATTTTTATTTAGACAGTTCCTTCGGTCACTAAATAAATAATAATAATAAAAAAAAGAACAGTAATAGCAATTTTCAACACCAAAGAAGTGAATTGAGCGAAAAAGTCGAAAAGCGAAACTTCATTTAAATTCACCAACAATTGTTCTAGCAGGTTTTGTAGGGTGCCATTGGCGAAATAGTCAAAAATTGAGCAAAGGAGAATCATCGAACATTTCCATTCTAAAACGGATTCGAGAACTCTCTCTCTCCTCTAAGAAGAGTCTCTCCTGGAGACTGTAACAGATGGAGAGAGAGACAGGGAGAGATACACAGCTGGAGGCAACATAGGCTCAAAATATAAACGCGGTAAGGCGTTTTTCTAATCCTGAATTACTCATACTTTACTTACCGTTTTCTCTTAACACTCCCGGTAGAGCGAGTCGGGGAACTTTAGAGAAGAAAAAAAAATGATAAAAAATTCTTGATCGCGAATTCTATATTTTTTGTTGTTGCTTTTTTCTATATATTTCTTTATTTTTAATATATTAAGCAGCTATCCTTACTGCCTCAGTGATCAGAAAGACCTTTTCAAAATGAGAGAAACACTTTCGCGATAGGACGAGAATAATAATAAAAAAAGATAACTTTTACCACCCCCACCATCCCCAGTTATTTCCATTCTTTTTTTTTCCTGAAGAGAAACATTTATACTTTTTTTTTTGTTCTTTTGAAAACGTTAAATCGAACCGCTGACGGCGAAATCGAATAAACGATGAAGAGGGTGAATCAGAATGGATGAAGCGTTGTTATCGAACCCAGCGTCCACTGTGTGTAGCCCGAGAGATGACAGAATTTTTAGGAAACTTCGAAACCACCATCAAACATTCGAAAACAAAACAAAAAATACATCAAGAATAACCATTTTTATCGGGGAAAATAGCGGAGAAGGAGAATACTTTGAATATCACTTAAGAAGCGTTAAAAATGTTTTAGTCCGTTAAATATAATTAAACATTTCAGCATATTACGCTACGCTGTTTCATTACTATAACTGTTATTCAGATTAAACCAAACCCCGTTATAGTGAACCATCAAGGGACCGAAATTTCGGTTCACTATAACCGGGAGTTCACTATATCCGTTCCTCAAACAATTTTAACTAATGGTTCCAAACTTCCCCCTTTTATAACACATTATTTAAATAAATGACCAATAAAATGAAATACAAAAATGACTGAAAAATAATACGTAGTAAGAAAAAATGTGTTAACTTGCTTTTATTACTTACTACTCTTCGTCTTGTGTACAAAAAAAAAATTAGTAATCTTTCGCTGATGCAGGGAAAAATTGGTCTATACATCTGCCTGGTTGGGCTTTTGTTTAGGGATGGAAAAGTGTGATAAAAGAAGCAAACAAGAGAAAATGCTTATCGCTACATTCCACCTATAGGTGGTTTGAAAAATCAGTATAAGAATTTTTTTTGAAGAATTTTAAAATTATTTAAAAAAACGAACAAAAAAAAAATCAGTCGATGACAGTAGAAATTCATAATATCCAACTTCCTCACCTTTTTAGTTCACTATATCCACAAAAAGTAACATTATACGTGGATAGCAAGGTAAGGGTTTTGTTCACTATATCCGGGAGTTCACTATAAACCATATTCACTAAAGCGGGGTTTGACTGTATATAATTTGCTTTAACATAACCACAAGTCTAATATTTTTTTTTAAGGTAGCAGAAAATTAGTCTATATTGTTTAAGGTATTCAAATTATCCTTTAACATTCAACCTATTAAAAAAAAAATTGAGTTCACATAGTTTTCAGTAGATTATTTTTATTTTTTATTATTATTAAGGTGGCAGAGGCAGAAAATTTGCTGAAAAATAATTTTCCCAGCATTCGGCTCGAAATTTAACCTATTTTCTAAGATAAATTTTGGAGGGTATTTTCAGGCTAATATTTTTTATTATGTTTGCAAAATTTTTTTTAATATTGTTGAAGGTATTCAAATTATCTCGTAACGTTCAACCTAGTTTTTATGCAAAAAGAAAAAATAATAATAATAATAAATAAAAAAAAAAATAAAAGAGCTTAAATAGTTTTAAGTCTAATTTTTATTTTTATTAGAGGTTGCAGACAATTTGCTGAAAAATATTTTTTTTAAGTATTCGGACCAACATTCAACCTATTTTCTAAAATAAATTTCAGAGTGTATTTTTATGTCTAATATTTTTTATTAAGGTTGCAGCAAATAGAAAAATATTGCTCAAGGCATTCAAATTATCACTAAACGTTCAGTATTATTAAAAAGAAAAAAAATAGAGGGCACACAGTTTTTAGCCTAATTTTTTATCATTGAAAATGCAGAAACTTTGCTGCACAATATTTTTTAAAGTATAAAAACTATGGTTCAACATTAAATCCATTTTCTTTTTCGTCTAATATTTTTTTATTGAGGTAGCAACAAATTTATATAACATTGTACATGATATTCAAATTATGGTCTGACTGAAGAGTGTATACAATTTTCATGCTTTATTAAGGATGCGATAAATTTGTAAAACATTGCTCAATGCATTCCCATTATAATTTAACGTTTAACTTAATGTTTTTTCTTCACTTTTTTAGGGTGTAGTATCTCAAAACAAAAGGAGCTGAAGAATTCAGTGTAAGAACAATTTAAACCCCACCGTAAATGATAACTTCAAATAAGAAGTTAAAATTCTTTACTTCTAACTAACGTGCCCTACATGGTAAAAAGATATGGTGAAAATTACCGTATTTACTGTAATGATATTTTTAGCTTAAAAAATAATTTTGGTTATAAAACCAAAATATACGGTATTTAAAGCATTCATATGGTTACGGTTTACTAGAAATTCTGGTTTTCAAAATTATAATTCTTACCATATTACCACACATTAAGTAAAAATATGAAACTGAAAAGAAACTTTAACTAAATAAAAGGTTTTTATGCCACGCTCTAAGGTATCAAGATAAAATTACCAAATTTTATCAAATTCGCTAAATTTTAACACTCATTATAAAATAATTTGTTTGGTTTTACCAAAATCATTAACGAACAAACAAAAACTTCTTATTTTATTTAAAAAGTGAGAATAACTTGTTACGGAAGTTATTTGTATTCAATTGTTATTAATAAAACAACTTCTGCAACAGAAGTTTCAAGGATAAGTTCAGTTGCAGAAACAATTTTATTGTTATTTATACTGCATCTCATTACGCTTTGTAGAAATTTATTTTTGCTGAAATCAAACATGATAACTTACAAAATACTGCAGTACAACCTTAAAAAATAAAGGTGGTACACATAGAAACATGAAGAAAAAAAAAAGCTGCGAAACCATATTTTTTAAGGATTTTAATGTAAATATTTTATAAAAACTTTTGTAGCTGAACATTTCCTTTAGTTTGAAATATACACACACACACACAAAAAAAAAAGTATCCAACAAAGTATATTCCTTAACAGAAAATACACCAATGGAGCGGTCACAAAATATAATATTCTAGGCAAATCGTAAACATAAAATGTAAAAGGAAAAGAAATGGATTTCCATTTCCGGGAAAAAAGAACTTTTGTTTTCCAGAAATTTAAATCCACGAAAGAAATAGCTTAAGCTTAAAATATACACATTCATCCCAATTTTGGAAGAAAAAAATCTGAAAGCCGGAATGCACTTTCTGTTTTTAGTTTGCTTTTGAATTGAACATGCAGTGAAAATAAAAATTTTAAAGTAAAACAAAAATCCATCTCGAATTTTGCCGCCGTCTTTACCTTGCAGAAACAAGTCTACTTCTTATCAACGCTGCAAATCACAACGAAGAAAAAAAGTATTGTTCAAAACACAAAAACATAAGATTTTGTAGTAAAATTTCCTGTTTTCCCTAAAGGACGGAACACAGGGAAATTTGGAGGATGCAAAAGAATTTCCCTGGAGATATATCCTGCACCAGCCTCTAAGGATGTACGGAAAAATAAAAAAGTGGCAGTGATACATTATTTGCGTTTCTCGAAAGATAACTGAATTGAAGTTAAATTTAACCACATTAGAAAAATAAATAAACAAATAAGAATAAAAACAGATAAATGAAATTTTTTAAAAAAAATTATAGCATTAAAAAGATAATAAAATGCCTGCCAAAAAAATTTAGAAACTGTCTGTCTGTATTACTTTTTTTAAACTCGTCTTTGAACTAAATTTCAATGTATTTTGATACTTAATTAAAGATAAAAGGAATATTTCAACATTTATAACGAAGTATTTGATCATAAAATAAAAGAAGAAAATGACAAAATAAAACATTTTGTCATATTGATACAAATTTTTAAAACTTAAATAGACTTTGTACTTTTTTTTAATTCAAAAAATATAAAACTGCAACTCTAAACTACGTTCAAATATCAAAACTTCTACACAAACAATTTAAGAATTGTAAAACTTCCACTTAAAACTTCTTTAAAATTGAAAAACTTCTACACAAAACAATTTAAGAATTGAAAAACTTCCACTTAAAACTATTTTAAAATTGAAAAACTTCCACTTAAAACTACTTTAAAATCGAAAAACTTCCACTTAAAACTAACTTAAAATAGAAAAACTTTCCCTTAAAACTACATTAAAACTGAAAAATTTCCACTTAAAACTACTTTAAAATTGCAAAACTGCTACTGAAAACTACTCAAACAATGCAAATCCATCGCTCAGAAGTGCTACAAAGTAAACAGATAAGAACAATTATAAACAAAATTAAACACATTCCCAAACTCTCCTTAATAAAAACAAGCTAAATAATAACTTATTTTCAAACAACAAATCCGTAAACATTGAATCCATCATCATCCAAACATTCATATATCTAAACACCTAAAACATTAAGAAAGAGTTTTGACGTGTTTAAGAAACGTTAAGAAAACCACCTTAACAATGCAAAGTCATTGCCCAGAAATGTTGCAAAATAATCAGACAAAAACAATTATAATCAAAATTAAACACATTCCCAACCTCCAATAAAAGCTAGATAAATAATAAGTCATAACAACTTATTTGCAATCAACTAATCCATAAACATTGAGTCTATCATCATCTAACATTCATATATCTAAACATTTAAAACGTTAAGAAAGAGTTTCGATTATTTTAAGAAGCGTTAAGAAAACCACCTTAACAATGCAAAATCATTGCTCCGAAATGTTGCAAAATAATCAGACAAGAAAATTTTTATCAAAATTAAACACATTCCCAACCTCCAATAAAAACAAGCTAAATAATAAGTCATAAGAACTTATTTGCAATCAACTAATCCATAAACATTGAGTCTATCATCATCTAACATTCATATATCTAAACACTTAAAACGTTAAGAAAGAGTTTCTCTTAATTCATTTATTCCGGAGTAATGAATGCTGCAGTAAAGCAGCCACAACGGGGCTTTGGAAGCAGCAAAAATAGGGCGATAAGTATGGCGGCAAAGCAAACATACAAAAGCTCGGTAGAAGAAAAAGATGAGCGATAAAAGAGAAAAAGAAGAGTGGTGGTTGTCTTGTAAGGGCAAACGATCCGTTAATGGGTGAGCATGATGTCCGCACATAGTTCATCGCCTCAAACAATCTGATACATTTTCTCTGCCAAGTACGTCGACAATTTCGAACGCCATTGGCGACAATTATTACTTCAATCTGATTCATAAGGATATTTCTGAATTTCGTTAAGAATTCTTTTGGATAATGAATGAGGGATATATATAAAAACATTGCAAGTATATATAAAAATTCGTTAAAAATCAAAATTTATAAATTTATCTGAAAATCATGTTATTTAAAGCTAAATAATATGATTTCTTTAATTTAAATAAAAAAAAACTTGGTTTAACTTGGAACAATAATAGTGATGAAATGAACCATAATATGGTGCTAATTTGCAGCACTATAAATATTTTATTAATACTCCAATAGTCTAATTAGCCATTTTAGATAACAAAACATTTGTAAAATAGAAATAATACTTATTTTATTAACGTATAAACATATATTTAAATGAGAAAAAAAACACGATATTTCGAGTAAAAAATTTAAAAAATGGCTAATTTTTTGGACTATTTTTTAATCTTTTATTTCAAAATTTCGCCTTCAAAATAAAATACTCCGGGCAATTTTTTGAGCATCGACCTATTTTACAAATATATATATATATATATATATATATATANACATACATACATAACTTTAGTACTATTTGTGACATATTATGAAAGAAAATATGAATGTTAATTTATATATTAATAATAGGTATATCTATGGGTCTATTTATATATTAACAGTAAGGATATTTTATTTAACTATGGAGAATTATATGAACACAGTTTCTGTTTATTAGGTTACGAGTTAATTAATAGCTTGGAGTGCTTATTGTTTCATTTTAATCATTGGAATATGTTAGATTGAACGCAGTTGTATTAAAGTAATTTTCAAAATTCCAAGCTTTAAAAAATACTAATAACCTTAAACTTAATATGGTAACTAAGTTCAAAAAGCATTTCATTGAATAAATTAAAACAAAACAAGGAACATTAAAAAATATTAACAAATTACTTCACAATTAAAGATATTGAGCGCATATAATTCACTAATAGAGGAAGAACTGTCTGGAGGTGAACCTTAAAGAAAACTGTGTGTTTTAGAATATCCTCAGTCGGAAGCTACACTTCAGGTGAATTCAACCTTCAATATTTACATCAACGTTAAAGAATGTAAATTTGCAATTCAAAATAAACCCGGGCAGGCAGGCATCGATTGAATAAGTGGGCATTTCTGGTTGCCCGTCCAGCATGAGTCAGAGGAGCAACCCATTTCAATCAATAGTTGATCAGGCCTTTTATAATGGGTACCCTCACTTTTCTCTCCTCACCATCTCATTGGTCGGGATTTTAGAGGTTGGAAAACTGAAAGAGCAAATGGTCTTCCAAAGAGCAGGTGCTGGGCAGGGTAAGCAGCAGCAGTTGCAGGTCTGCTGCATTTTGAGGTGAATGTTCCAGCTTTTGAAGCTGAGATTGAAAATCACTAGCACGTTCGGTGATTGCAGTCGTTTTCGATGTTAATCGACAAGAATTTAAAGTGAAATTTAGTTTGAGTTCTTTCTAAATAATCATTTAATTGGTAGAAATAATTGTCAGTAAGAAAATTCTGCTAATCGAATGCTCCAGCTTTGCAATGACTGGAACATTTAGGGAGTGCAATTGTATTTAATACTAATCGATTAATATTTATATAAAAAAAATGGAGACAGTGTGAAATTTTTCAATTTAGGAAAATTACAGTTAATTTGGATTACTAAGTATTCCAGCTCTAAAACTGAGATTAAAAGCTACTGGAATATTTGGTGTCTACTCTTGTTTTCAAAGCTAATAAATTATAATATAAAAGTATAATAGAAAATTAAAAAAGAATTTTAATACAATTTTTAATCTATATAAATAATTATTAGTAAATAAATTTTACTTATGTTCCTGCTTTGAAACTGAGACTGAAAACTACTAGAACATTAGGTGATTGCAGTTGTTTTTAATAGTATCAGATTATAATTTAAAACGAAATGGAGATTGATTCCAGTAAGATTTTTCAATAAATGAACATTATATTAATGATTGTTAGTGAGCAAATTTTGCTTACTGAATGTTCCAGCTTTTAAACTAAGTTTAAAAATTACTGGAACAATCGGTGATTGTTCTTGTTCTCAATACTTATCGATAAGAAAAACAAAGCAAAATAGAGATGGAATAATTTTTTTAATAACTTCAATTTACATTTTACATAAATAATTATTAGTAAGGAAATTTTACTCATTCAATGTTCTAGCTTTGAAACTGAGATTGAAAATTGCTGAAACATTTGGGGATTGTAGTCAATTTAAATACTAATAGATTATAATTTAAAGTAATATGAAGAACAAATAGTTTCTTAAATAACTTTAAATTTCTATAAATAATTAGCAGTGAATACCGAATATTGATTATCTAAAAAATCCCCCAAAATGCCCTTAAAATAATCATAAAATTCTCGCGTAATTGAACTTAGATTTATATCTGAATTTGTTTTCTTATATGTATAAATACACTATAATTGTATTCCCATTTACATATACCAGTTTAAAGTACAGCATATCATTGCATTAATACCTCATCAAAGTTGTAGCAAATATATTATGGTTAATACATATATAATATGGTTAAAAAAGAACGATATTATGGTTTATCTATTTTTATTGAATATGCTTTTCTATCAGTAGGATATCAAGTTCAGGTTCTTTTCTTAGCTTGTGTAAGAACAATGATAATATATTTTTTGCACTGTTCAGAAAAAAAAACTTTAAAAAGTTAAAAAAGTTACAGAAAGTTTTACAATTTAAAAATTAATACTTTCATTTTTTCTATCAAATATTAATTGAGAAAACTGTTTAACTCAAAGTAAAATTAAAGGATATTGCTTCAGACATATTTATGAATTAATCAATTGACCATTAAAGATAATTAAAGACAACATATTTATGAAATAAATCAATTTGACAGTCATTTAACGGACATTAAAATTATTTTATTAAAAAATTAGATATTGCTAATTAACATGAAAATAAATAACAGGCTATTTAATCCAATTGGTTGAAAATAGTTTTTCCGTTATTCATTATCGTATCATTCAGACAAATTACAAAATAATAATTGAACATTCCTTATTTTTCTCACGTCTAAAGTTAACTAGCAATTATGAAACCAAAACATTGATCGAAATAAAACAGGAAGTTCCGTAAAAGAGACTAATATGTATACAGAGTGCAAGCACTTATTTTCAAACCTTTTAATACTCAAAGGACACGCCGCAATTTTAAAGCAAAACACGAACAAAGAGCTCCTACAAACAAATAAGACAAACTTATTCCCAGAAATCTTACATTCAAATTGGGCTCTTTGTTTTTCACATTTTACTCTTTACAAACAAACAAAAAGTTAAAATACGGAAACAAATGCATAAAAAAAAGAACATAATTGTATACATTAGATTATGAAACTGATAACGTGTGGAAAATAAGAGCACACAACTCTGACAACTTCATAACAAATTGTTGGAATAACGCAGCGCCCTCTTGGTAGGCAAATTATTCTTAATTGCAATGAAACCCAGATGATCGTTTCTTCGTGCAACAAAGCTGATATTCATCTTCTCTCTTATTCTCAGCACACCCGATAACCATTGTTTTAAGCTCGAGTCAGTGAGTGGCCCTATCTGTTACAAAGTAACATGCGATTGCGCATGCGCGAAGTAAATTTCATTCAAATCGGATCATTAGAGTTGCAAGCGTGAAGTAGGTGAGGCATCCAATGAGAGGCTTCTGCTAATGGCGCTCCGGTATGCATAGAAGAAAGAGATAATGACGTAAGGTTTCGAATGAATGGTCACTGCTGCAGTGGGTATTCATGTGATACGAGCAGGAGATTAAAAGAAAAAAAAGAAAAATAATAAGAAAGCTGTAATCAGCACAGTGTTCTTATTTTTTCCAACCTGTGGTTTGGAAGTTCTAATGACCTTAACAAGAGCGGATGATATCATTTCGTAAATTCGAAATTCAACTGATTAAAGGTTCTTAAGCATCGTGGAGAATTTAGAATACAATATGATGATTCGGTACGGTAATTTTTCGGGAAAGGCTGGAACAGAAGGAATTAATTCATTCGATTAAGAACTTCAGTTTTTTCTTTCTTTTTTAAAAAACTGTAGATTATTTGTGCATTTGTACTAGCGTGAGAGGGGTAAATCAAAAGATTTTCAAATCCATTAGTTCAACCAATTTACAAATTATTTTTGCAAGATAAAATTGGCTGATTCAATCAAATCGAGATACAGTAATTTTAATTAATATATATATATATTATTTGTGAGCTTGAAATTTACACAAAAAAAGGCAAATATTGGAAAGAATTGTAAAACATAGAAAACACAATCTAAACAAGTTGATTATATTTAACTAACATGGAAAATTTTCGGATAGGAACAATAATAAATTCAAAATCAGAACTGGAATACAAGGAGATTAAAAAATCTGAAAATGCTTTCACTGAGCTCTTCAGCAAAGAAGTAATTCAGAATTAGCAAAAGTAATTCGAAATCAAATAAAATACAACTTATTTAGTTGATTACATCCAACTAATCTGATACAGTTTTGGATAAGAACAATAATAAATTTAAAATCGGAATTGGAATGCAAAAAAAAAAAGTTAAAAAAAAAAGAAGCTTTTGTTGAACTTTAAACTTTTTGTTTAACTTGAACTTCTGTTGAACTTTTTGTTTAATTTTGTTGAACGCCCCAATATTAGCAAAAATAGTTCTAAATCAAACAGAATACTATTTAAACAAGTTGATTATATTTAACAAACATGAAAAAGTTTCGGATAGGAACATTAATAAATTCAAAACCAGAAATGGAATGTAAGAAGATAAAAAAAAAATTATAAATAGCTTTCGCTGAGGAGGTCTACATAAAGAAACGACCCAATATTCCTAAAAAAAAATAAAATCTTAACATAAAGAGGAAAACGAAGGAGCAGCAGCAGCAGAGTTAGTGAATGGGGGAATACAAAGTAACACATAACTAATGACGGATGACCATTGCAGGCTGAGTGTGATTACTTGGTATGCAGGAAGAAAAGAAGAGTAGAGGTGGCGGAATGTATTAGAGAGGAAAAGATAGAACGAAGATGATAGCCATGGAGTCTCCGAGACTGTGATGTATAGATAGAGACTGTGTTGGTCAGCTTTACATAAAAGACGTGTAAAGATCGATCCATGCTTAATCCTCCTCACTCTCTTATTCACTGAATCCCCACCCCCACCATCGATCGTCGCGACCCCTGACGGAGACGCTTTTAAACATTCCACACTTAATAATAGGCGTGATACGAATTTTAAGTATTGCTTATGAAGCATAAAAAGAAATGCAGCAGTTGAACATATTCAATACATATATTAAGAGTAAGCTCAACTACTGCTGAAATTTTGCAATGTATTGCATTTCATATTGCCGTATCATATATATATATATATATATATATACAGTCGAACCCCGCTATAGTGAACCTTCAAGGGACCGAAATTTCAGTTCACTATATCCGTAAAGCAGGCAATTTAACTAATGGTTCCCAAACTACTCCCTTTTATCACACATTATTCAAATAAATGACTGAAAAATATTATGTAGTAGCAAAAAATATGTTATTTTTCACTACTCTTCGTCTTGCATACAAAAATAATTAATAATCTTTAGCTGATGAGCAATCCTCAACAGTTATGGAAACTCTTCCCGACTTTAAGATAATTTTTCCTGAATTTCTGTTATTCCGTTTTTTAAACCTGTCCAACCAGCCAGCCGAGCACATGAAAGTAGTCTCATAAAATCACTTCGCAAATTTATCCACTTTTGTCCAGATCGCGGCTTCTTNTTCCCGACTCTCAGATAATTTTTCCTGAATTTCTGTTATTCCGTTTTTTAAACCTGTCCAACCAGCCATTCGAGCACATGAAAGTAGTCTCATAAAATCACTTCGCAAATTTATCCACATTTGTCCAGATCGCGGCTTCTTCGAATGGTGAACCACTTCAGTAATGCTTCTTCAACATCCTTGTGATCTAATTCTCTCAACTTTTTTCTTCCCTCTAAATTTTTTTCATGAGCAGAAATTATTAATTGCCTATTTTTCCATATGTTACAAACTTCAGATTTGGATAGTTTATATTCCCTGAAAATATCAACAACAAAAAATGAAGAGAAAAATCAGTCGAAGACAGAAAAAAGTTCATTATATCCAACTTCCTCACTTTTTTGGTTCACTATATCCGGGAGTTTACTATAAGCCGTGTTCACTATAGCGGGGTTTGACTGTATATATATTTAGAGATACAGCCACTGCAAAAATATTGTATCAACAATTTTCTAAATATCAGATTATAAGCAAATATTTAATAAATACATCTAATACAAACTCATAGATATAGCTATTGCTACGAATATCTAGCTACATATTTCTTAATTTCTGATACATTTTTAACGTTAAAGATTACAAATGCATTCGTTGAAAAAGATTCACTAAATACAATTCAAAGATATTTATTAAACATTACATGTCAAAATACTGAACCGTAAAAAAATCCGTTTATGGTTATATTTGCATAAAACCATTTTTTAGGTCAATAAATACATACAGCTCTACCGTTTATAAATCCAAAAATTCGGGTAAAAATAATTTATTAACAAATAAAAAAAAGAAGAAAAAATTTGAGTTTAACACAACTGTTTTTACTTTCACGTTAGTTTATCTTAAATGCATGTTATTATTTTTTAAGATTCAAAATAAAGAATGAACTGAATAAAAACTGCTTGAAGGTCAAAAAAGAAAACGGAAGTAGTAAAAAAAAAACGAACTTTGCTTTTCTATTGGAGTTCCATAATTATTTTATCATTAATGCTGAGTAAAGATCACTTCTAAAATTTGTTCTCTGTTTTGTTGCGAAGTTGAGGTTAGTTTTAACAAAACGTTAATTAACTTATTCTAATCTATATCTAGATCCGTAGTAATCATGGTAATATAGTTCAAATAAAGCTCGAAAAACTTAAAAATCGCAATCGATGAGCGTTTATAAAAGAGCGTCATTTCGTAGATTAAGACCGGAAAGAGGCGGTTACCTAATCTTGATTTCCTATTTAGAAAGAAACATTTACAGGAAATTTAACTTACATGAAAAAAAGAATGTGCGTGAATGATTTTCTAAGTTATTAAAAACCGTATCTAATAACCTTGATTAAAAACTGTGGAAAGAGGCGCTTTTGAATACTAAACAGAATTTTTTACCGACACCAATTATCACATTGAGAAGAGTAATATTTTCTTGCTCATTGATGAAGCGTTTTTGTGAACAATTTTCATAACTTCTGTGAATTTGCAAGAATTAAGTAATCAAGTACATCAAGTAAAGTGAATCAAGTTAAGGGCATTTAAGCTGTAGATTTTCTTTAATTTTCCGTGGCGCTTTTTCGCCAAAATAAAAACATTTTTAAGCCACAATTTGAGTGTCTTAAATTCAAAGCAAATCTTTAATTTTAAATTGGATAGTTAATATTTTTAATATTAATCTTATTAATTTAATAGCTTGTAATATTTTATACTTTATAACAGTCTTAGAACAGCTGACTCAATTTTTGGGTGTACGATTAGTTATAACAAGCTTAAGCCTGTCCCGCCCCCGCAGGGGGTATCCGGCTCCGAAAGTTCGAAGTGAGCGTAACAGTTCAATTACATCAGCAAACATATTCAAAATTTTCAAATTAGAGTTTTAACAAATAGGTAGAGTATTAAATATGAAATCCAGAAAACAGTGCTACTTAGAAATAAACTAAATGCAAAAAAACATTACAAAGAAAATAAACAGTAACAATCAGAAGAGATATTGATGTCGCATCTTCAGTAGGGGTGCAAAGTTAATAAAAGGAAACAATTTCACATGGAAAATATAGGATGTTTGTAACTCAGAATATAATTACGGCTGGCGCAACAGTACTAAAGGTATCAAATACCAGGAATTTTTTTTTTAAACAAAAAAGACATAGATATATGTATAAACTCTAGGAACACAAGTGATTAAAATTTTCAAAATGAGGAATCACATAGGGGCAGAGATTGACAAAAGCATGAAACTAAAGCACAAAAATCATTTTAAGAGAAAATTCAAGTAAAAACCAAATAATAAACCGTGATTTAAAGAGTATCTTTCCTAACAAGAGGCAGCAAAAGGCCATCAAGATTCAGGGAAGTGCCTTCTTACAAAAAATTTTTCTTATTATTTCCTCAATTCCCTTTTTTATTTTAGAGTTTGACCAATGCTGCTTTATAAACTCATAGGTGGTTTTTGTACGATTAGTGTTCACTCCGTAGCCTTGTAATTTTGAACCCAATGTAAAAGACAAGGGAATTCCTGAATCAAGTATTAGGAAAAATTTGTCTTCGTAGAGGACTTTTTGATGAAAATAACCAGCATTTGAATTACATGGAGAGAAAAACCACGAAAACCTCCCACTGTTAACCCGACAACAAAGGGACTGTAACTCATGATCCGTCTACCACAGAGGATATTTTAATTCAATAGCTTGTAATAAAATTAAATAAACCTTTTAAAAATTCGCCAATTTGGAGATACTTTTATACAAAAAGTAAATCGATTCTTAAGTGCCTGATTATTTGTTTGGAATTTAAAGAAAAAAAAAAATCGTTTTTTTTTATAGGAATGTAGTCATAAGTTACGTAAAAAATAAATTTAAAAAAAATACATGCAATAATATTGAATTATTTATTTTTAAAAAAAAGTTGCATGCAGATATTTGGCAACAATGCATGTTTATTACTAAAATTATTGTAGATGTAAATAAATGGTTATGTATTTATATTATTAATTAGAATAGAAATATTTATATCATTTATGAATAAAATACAGCAAAACAATTGCTGCTATTTTTGTTGCGACACACTCCTCTCCTCTCTCTCTCTCTATATATATACCATCTCAAAACAGTTGTTTGTTGAGCTGTATTGGCATAATTTTATCAGAAAAAATTAATAGATAATCTAACATACAGCAAGCTTAATAACTCAAATTGTTATTAAATTATGTTGTTGATTATTATTGTTCCTGAATTATGTTATTAATGTTTTTCCTTCAAAGCATATATTTTTATACTACTATGCACACTTTTATAAACATTCATCATTTTCTATTTCTTCGAAAGTTTCTAATTAGTCTCGTAAACATATTCACTAACGACTTATGATGCATCCATCGCATTTAGGAAGGTGATTTTCGCGTTATTAATATTAAAAATCGTATGTTTCTTATTTAATTATTTCTGCGTAATATTTCCTTCATTATTATTAAAAGAACACGTGGAGGAAGGAAGAAATAAAATAACTTGGCTTAATGGCAAGGATAAATCGATGAAAAGAGGTGCTTACGTGGGTGTAATCTGAGAAACCTATTTTTTTTTTCGATATTCAAAATTTCAAATCAATAAAAAGTTATCAATGTTGTTATATAATTACTAAATATTTTTTTAAACCATTTACAACTAGCATGGTTTCAAAACCGTAAAAAAGAAATTGATCTGGATATTGAAGTTAGGCTGCTTTTGAATTGCGTTTTTTCAAATGAACAGCTGAATGTGCTTTATATATTTCGCTATCGTAAGCGATTGTAAATACCATACTTTTTTTGTGTTGATCAGCTTTATGGTGCTGCAATCAGATTGATAGATTAAACTCTCGGCTGTAAGGAACTAAGCGGCTTCATTAGGTGGACTTAGTTGGTGCGATAAAATTCTGGTTATTTAACCGTATTAGATGAAAGCAGTTAATAAACGGGTTTTCTCACAGTTAACAGTTTGAATACCATCTTATTTATGGTTATTTCAGTGTTTTGTTTGACTATGGAATTTTAATCTAATTCAGAATTTGCATAATAAACTAAATTAACTATTCAATTGAAAAAATACATATTTGTTAATAATAATATGAGTATCTGTTAAGGAAATTTATGGTTTTCACGCGTCCTTAATCTAATTTGGAATCTATATAATAGTCTAATTTAAAGATTTAGTTGAAAAATCAGGATTTGTTAATGAGAATATGCGTATTTATTAAGGAAATGAACGGTTATCACGAAGCCTTAAACAAATTTGGAATCTACATTTGGATATAACCTAAAGATTTAGATGGAAAAAGATTATCTATTAATAAAAATATGTGTACTTTTTAATTAAACTTCCAGTTTTCATGTGTCCTCAATCTATTTCGGAATTTACATAATAGTCTAACCTAAACATTTAGTTGAAAAATGCGTATTTTAAGAATATGTTTATTTGTGTATGAAATTAAGGTTTACATGAAGCACTTAATTTAATTCGGAATCTACATAATGATATAGCGTAAATATTTGGTTGAAACATGCTTATTAATTAATAAAAATATGTGTATTTGAATCTGGGTATAGACACCAGGATAATACATTTCACACATAATTTATTTACTGTTATTTCCTCAAAAACTAATTTTTCTTCATATTCATGCTTTTAAAAAATTAAATTTATGTCCTTGCGAAAAAAAGTTTAAATATTAGACATTAGTTAGAAGCGAAAAGTTAGAATTACGAGAATTATGGCATAAACCACCCATTGTTAGCCTAACGGCAAGAAGATTTGTGTTAACCCATGATCCGTCTAACACTTCAGATATTTTACGTCGTCAGTGTGGTTCACTAATTCTTTAAGTTCGAATTTAAACAGATAAAAGGCATTTAGATAAAAAAAAAAAGAAGAGTGAAACAATTTTAAAATTTCACGGATTTTTTGCAACAGAAAATAAATATTGAAATGCATTAATAATTTTATAATAAAAATTGATACCGGCGTTATATGAAAGAAATACGATGAAAAGACATATAGAAGGGTAACTTAATAAACAAGAATTATGCTGCTGTCTCATGTCACAGCAGATCAACCTTAACCTCATAACAAACAAATTATTAATGAGGAAAAACAAATAAAAATAATAAAAAATTGCCATTATAATTTTAAAGATACGCGAACATCTAAAACATAGTTACATACATGCTCAAAATAAAACAAATGAAAGAAACAAATACTTAATGCATTTAAAAGAAATGTCGGAGACAGAGACTTTGCTTGTTGATAAATGCAAACTTATTTAATAATTTTACATTTAAATTAATATTCAGATATAATGTAGTCAAATCTCGCACATTAACAGTGTATGAAAAGACGTTATAAGAATTAATTAAAAAATTCTAAAACAAAGCTGAAAGCCAAGCTGCTGACTGATAATACAGCAAATCAATATTAATGTAGAAACAAACAAACCATTAACGAGGAAAAATAAATATGAATACCTAAAAAAAGTCAATAAAATTTTTTTACAGTCAAAGAAATATATGAAACATATTTACATGAGTATTTAAAATGAAGCAAATTTCAGAAACAGCCACTTATACGTTTAAAAAAAAAAGGCAAGAAACAGCTATTTAGAGCGTTTGAAAACAAATGTACTAAACAGCCACTTAAAACTTAAAACACAAATTTTAGAAACAACCGCTTTGCTTGTTCAAAAATGCAAGCTAGGTTAATAATTTTACATACAAATTTAACGCTGTCAAGTTACATGCACGTTCAAATCGAAGCAAATGTAAAAAACAGACATTGAAAGCTTTTAAAACAAATGTAAGAAACAGCCACTTGACTTGTTAAAAAATGCAAGCTACGTTAATAATTTTACATTCAAATTTAACGTAGTCAAGTTACATGCACGTTCAAATCGAAACAAATGTAAGAAACAGACATTGAAAGCTTTTAAAACAGATGAAAGAAACAGCCAATTAAAAGTTTTTAAAACAAATGTGAGAAACAGCCAGTTGATTTGTTCAAAAATGCAAGCTACGTTAATAATTTTACATTCAAATTTAACACAGTCAAGTTACATGCGTGTTCAAGTAGTTACATGCGCGTTCAAATCGAAGCAAATGTAAGAAACAGATATTGAAAGCTTTTAAAACAAATATAAGAAACAGTCAATTAAAGTTTTTAAAACAAATGCAAGAAACAGCCAATTAAAGTTTTTAAAGCAAATGCAAGAAACAGCCACTTGACTTGTTCAAAAATGTTAATAATTTTACATTCAAATTTATACTCAAATTTAGAGCAGTCAAATCTTTCACATTAGCATTCTACGAAAATTCATCATAGGAATTACTCAGAAATCGAAAAACAAAGCTGAAAGCGATGCTGCTGACAAATCAATATTGAACAAAAGCAGAAACAAACAAACCATTAATGAGGAAAAAATAAACAAGAATATTTAAAAACAGCCAGTATAATTTTTTGTTGTTGTTGTTCATTTACGTCGCACAAGAGCTGCACAATGGGCTATTGGCGACGGTCTGGGAAACATCCCTGAGGATGATCCGAAGACATGCCATCACAATTTTGATCCTCTACGGACGGGATGACACCCCCGCTTCAGTAGCCCGACGACCTGCACGCGAAGTCGAGCACTTTACGGTAGCACAGTTTAACGAGGACCAATACCGCACACCCTCGGTCCCTACGCAGACTGATCCAAGTGGTCACCCACCCGCACACTGACCGCAGCCAGTGATGCTTGACTTCGGTGATCTGCTGGGAACCGTGTCTTAACGATCAGTTCACTGCGGGACAGTATAATTTTTTAAAAGATAAACAAAGATATAAAACATAGCTACAAATACTTTTAAAACCTATGAACTTAAAGCGCTTGAAAACATATATATGGCAAACAGCCAATTAAAGCTTTTAAAATAAATGTAATAAATAGCCATTTTTAAGCAATTAAAAAATGCAAGCCATTTTATTAATAACACAAATACAACACACATCGGTATTGCAAGAAAGAAATAACGTGAAGGAAAAAAAATCATAACAGTCGATCATAATTTCGAAAACAAGGTTCAAAGCAATGGTGTTGACTGATGATCGAAAAGATCAACATTAACACCGAAACAAACAAATGAAAGGTAAAGAAAGATCCGGCAGAAAAGATTCATCACTCAATGATGAATCCACCACCGTGTTTTCAATCATACAAGTGGAGAAATAAGGAAGCCAAAATCTTTAAAGGTCTGATTACCTGAATGCATCTTCGACGGCCGAAGGTAAAGACAATCATGATTTATGCATCTATCGAGTTCCTTTTGCGTCTGTCTATGTTTAAGGTATGTAAGTTTAAAAAGGATTTGATATTATTTTCTGGAAGTAATAGAAATTGAAGGCTTTATTGAAGAACATATAGCAAGCCATAAAGAAAAATAAAATCGAATGAGAAAAAGGTAGCAAGTTTTTGAATAAAGTGATAAAGTGAAGTAGATGGTTAATAAATTAAACTGCCACTTCAAGTTCAAAAAAATTCAAACCATTTTTTTAAAAATGTAAATCCTAATGTGGAAGTATAGAAACCAAACAACTGTATCAAAATTTAAATCGCGAACAACATGAATGTTCGTATTATAACTTCAATAACAACGTGCAAGTAAAAAATCATAAGAATAACAGTATTGCGAACATAAATTATTTTTTCTTTGATGCTAGAACTACGAACTCCACAAAATTACACGAACAAAAGCGCTGGCAAAAATACTCTAAATTAGAGCAAGGTGATTGCGTAACCACATATCAATTTTTATTCCAGCTAGGGTAAAAAATTAAGCAAATAAAAATAATGATTTCTCATCGCAGAGATGAAAACAAAGAAGAATACTCGTTATTTAACTTAGATTAAGAACAATATGAAAATCAGTATTATAAAGAATAATTGAATATCCATATTATATAATTTTTTTAAAAAGAAAACCCAACATATTACGCCCGTATTATAATTTATAGAAAAAGCAATAAAAACGCCCGTCTTATGATTTATGCAGTGAATATCATGAACGTCCGTATTACATTACATAAAAAAACCTAACATGCACGTCCGCGTTATAGTTCATATAAAGAACAATAAGAACGTTTTATATTCTATAAAAAAAAAACTCAACATGAACAATAAGAACTTCCATGTTGTGATTTATGACAAGAACATCATGAACCTTTATTATAACATATATGCATAAAAAAACAACAACATGAAGATCCACATTATAATTTAAAACAATAAGAAGGTCGTGTTATAATTTATGTAAAGTTATAGTTTATAATGAGAGCAACATGAATGTAGTACAATGAAAACGAAATAGAACAAAAAGAATGTACGATTAATAATTAATTACTCCCCTCCGTAATATAACTTTACAAGAATAAGAGTACAATCACATTAAATTATAAAAAAAGAACAAAAAGAACGTTTGTACAATAATTTATGAAAACAATAGCAAGGCGAACACAACTTATTCATTCTCCGATTGGAAAAAAGCATTCCCCAAATTTGCAAAAGAGTCGAAGGCGCTGGCCAAAGACCATAAATAAAAGCGAGACCACTATCACCTTTTTGTCCAGTTAGGGTCGAAGAATAGGCAAATAACAATAATCGTATAAAAACCATAAACCACAACAGAGATAGTTGTGGGTATATGCGGGGGTGTAGGGGAAAAGACAAGATAACTAGGAAGGGTAAATGCGGAGCGACAAACTCAATCAGGGATGGTAAAAAAAAAAAGAAGAAAAAAAGAAAACGAAGATGAAGAAGGGAAGCGATTATTCACAAAAGAAGAAGCGAATGAAAGAGGTCATCGCGGTGACGTCACAACGGGCCAATTAATGGAAGTTGGCCAGTGATTGATAAGAGGACCGCTTCCTTGGGCCGACGTCATCAAAGTCCCCGGGCCGTGACGTCGGAAATGGCCGTTTCTGCGATCGATCCGCTTCGGCCAAGTGGTCAGTTGAACCCGATGGATGGACCACATAACAAATCCATCTAAAAGTATCCCTTTCCTTTCTATTATGTCACAAAAAGAACATTTGGGTAATGTATTCCGAATATACCGTCTTTAATTGGGAGTTGTTAGTCTAAATAAATCTCAAATATTTGGACTTCGTTAGAAAATAATAACAAAGTTTAGTTTTTGACAATTGTGGAATTTTCACAAACATAATAAAAAGTAATTATAAATATAGAAAAAGTTTTTTAGTTTCTTTAAAACTAATGCAAAACTAAGTAAATCATAGTAAGGAACTTCCTTTGAATAAAATGGCAATTGCTATAACAAAATAAAATATTTTTTATTAAACGCATTGTTAGTAAATTTATTTCTTAATTCTGAAAAATCGATGCATAATGAAAAAATAAATATTTAAAAAACAATACCAAAAAGAGAGATTAAATATTACCATTTTTTTTCAAAACATATTTTATAACGTTTAACTCAGAAATTTAAGTTTAATTATAACAAACTACGGGTGTTACTTAAAAGTATTTTTTTTAATAAAAATTGTTAATGTATTTTAAATTTTGAAACCGATTCACTTGCTGGTCTGGTATTCAAAAGAACATAACATAATATATTTTGTTAATGCATTTGAATTTTGTTAAATCCTACAAATTTAAATTTTAAGAACAATTTAAGCCCGACTCTGAAAACAAAACAATTTTTTATTTTCACCAAATTCAATGTGATTTTTTTGTAGTTCTAATAATGAAATAACACAGAATAATATTTGAAAAATTTTCTTTTTTCTTTTTTTAAAATTGAAATAAAAGCTTAAAATGGCGATTTCTCAAAAATTAAACAACAAATTTTTTAATTCAAAGTTAAGTACCAGAAAGTCAAAACTAGATTTTTTGAAGAAAAAAACTTAAAAAACAGTCAAAAATGCATTAAAAAATTTACTTCTCTGGTATGCTGAATTTCGCTTATTTAAGATAAAAAAAATGCAGTTGTTCCTTACGTAAAGTGGCAAAGATTAGATCATTACTGAATAGTTATTAAAATAAGCTTAAAAATTATAATGGAAAAAATGGTTGTAAAATATTTATAATAATATTGAACTTTTTTTTTTATTTTCATTCCCGTTACCCTGTTAGACTTTTCATTCTGAAATTACGGTAAAATAACCTACAGCAATTTGTCCATCTGATTAACCATAAAGATAATGGCTAGATACATTTCTTTAACTTTATGGTTTTGAAACCATTTACTGGTGCAGTTAAAAATCCGTGAACACAAAACTATACTGTTTTGTAACCATTTACAATTAGCATAGTTTCTAAACCAATAAAATAAAACTTAAGTAGACAATGGAGTTCTGTGGGTGCTGCGCTATTTATCCGGTAATGATAGTTTCGTATTCCAGGGTCACCAATTTAAGTGAACCCGATGGTTTGATAGAACTAATGAAAAAATTCATTAAATCCAAAAACAAAATTATTTAGTTCAGTTGAAAAGTTAAAAATATATGCAAATGAATTAGAATATAACAGCTTTCCAGTTTCAGAAGTAATCTCTAAAAAAACTTCTGTCATGATGTGTAGATATATGTGCGTGCGAGATATTGATGTGCAGCTTTTCTTTTTTTAAAGGTTTCGCAAAATTAAAAAAAAAAAAAGTACGTATAGTTATTAACTTCTGACATTTCTAATTATTTGAAAACTGATTGTCTCAAATTTGCTTAACATGTTCTTCCAATTCGCTACAATGCGCAATTTCATCCATAATTTCACATAAAATATAATAAATATCAACTAATTTAAGTAAAAAAAACTTTGAAAATTAGTTAATAATTTCTGACATTTCTAATTATTTGAAAACTGATTGTATCAAATTTGCTTAGCGTGTTCTTCCAGTTTGCTACAATGCGCAATTTCATTCATAATTTCACATAAAATATCATAAATCTCAACTAATTTAAGAAAAAAAAACTTTACAAAATTAGAATAAAATGAAAAAAAAAAGAAAAAAAACTTTGAAAATTAGTTAATAATTTCTGACATTTCTAATTATTTGAAAACTGATTGCCTCAAATTTGCTTAGCATGTTCTTCCAGTTTGCTACAATGCGCAATTTCATTCATAGTTTCACATAAAATATCATAAATCTCAACTAATTTAAGAAATTTTTTTTTTACAAAATCAGAATAAAATGAAAAAAAAAATTTTTTTTTTAATTATCGTAAGTTTCAAAGAGGGAAAAAAGCCAATTACCTTTTTTAAAAGAAAAATAAAAGAGAAAAAAAAGCTAAAATTCTCACTAACGAAGCGTTTGAAAACACGGTTTCTAAATTTGTACTTATTAGGCATTGTAACACTTAGTGGTAGCACTTTTCGCCTAATGCCATTTGTTCACGAAAGGATGTTTACATCCATGTCATGCATGAACAATTTTGGAACAAGGTATTTATTATTCCAAAAGCATATTCGGCATTATAAACATAGTTAATGTTGTTTCAATATTTTAGCAACAATTCATAAAATTAGTAAAAACATAGTTACGTGCATATGATGCAAAACAGCTTTTAGAAGTAACCTGAACAGGGGTCTGTCCAGACATTTTGTAAAAGGTCGGTTTTTTGTAAAATTGTGAAAAAATTACTCGCAATTTGTGAATATAAAATGAACTTTAAGTCACATTCTTTCAACCAGGGTCCGGCTTTTGTGAATTTGTGCAAATAGGGTCCTGTTATTGCGAAAAACTTTTTCAAGGAGTTTTTAAATTGTAAAGACATACAAGATTATGCTCAACACTGTAAAACTATAATAAAAAAATTGAATTTTTAAAAATAAACAGTAATTGCTGCTACTAAATTAGAGATGCAACAAACAAATATTTGGTATGCTGACCACAGAATATTAATTTCGGACGAATAAAGGAAGAAGCGTCTGCCGAAAACAAAACTTAGTTCGTTTACATTTGTCTCTCTTTCCCCCCCCCCCTTCCTGGGAAGGGTTTATTCGATTAACAAAACAATAATGACGATAAACAAATTTGTGAAGGGTCCGATTAAAAGATAAATTATTTTGTGAAGGGTCCGTTTTCAAGTTAAAATATTTTGTGAAGGGTCCGTTTTTATGAAAAGATATTTTGTGAAGGGTCTGTTAGCGGACTCAAATTGCTTCTAAACAGACCCCTGCTGATAAATCATATGAAAAAAGCTAATAAATATGAATTTTACGTAAAACCTTAACTGATAACGAATATTATGAATTTTCTATAATTCTTTTTAAAACGCTAACGAATAGCGTGAACTTCTACATATTTCTTTTAATGAATATTATGAATTTTAAATAATTTTTTTAATGATTAAGTGCAGCATGAACTTAACATGACTTATTCAATAATAACGAATATCATATATTTTACAATCCTTTTTAAAAGATAATGAAATAATTCCATTAATGATAACGAATAGCATGAGTCTTACATATTTCTTTTAATGATAACGAATATTTATTATGAATTTCACATTATTTTTTAAATAAGGAATAGCATAAATTTTGAAAAATTCCTTTATTGATCTTACCTATTTTAAAGCGAGTATTTAAAATAAAAATCACGATAGTTACAATCTATATTTCAATCTAAGCAAAATGAAATTTTAAATGTATGAATCATTACTATAAAACATAGTTTTCTTATAACTGAAAGCGAATTGTTATATTTATTTAACGAAACATTTAATTATAAATTCAGCATAGTCAAAAATTCATTGACAATATTCAATTATAACACTCGTAATTGATTTTTTGGATATTTACTAATTTACAGATACTATACATTTTAGTAAATTATTATTTGCATACAATTAGTAAGTATGTCTTTTATATCAATACGAGAAACCAATGCTAGTATTTTTCTAAAAATAGTTTTAAAAAATAATTGTTTTAAACGAAATATTGACACTTCATACGTTTAAGATAATCACATAAATTAAAAGTTGATTTTATCGTAAGAAAATAAAATTAATTGTCATAATATGAGATGTTTCATAAGTTATGAAATTAAAAAATCACTTTAAAGCAATAAACGTTATTTAATGGTAAAAACTATTAACTAAAGCATCTGTAATTATCAAACCCTTCTGCCGGGACATTAAATATAACATATATAGAATAACAGGGAAAAAAAGCAGAATTTTTAATATTAACATTGTAATCAAGCAACAATTTTGTAATTACAACACTCTATAAGAATCGATTAGTATAATGAGAAGAACAGTAAGGTCAAAACTTCCAGGATATGTTAAAATTTACTGTGTTTCTAGCTCCAAGGGAACACCAAAAAGCTCGGTAATTTTTACCGAAGGGCTTTGATAAAATTAACAATAAAATATTGTTTTAAAATATGCGATGAAATTTGATAAATATGATATTCTATCGTGATAAGTTAGAGCATGGCATAAAAAAGATCATTATTGACTTGAATTTACTTTTCAGTTTTGTCTTTTTTCTAAATGTGGGGTAATAAGAACTATTAGATAATAAGAATTTTGATAACCATATTTTTCGTAAACCGTTTAACATGTATGAACGGAAAAAGTAACATGAAAATACATCACCGGAATAAATTATTAAATTTACATTAGTTCTTATCAAATTTTTTTAAGTAAAAAAAATTTTTTTTTCATTTAATTAAAAATTTGAATACTTATAATTTGTAAGCTAAGCTATTTTTAGCGAATTTTTAATAAAAATATGAACGCAGTTTTACTTTACTTACAAATAAAACTTTCTTAACAGAAAATGTAAACTCAAGCTTCACATTATTTTTAACATAAAATTTAATAGAAACGATATTTTACGATACTACGATTTCAGATGTACTATATGAAACATCTTATAAAACAGATTAAGAAAAAATACAGTCGTAAGAAATAAAAAAAAAAGAATAAAGTAAAATGCAGTAAAAAAAAAAATTGAAGTAATTGTTATACTTTGCACATAAAAATCATATTAGCTAGGCGTTATATTTGACTCTATTTTTTTCCATCAACTGAGCAGCTGAAATATCAGTAACAAGTTTTGGAGCAATAAAAACATACTTTATGACTCTTGGATATAAAAATACTTCATACGATGCAATACATTAAATAAGTTTGCTTTACGAACGTTAGTGTAACAGTAATGCTTGTTTGAGTTCGTCAAATCCCATTAATTATGCTTATTTTATATTAAATCGTAATTTTAAGTATAAATAATGATGAATGGTTAGGCTTAGATAGGAAGATGAGGGAAGACAGGACAATACTTTAGGGAATTATGTAATACCTGATACTGCGATTAAAATTGAACGGTTCAATATAAACACTTCATTAAAGTTGAACAAAATTTGCACCTTATTTAGTTTTTATTGATTAAAAGGTTCAAAGTTGAGCAGATTTTTTTTTAAAGTATACGACTAGGAATTTTAAGACTTCCAGAAAATTAATCGAACCTTAATATCAGCACCTTAAAAAACAATTTGGTACTACCTTAATAAGATAAGAAAATTAGTAGTGTCTTTGGTCAGATTTGACCATACACAGATAGAAATTTTTTCGGAAAAAATGGTTAAATAAACATTTATTTAATTGTTATTTTACCATATTTAAACAAAACAGTTACCAAACCTTAAATAAGATGGTATTCAAACTGTTAACTGTGAGAACCAGAATTTTATCGTACCAACTAAGCCCACCAAATGAAGCCATTTAGTTCCGTGCAGCTCGGTACACATAGCAGATAGGGCTGATCTGTCAGTCTTCGGACCGAGAGAACGCAGGTTCAAGTCCCAGGGTTGATCACACAAAATTTCTTCCATTCCCTTCAACACATGAAGAACTTCTAGTGTCTGCACTTTCCATTGCACATTACCTAACGAAAAGCCTAGCTCTGATGTCCAGTTAAATTTCGTTTTGGCAGTTTTGAAACCAGGCTAGTCATAAATGGTTAAAAATCATATTGTTTTGTACTGATGGTTTTATAATCCTGCTAATTGCAAACGGTTACAAAACAGTAAAAAAAATGTTCTTTACCGCGAACTTTACGGTTAATTGGATGGACAGATTGCTACCGGTTATTTTACCATAATTTTAGAATAAAATATTCTAACAGTGTGGTATATAAACACTCATAAAAAGTAAAACACACTTGGCACATTTTTAATTATACTAAGATTGAAGCAAATTTGAAACATATTAAGGCTCAAAACGCTCGAAAATTTCTAAAAGTGTAAGTATTCAAAATTTTAGGAGAAAAAATAGAAACGCAATCTAGTATATAAACGCATTCTGCTTAATGTTAAGTATGTGCGTTATATAGCATATGTTTTTAAGGTTATGCAAAAACAGATAATAGTTTAATATTAGCTTAATTCCATAATAATTTTTAAAGGGGAAAAAAAGGGTGATTTTATTTACACCACAAATGCCGCATTTGCTATTTCATTAAAAATTCAGTGAGCTAGAAGTTAATACGGCGCTGGAGCTATTTTTCACATGAAGTTAGACTAAACAATAAAAATATTGTAACTAATTTTATGGAAAAAAGATCAATTAAAAAAAGATCACATTCACACAAAAGATCATTAAGACTACATTCTTATAAAATGCATGAAATTATTTTTAGAATAAGCACACTACTTCGTTAAGTTGTGAGCTAAATAATTAATAATACATATTTTTCAAAAATTATGTATTCCTTGTGTCATTGTGAATTTAAAAACAAATGTTTTTAATCAAATTTAAATTAAATTTAAATCCGATTTCGCGCATAGTTAATAGCACTAACTAAAGCCGGTATCTTGCGCTACAACATATCTGATGTTTATTATTTAAGATAAATAACATTTTGTATGTAACTATTTTTGTTAAAAATCATAAAAACTTGTAGTCTGTGCAGGTTTTTTTAAATTTTTTTAAAGGTCCTGTTATCGTGAATTCAGGAAACAAAGGTATTGTTTCTGGAAGGAAAAAATCATGTAACTTCATGGAGCACTGAATGTAACTGAGGGCAGCATTGGTTTCAGCAAATAAAAAAAAAATAATAATTAAATTTTTTTCTGTTTATTAAAAAAAGTTTTTTATAAAAATTAAGTAATTAATTCTTATTAAGATTTCAAAGCTATGAATGAAAGATGTCATCGAAACAGATTTTTAAATGAAGAATTTTGTAAAGGATTTATTTTGGAGTTAAAATGTGAATGAAGGGTCCATTTTAATGATAACAGGGGTCTGTTTAGAAGAAAATTGGGTCCGTTAACGGACTCTTCACAAAATATCAATTCATAAAAACGGACCCTTCACAAAATATTTTAACTTAAAAACGGACCTTTCACAAAATGATTTTACTTTTAATCGGATCCTTCACAAATTTGTTTATCTTCATTATTGTTTTGTTAATCGAATAAACCCTTCCCAAGGGAAAAAAAAGAAAGATGGATGTAAACGAATTAAGTTTTTTTTTGTCTTCGGCAGACGCTTCTTCCGATATTCGTCCGAAATGAATATTCTGCGTTCAGCAGTATAGGCTAAATACCAAATATTTGTATGTTGCATCTCTAATTTAGAAGCAATTGCTGTTTAATTTTGAAAATTCAATTTTTTAAAATTATAGTTTTACAGTGTTGAGCATAATCTTGTATCTATTTACAATTTATTTCGCCCTACAGGACCCTATTTGCACAAATTCATAAAAGCAGGATCCTGGTTGAAAGAATGTGACTTAACTTTTATCTTATATTCATAAATTACGAGCAATTTTGTTCACAATTTTACAAAAACGGACCTTTCCCAAAATGCCTGGACAGACCGCTGGATAATGTCTGAAGTATTTCTTAATGAATCCAAAGTTCTCCTAAAATGATCTTTGATTATTTGCACTTATCTAGAAAGATCTAACACATTTGTTTCTACTTTTTAATTTAAAACTCTATAATTTATATTTGAAATCATACGAGTAATTTTTTTACACTTGGATCATAGCTAACAGAATAAAATACCTACTATGTTTCAGCATGCATTGATTACCATATATATCATTAAGACGGTATTCAAAACTGCAGTAAAATTGGATCGGGATTTAAAGAATTAAGCAAGATTTGATATAATTTACGTTTAGTTACTAAGAACAGTTGGTTTGGCAGAAATTGTAATACAGATATTTCAGATTATTATAAATTTGAAAAACGAAAGAAAAAAAAATTCTAACGATTACCTTTAGGATAAAAGTTGGCCCAAAAATTGTTCGACATTCTAATAAGAAATCAGTGTGATCTATGCAATCGTATGAGAAGGAAATAAACACTCATTCGTTTTTAATACAAATATATTTTTAATAGTTCGATAATAAAAAATTCGGATTTTCGCAAGTCTTGTATATTTTAGAAGAAAATAGCTTCAGAAATGCGCCAAAATCAATTAAATATAGTCGTAAAATATGATATTCCTGTGTTTTGAACAGTTAGATTTAGATGCGCAGCTGTTTAAAATATCAAATGAAATAAGTTTTTTTTTATCGCCTTCCTTAAATCTATTAAGTATGATGTTTACACGAATTTCCGACGTATTCACACGTGCTAGTTGGTAACATTTGTCGGCTACAGCTTGATGTTAAGCAAATACAAATTATAGATAGGCCAATCTTAAAACATTTTTATGATAATATAGAAGCCATTAAATTTAAACACATTTTTAAAAGGAATGATGATAACTTCTCAGATACTTTAATAATACATAAATGGAAAGTGATTCGCTTAATAAGTGATTAGCTTATAAATGGACACAACTGATCAAATAATGAGTAAAAAAACTTCACCGAAATCATTTTAAAATAACGCGAAATAGTAAACTAGTACATCAAACCACAAGATTTGGATTCGTCGCAGGGCGCAAACAATTTCAAATTATAAAGAACAAATTATCTGTTTTTCGTTCTAAATTTTCCTCCGAGAAAGTATTATAGATAAGTTCAAAGGACCGCGGTGGCTTAGGGGACAGAGCGTTCGACTCCCAAAGAGGTGAGCCCGGTTCGAATTTCAGTGGTGACTGGTTGGTACAAACTCTTCTCCAGGCTTGCACCGACTACAGTGCTGAATAAAGTATCCTCATTAATAGACCGTTGTCCCAATACTTGATCCAGAGACGTGATGGCTCAGGGGTTAGAGAGCTTGCTTTCCAATGAAGTGAACCGGGTTTGAATCCCAGCGATGGCTGATCGATTCAAATTCCCCACTGACCACAGTGCTCACGTAAAATAGCCTCAGTGGCAGACAGATTATGGGTTAGATTCCCCTAACAGTCAAGCTAACCTTGGGAGATTTTAGAGGTTTTCCTCTACATGTGACGCAAATGTGGGTTAGTTTTATCGAAAAGTCCTCCACGAAGGCATATATTTCCCAATACTTGATCCAGGAGTTCCCTTGTCTTCTGGATTGGGTCCAAAATTACAGGGCTACGGAGTTGGACATTGGTATTCGTAAACTCAAAAAATTGGGTCGGCTGTTTAACGTCGGTTATAAATTTCTTATTAAAAATGACTACTTAAAAGTATGCTACTCAATGGGGTCAAAAATTAATACTGAAACGAGAATAAAATAAAAACGCTATCGCAAACCTAATAAATCAGTTAAGAATAAGTGTTAAATTCTCCTAAACATACTCGATTGCAAGAGAAAATAAAAGAGAAGTTGAAAGGCTATCGTTAGAAATATCCGCCTTCCTCAATTGTGATGTAGTAGAATTTGATAGCGATTTGATTATCTCTTTTACATGAAGCTACCGCAATAAAATTGAAAACATTCGAACATGGTTATATAAAGCATTTTTATGTTGTTCTTGTAATATGCTATTATAAAGTTATTATGCATACTAACAAATCTATCATTTAAAAAAAATAGACATAAATTACTTAATTTTTATGAAAGAAAAAATCTACACGTCATTGACGATGAGCTTGCATTTTAAGTTAAACAGTTTCTAAAAATTATAAATACATCACGACAAGATACTTATCTCGCATAGCACAAAATGCTTTGTAAGACAATGAATGTAACAAAGTTGTGAATGATAAGTCTTAGGGAGTTGAAAATCTATGTCAACAAATAAATCAATAATGATTAAAATCTACGCAAAACAAAGAGTTCCACTAATAAGGGAAACCTAGAAATCATCGAATCAACGTACAGCTCTATCGTAGGAATTACATTATCATTGCACATAGTAGCCAGAATGAATATAACTTCCGTTAAAAATGAAGAATTTAATTATTAATTCCTTATTAACAAGCAATGACTAAGTATTTTTTAAACTTCATTATTAAAAAAAAAAACCTAAAATAAGATAGGTTCTAGAAACCAGAGGCCGCAAATAAACTGATTGCGATCATTTTTGGAAATTGAAATTTATTAAATGTTTGTATTTTAAATACTTTCGGAAAATTTAGTTCATAAGCAGTCTTAGAAAATTCAGCAAATTTGATGTAGCCTCAATAATAAGGAGTTAAATCAAACCATATTCCCACAGAGTTTAAACCAAAGTATCGCGCAATAGAGTTCAACAATGAGTAATTTACACTTAATAATGTAAAATTAATTACTATATTTGTACTGTTTTGTTTGTCTTTAAATGCAATATATAACCATGATTGAATTAATTATACCATAGTAACTGGAATCATTGATATTTTTCGTTAAAAATAAAATCCTCCTTTGGAAATTACAAGAAAAAAAAATTGAACATTGAACCATAAGGTGAAAAGATTGTACAACCTTGATAAAGTTGCTATAATATTAAAACTGAACGATAACGTGTAATCAAGTTCAAAAAGTGCAATAATATGGTTCAGTTTAACACCATGTTAAGGTTGTAGCAAATGTGAATAAAACAAAACGGTTTAACACGTTTCATATTTTCTAACAGTGAAGTCATGCTGAATATTATTTATAGATCATGCTCTACAAAAGAACGATGTTTTAACTCGCCAATCAAGCACAAATTTTACAGGCTTTGCAGCAAAATGTGATTCCTGTGCGACTTATGTGAGAATTTATTTTTAAACTTTGTGAAGTTACAAATTTTAGGTATATAAAACAAAAAGCATTTTACATGACTTTCTTTTTATTTAAAATACAAGAAATACTAATATATATAAAAAAAAATGTACTTCAGTTCCGACAACAAGAGATTGTACTTAATTTCTTAATTTCGACATTAAATTTTAAGTTTTTTGCTTAAAGTTAAGGAACCATATGCGTTTCTACTACTTTTCAATCTATTATTTACTCAAAATGTTATCAATTGTGTCGATTATACCTCTTACGTAGATAATTTCGTTTCTTCGTTAGCATGCAATAAAATAACTTCAAAATAATCTTCTAGACTATATTTTTTATCATTAGTTTGGCGACATTTAAGTAATTATTGTTCAATATTCTTCAGAAAATCCTATATTTTTCAAATTTTATGGTTTTATAATGAAAAAGGAAATAACAAAAAAAAAATTTCCGGCATTATTTTTCTAGACTCTAAATATCGATAAATAAATGCATTAAAAAATTTGATTTCTTATTTGAGATTCGAGAACATTCCTAAAAAGCAAAATTTCGAACATATGCCCATTGTTTTACAGCTTTTGCACATAAAAACTGTGTTTTAACTCTGTCTATTTTCTGAAATTATTCTTTTAAAAGTAATAAATTTGATATTAAATCGCTATAAAAAGTAAAAGGAACTCTGAATTTTTATTCTGATATTATTTAGCCACTTTAAACTTAGAAACTTTTAATATTTTTTTTTGTAATTGTAATGCTTGCAAATCATAATACATACATTATAAAAACATCCTATTCGACTACTATGACAACATTTGAAAAACTCGCTTGGGTACTGAAAAAAATTCTGGTTAAAACTTCCAGAATATGGTAAAATTGACCTTGTTTCTGGTTATTTGGGAATACCAAAGAGCTCGGTAATATTTACCGAAGCGCTTTTATATTGGTTTTAGTAAAATTAACAATAAAATATGGTTTTATAATATATATGATAAAATTTAGGAATGGTAAAAGTTGATAATTTTACAATGAATAATTTAGAGCATGGCATAAAAATCATTTATTCGGTTAAATTTACTTTTCAGTTTTGTATTTTTTACTAAATGTGAGGTAATAAGAACTATGAATTTGAAAACCAGAATTTCCGTATGAACCATATGAACGGCAAAATTTCCAAATGGAATGGTTTAAATGCCATACACTTTGTTTTTATAAACTAGAATTATGTTTGTTTGTTTTTTACCAGAAATGTCTTAACATTATACCAGAATTTGTTGCTCTGTGTTGCGCCTAACTTTTAAATGAATCTTCGGACAGAACAAAAAAATAGCTCGTCATTATTTCACGATTATAATGTTCAGTTGTTATGGTTCGCTAGTTCTCGCATTGGAATTTGACTATCTGTTCGATCTAACTACTTTTAATGTTATTAGATGAAAATGAATTTCAATATCTTATATTAAGCATGTTTTTAAATGATATATACTTCTAATAGCATTTGTAAAAAATAAAAACTTTATGATAATCAAAATTAAACAACAAACACTTTCGAATTAGTGGAAGTTTATTATTTAAAAAGTAAAAGATAGTTTGAAGAAACAATGTTTGATATAGTTTAAACTCATTATTATAAACCAATGCGTTATTCAGCTAGAAATAAAGACAATTTTAAAGAAATAATATTTTAATATTAGAATTAAAAAAATAAATTACCATAATTGTAGTTGAAAACTTCGAATCTTTAACGAAAGATTGGAAGAAATTTCGAAATCTTTAACGAAACGCATTTTAAAAATTGGGATTTAACAAAAGTTATATAACACTTGTTTTCTGACAACTACGTTTTGTTATGTATGGAATTAATAGCTTCGAAACTTAACAAAGCAAAATATACACGTAACAATAACTATTCGCTATTATCGTTGCCATAAAGGGTTTTAATTTACCTGAAATATGTGATACAATCTAAAGCACCGATAATCCTTTGGGCGACGCAATTTTTTCTCACGGACACTGGGAAACGTTAAAGATTCTCAATTTTTTAATTGTAATGCCGATTTTTCGAATTGTTAAAAATGGCCATTCGCGTGGCGCGACTTAGAAAAAGAACTTTCTAAGCATGCCAAAAGATTAGAAATTACTGCTTGTTAAGTAAAACTAAAGATGAGTAAAATTTGATGACACTTGATTAAATTTAATGAGTTTAATGACACAAAAGCCGATAGCGGTTGTACGGCGCCAAACACATATATTAGTAGGTTTTTGGTTTAACGGGATCAAATAATTGAGAAAACAAAAAATTAAAAAGGGGGAGGGGAGTATACAAGAGAATATAGGGGTCCGGTACTGAGAAAAAAAGTATGGTCAAAACAACCATATAATGACAAAATTTACTGTGTTTCTGGCACTATGGGAATACCACAAAGCTCGGTAATTTTTACCGAAGCGCTTCTGAAATGATTTTGGCAAAATTAACAATTAATATAGTTTTATAATGTTTTGTAAATGTGGAAAATTTAGTAATTTTATTGTACTCCAGAGCACGGCATAAAACCATTTATTCGGACAAATTTACTTTTCAGTTTTGTATGTTTTTACTAAATGTGTGATAATAAGAACTATAATTTTAAAAACCAGAATTTCCGGTTAACAGTTACCATATGAATGGAAAAACTACCAAATGGATGGCTGAAATACCGTATATTTTGGTTTTAATAACCAGAATAATTATTATTTAAAAATAATGTGATTATTATACAGTTACCAAGTTATACAGTATGGTAATTTTACCAAAATTTTTTTTTCTGTGTTTGACCAATATTGACATAATTGACCAATAGGCAATGTTAAAATACAAAAAAAAAAAAAAAAAAAAAAAAAAAAAAAAAAAAAAAAAAAAAAAAAAAAAAAAANAACAGAGGTTGCTTATAAATCAAAAAAATATTACATCAATGTTAACATATTACTAAAGTGAACTTAGACTTTAAAATGAATAAATAAGCAGTTTAACTAAACTGTGCTCACAAAATAATATAGATTTAGTTTAAGTGAAAAACTACTTTACATTTCAAATTCTTCTTTTAAATTTTATACAAAAGCTTAATTATTTAAAAAAATAAATATCAATTAAAAAATTATAATATAAAATACAATTGAATTATTATGGAATGTGATCATAATTAATCAAATAATTAAATCAAAACAAGCAGGGTCGAGGACCTGATATGAAATTTGAGTTATAAATAATAAGATTTTAACAAATGAATTATTTTAAAGCTGTAGTCAACTATGGTAATTAAATCAAAACAAGCAGGGTTGAGGGCCTGATACGAAACTTGAGTTATAAATGATGAGATTTTAATACATAATTCATTTTAGGACATTTACGAAGCAGTTAATTTAATAAGAAATATGAAAAATGTTAAGTGCTCAAAACTGAAGGTTTAAATGTTTTAAGCATAAGTTCATAAGTTAAAATTAGCTTTATAATAAATTCAGGACGGAAAGAACAAGAACGCGCAATAGGGAGAAAGAAAAGTTAACTAATTCCAAAATGAATTAATTAATTTAAATCAAATAATTTATAAATAAATAAAATGGAGTTAAATTTTAAAAATTCTCCCTAACAAAATAATTAGGTAATTAACAAAAATGTTTATCGTCACACGATTTACAAATTATCTGTAAAAAGGTTTTAAATCAATTTAATCGAAACTTAGTAATTATTTCGTAAAAATCGTCAAATAAGTCTATCAGGGCAAATTTTACAAGTTATTCCAACAAATTAATTATTTTATAATTGGAAGCAATAAAATTTTGAATATTTGTTAAGCGTTTGCAATTTTTTGTTTGAAGACCAAATTTATTATCTTGAAGAGGTTCATCAATTTATATAAGTTTACCATGACAAACTTCTTAATTATTGTTAGTTTTTAATGTTAAAGCTCAACGTATTTTAAATTATCACTCTTTGAAATTTATTTACCATAATGATGTAATAAATTCCGTATTAAAAAGTTACAGCATCTTGATATATTACCAGCTTAAAAATAGTTTTAGTTACTTTTTAAAGTCAAAGTACTACACATTTGAAAACACCTTCCATTACGTTAATATATTTTCACTGTCGCAGATATATGTAATTATTTATGTATTTTAAAAATTGAAGTTAAAGTTCAATGTATTCGAAATTACAATAAGATAAAACGCGCTTCTATTAAAGTTCACCATCAAAGACTTACCAACTTTCAAAATTATTTTTCTAACATTACAACGCACAATATATAAAGTGTTACTTTATATGTTTACCATGTTGCGTTAAACTTCCTTTTATTATTATTATTATTATTTTTTTTACATTCTAAGATTATTCTTATTTGAAAGCATTGATATATTTATTATCTGTTGAACAAATTTTGAAACAATTATTAATTTTCATATTTGAAGCCATACAAATTCTCTCTTAATTATTATTACTTTTCATATTCCGAAGTTATTGAGATCGAAATCACTCATACATTACCGGCTTAAGTTTAGTAAAATTTTTTCACATTTAAAGATATTTGAAAGCTCTGATGTATAACAGTTATTACAAATTGCATCAAAATTCATATTGAAATGCTGTTGTATTTTTCGAAAGCATTCTTATATTACCAGCATAACAAGTTTCCTCATTTTTTACCGAAGGTAAAATATTTGAAAACATTATACGCATAACAAATTTCCTAATAATTTATCTAAAAGTGTGAAGTTCATTGTATTCGAAAGAAAGTAGAACGTAGGAAGTGTTTCACGGGAACTACAGGAAAGGGTACTCACCAGGGTGTTCATGAGGTGAAGTGTCATCTGCCGAAGAAGAGGATCCGTTGGTGCCCCTATTGCCGATGTTGGTCGGCCAGGGCAGCCGAGGTCCGAACTTGCTTGCCCACAAAAGCGGGAAGAATGGAGACACATTCACGGCATCCATTTCTTTATTTTTCCGTTATTTCAGCCGTGCGGCAAGTCAACACCCGCTCTGCCATCCATTACACAACAATTCTCCAAAATAACAACACAAAACAGTTTTTTTTGTTTGTTTTTCCTCTCGGTAAAAAGGCGAGATTAAAAAATACGGAGAATAAAATCACTGTTTATTTCCCCCGTCTGTCAAACAACTTGTAAGGCAACCGTTACTGAGGTAGGTTAGGAATGATGAAAAAAGTATTTCGTAATAAAAAATAAAAATAATAAAGACAAGTTCTAGAAGTCCGCGTCGACTTGCATCTTCTTAGTGCCGCGTCAGGTGTATAGAGATTGTGGCGTGCTGTCTCTACGCGTGCGAACCCATTGAGCGCCACACGGCTTCTGACTCGTGCCGCCGTCACTTGGCTCGACTACAGCGCCCTCGTCGCCAACCACTTTAGCCAGAAAACATCCCTTCTTCCTCCGCCTCTTTCTCTCTACTCTGTGTCTCAGCAGTTTTCATACGTAAATAGATTCTCTCTCCATCTCGTATTCAATCAATCAATCAGACACACAAAACGAAAGATGCCTTCATTTCCTTGCGGATTTCTCCTTCCCTCCTCCCACAACTAGAGTTTTGTGGACAAGCTGGGAGGACATTTTTTCCTCACTTTGAGTTTGTCTTGCACGGAGCACGCACGCTTCGTTGCTCTACCTGAGCACGTGCACGCATTTCTATCAGTGGTAGGAAATGGCGAAAGGGAATTAACTACAAATCCGTAACATCTCTTACATTAAATTAGTATAATAATTAAAGCTATTTTTTAATTAATAATACGTATCTTTATTAGGGTTTTTTTTTTTCAATTTAAAACGAAGCTTTTAAATTTGGAAATTTTACTCTTTAAGTAGGACGTTAATGAAAAGGAAAATGAGCGACACTTACTAGTTTCTAGAAAAAAAAGCAACACATATATTAGTTTTTGAAACAAATTTTAACCTTACAATTTCACACACGGTTTTTAAAAATTTACTTCACAATTAGCGATTATTAAAATGCACCAACTAAAAATCGTTTTCTGCTACTATACCAATTGTCTCATTTTTAAATGATATCTCTGATGATCTGTTTCGAAGGAAAAAAAAAACCTTGTATTCACATATTTTGTAAGAAATATGTTAAAATTAGCACTCAAATTTCTCCCTACTAATAACCTAATGCTGTAAATTAATTTTCAATCCAAAAAGTAAATCGGGGATACGATATCATGTGAATTAAAAAGAAAACTTTCAAACAGATTAATACAGTATTAAGAGAAAACGATTTTGTAGATTNAAAAAAAAAAAAAAAAGAGAGAGAGAGAAACTTGTCTTTTTTTATATCATCTAATATAATAGCAAATGAGCTGGATAATTTTTTTTAATGACGAGGAATGTTTCCTCAAAGTAAATCATTATTTATATGTATATCTTTACAATACTGAAAAGTATTATTTTTGAATCACAATAATCGTTTTGTATCATTTTCATTCAAAAATAGTATTTTTCAATGCGGCTTAGATAAAAATTTATACGAAAAAACAATTTTATAAATATCGATTAAAAAATAATCAGAATCGTTTTCGATTTTAAATTTTAATTGTTTTCAATTTCTCATTCAAAAATAGCATTTTTCAATAAGGGTTAGATAAAATGTTATACAAAAAAACTATTTTATAAATATTGATTAAAAAATAAAAAATAATTAGAATCGTTTTAAATTTTATCGTTTTCAATTTTTCAATCAAAAATAGTATTTTTCAATGAGGCTTAGATAAAATTTTATATGAAATAAAAAAAACGATTTTATAATTATCGATTTAAAAATAAAACATAATTGGAATCGTTTTCAACTTCTAAGTTTTTGCTGCGGAATAAAATAAAGCCCATTGAATACACCTTTCGGGTTACAAAATATTTTACAATGAATTGAAAGTTGAGAGTAATTTAAAAGAAGTTTTACAAAAATGATGAATGTTGCGTAGTTTGACAGCATCTAAGTTAAAGGACAACAAACTAAGGAGCTTCAAATTAATTTTTCACCCATGTAAAAAATTCAAAACGAGTATCGAGATCACCAGGGAGCGCTACCTTCGTCTTTAGAGAATGATGAAACTGAAGGGGGAAAAGAGAGAATATATATATATATATAAAAAAGTATCGATCGTCGATCTGGTCAGTTTGGAGGGTGGGTAGGGATGGTGATGGGTGGGGAAGGGAACGAACGAAAGCTTGTCGATATTCGTGAAATTTAAAGCTCGCCCTATTCCGTGACTACAGTTACGGATGACAGCCACTGGTCTGTCTTTTTCTCGCTCTCTTCTTCCTTCCATCCGAAGAATCAGAAGAAATATTCTATCGTTCTTCTTCACACCATCGGCGTGAGAGTCGGATGATAGAGCGAAGAAGTGAATGGAGGGGATGGCCTCTCTGGGACATTCGACAAGCAAGAGACAAAAGGAAAGGAAACAATTTTTTTTTTCAATAAAAAAAAATAATGTAACAAAAACGTAGATGACACGTAAGAGGGTAAAATAAGAGATTTTGAGAAGATGTATTTTACATCTTTTTCTATATCGCGACAAAACAAATTTCTTGCATTCATTTTTTTCCCTTCTTTTCTTTTTGTGAATTCTGAGTGGGCAATTTTTCTTTTATTCAGTGGGTTATATGAATTTTTCAATGCAATATTACTCAAAATAAAGGGGGATTTTTTTTCTTCACAGTAACAAAAAATATTTTTAAATAAAATATAAAATTATTAAAAAACTGTAATTTTTTTTAACTAAGTAAATTATGTATTGTTTTTTTAATAAATATACAAGATATAAATGTTTTTTTTTAGAAGCCAATGAATAGAAGCCATTTACATTGTCTAGCTGTTCATGTAGGGAACTACTATTACGCGCGCGTATAAAAAGTCTCGAGCCAAATGCGTTGAAAATTATTACTTTGACGAAATTTCATTGGTGGTTATTAATAATAAATGGTAACTGTGATAAATACTAAGCATATGGATAGTTCAGATATATATATAAATTTACNAAGTAATTAATAATTATTCAAAAAATTCTTAATTCTAATGTGTTTCCCTAATGGATAAAAAATTATTGATAAAGTTATTGATAAAAGTTATTTTTCACGTGGGAAAAATGTGAATCTGAACAGGTTAAACTGCAACACCATTCTGGTTTCTTTTAGGAAATGAGAAATCACGATACGATCAAAAATATGGTAAATCATAATTTTAAATTCTCAGCAACACCGTCACCCAGAGCAAAGGCAAGACAGGTTCAAAAAATTTCGCAACACCATTTCGCAATTTCTTTCAAAAGGACAGGTTGATAACCTATACGAGAGCGTGATGGGCAATTCTTCACTTGGGACAATTTCCCTTGGTAATTGTTTGTCTTCTCACTCTTAGTTTCAAGTCTCTTGATTTGCAATTTTGTCAACTACCACCAATGACCAGGCAGCTGAAGCCAGAAATAAAAAGATGGCCACCACCAAAAGTCAAAAACGGATGTAGCAATGACCTAGATTGGGGTTACAAAAAGGGTCAACGACATAGAAACAGAAGCGGCCATCGCAATGATGATGAGCAAAGGGGCCCCAAGAAGCCTCATGGGTAGCTTCACAGCATAAATGCTACGAACTTCCACAGAAGGGAACGTCCTTTCTCATTCAGGAGGGCCCCAGTGTGGGTCAATTCCTCTCGACCACTCAATCATACAAATCTTCTCACAATTTACATCATTTGTATACTTTCGTCTGTAACATGTGTCGATATTGACAGCCATGCGAATCGGATATGAGGTGTTGGCACAAGTTGTGTATGGCTACTCATCATTTCTACAGAGATGAGGTTAAAGAACGGGTGGATTTTAAAACTTGAAAGGGTGAATAACCTCAAATCGAAATTCAAGCAACCATGGCACTCATGCTATTTAAATGCTTTTTTTAAATATAAAGTTCTCATAATGACAAAAAAAATGGTTTTAAAGGCTTTTGAATTAATAAACATGATTCAACCAATAAGACGATAGTAAGTTGTACAAATTTTCGCTAATGAATAAGAGCAACGTAAGATAGGGTGACTTAAAACCCGATATTTTATATCATAGATAATTCTCAGAAGCGTGTATACAAACTCGATTCTTAAAATTATTTTATATCATGGATAATTGACAGAAACGTGAAAATCAGGCATTAACTTACGTATGACGCCAACAAAATCGGTTCTTAAAATTATTTTGTACCAAGAATAGTTAATAGAAACGTGAAAATCAGTCAGGAATGAAAGTAAGATGTCTACAAACTCGGTTCTTAAAAGCATTTTGTACCATGAATTACAAATTTTTTTAAGAACAGAAATGTGAACATCCGAAAGTAAAGCGAGTGAGATGCCTACAAACTCGATTTTTAAAACTATTTACTATAATAGATAATAGATAGAAACGTAAAAATCAGTCAGTAACGTACGTATGACGTCAAAAAATTCGGTTCTTAAAATTATTTTGTATCATGGATAGCTAATAAAAATTAGAAAATTAGTTAGGAACCAAAGTAAGATGCATACAAACTCGGATCTTAAAAGAATTTTGCATCATGGTATAATGGAGAAATGTGAACATCCGTCAGAAAATAAGTAAGACGTCGACTAGTACGATTTAATTATTTTCGATTATGAATAATTGATAGAAATGTGAAAATTAGTAAGTAACGTAAGAATGAGGTCGACAAACTTGGTTCTTAAAACTATTTTGCACCGTGAATAGTTAATAAAAAGGTGAAAATAAGTCAGAAATGAAAGCAAGATGTCTACAAACATGATTCTTGAAAACACTTTGTAACATGGATTACAAATTCTTTAAAGAACAGAAATGCGAACATCAGTCGGAAACGTTTGCATCTACAAACTCCATTCTTAAAATTATTTTCTGCCATGAATAGTTAATAGAAACGTGAAAATCAGTCAGGAATGAAAGTAGGATGTCTACAAACATGATTCTTGAAAACACTTTGTAACATGGATTACAAATTCTTTAAAGAACAGAAATGCGAACATTCGTCAGAAACGGTTTGCATCTACAAACTCGATTCTTAAAATTACTTTGTATCATGGGTAACTAACACGAAAAGAAAATGTCTTAAAAGTATTTCAAGTTTGAGATAATTGACAGAAACGTGAATATCCGACCAAAACCGGTCACAGATTAGGTCCCCTCATCGAGGGTGATATATGGAAAGCAAAAGGTTTCGTTTTGAAGGGGAATATGGCGATGATTATAGGAGAAGCACGTATCCAAGGAAGATGGAAAAGAAAGAAACTCGATGTCAAGAAGAAAAAGAGACAAAAAAAGTAGGTATATCATTTGGAAAACGGTGACATTCTGGTACGGGGAGGAATGGTGAACATGTATCAGCTATGATTCCGAAAAGAATAACTAAAAAAAAAGGGTCGGGAAAAGGTTAAGAGAGTGAGAGAATGGCATACAGCTGAAGGGGTGGGATACTAGAACCATACATCAAACAGCTCCTTGTATTCGTTCCAGGCCAAAATGTTCGAAACCGGTAATTTGGGCTCTGGATTACGATTAGTAAATGTCTGACTCGAAAACGATTTTCTACCATCAAATATTTGTCATTCACGGCGAGACGAGCCGTCGACGGGCAGGGTTAAAAAGTGCAGGACAACGCTTGACCAGACAGTCAAAGAGAGACAAAAGGACAGTTCGAATATGGGATGGGGGGAGGAGGGGGTGTCGGAGAAGATATAAATTTTGTTCCTGAGTAGAGGGATGGGAGAAATGGTTTATAGTATTTTCAGAAATTCACATGGACTGTGACAAGGGCAGAGCGCACGTTTTAAAAAATGAAAGTTGTATAAAAAATCGTCTGAAAAAAATCAACGCTAAAAAGAGATTTTTTTTTTGTAATAATACGATATATTGGAAAACAAAATAATAAAAAAAACCTTGTCCCCGGGACTGTTTGAAAAGTACTTTACGATATTTTACACAAATTGTCTAAGATAAATGACTAAGTTTAAAAGGAAAAGACTGAAAAACAGTTTTCAAGGTTTTTTTTTTTTAAAAAAAAAACATGGAATACATGGAAATACATGCCTTTCGAAGAGAGAGTGAGAGAGAGTGGGAGAGACAAATTAGTTAAAATGTTACTTTGTTATAAAGTATAATTTTATTTTTTTCTAATATTTTTCTAGTAATGTACTAATTTACTATATACTATAATTTTATTTTTTTCTAATATATTTTAGCATTGTACTAATTTATTGTATACTAATTTGCTGTTTACTATGATTTCATTCTCTCTAATAATTCTCTAGCATTGTACTTACTATATACTATAATTTTTGTTACAGTATTTTGCACAGTACAGAGACACTAACTTGCTAATATAATACATAATATTTGATAATTTAATTTCGTTCAAATATTTTTCTACCGTTGTATTAATTTACTACAGATTTTTTGTTATACCTATACAAATAATTAGAGATTGATTTTCCAATATGATACATAATAATGTATATTTTTATTTTGTTCTAATATTGTTCTAATATTCTACTAATTTACTATATACTGTAATTTTTGTTATATGTATACAAAAGAGGAGAATCTGATTTGCTAATATAATACGGTTGTTGAAAAGTATAATTTTACTTTGTTCTATATTTTTCTTGTACTAATTTACTATCTACTATTATTGTTTTTAATACGTATAGAGGAGATAATTTAAAATTTGCGGTGATAATTGCAAATTGGTTGACGTATTACATTTATTATAATGCTCATTCTCATGTTTTGCTACATTTTTCTTGTATTGTATTGAATTACTATCCGTTGTTATCTTTGTTACACGCATACGAAGGATGTATCGCATTGTTAATATAATTCATAATCATATAAACCTTTATTTTGTTCTTTATTTTCTTCTGTATTGCTCTAATTTATTATCTGCTATTATTTTTGTTATACATACACAAAGGGGGGATACTAATTTGTTAACCCATTAATGCCAGACTGCACAAACACTAAACGTTATAAACACCGATGTAACTAACTGGACTAATAAGAAGAAAAATTATCAACTAAGAACTAATAAGCAGTAAAATTCATCTGCAAAAATAGTTCCAGATTATAATAATTATCTTCAAAAATAGTACCAGCTTAAAAAAATTGCAAAACAACAAACCAATCAAATCTATCAACAAGGTGATAGCTCATAATATTTTATAAAACAACGAACTAATAAGAAAAAATAGTACCTGACTAAAAAAAATAAGCGACAAGAATAGTACCAGATTATAAAAATAATCAGTAAGAATAGTACCAACCTATAAAAATTCAATCAAATAACGAACTAATATTATCTATCAGCAAGAATAATACAAGCATCGAAAATTAACGCTATTATAACATCGAATGCATACAGAATAAGCTTTTCTGAATAATCTCCGAATGATTCATACAAAATCGGTAAAGACAACAGTTAGGACAGAAATTTACGAGAAAAATAATGAAGAATAAACGAATAGGAATAAACTGGCGTCTAAAATTAACGTTATTATAACATCGAGTGCATACAGAATAAGCTTTTCTGAATAATCTCCGGATGATTCAAATGAAATCGGTTAAGACAACAGTTATGACAAAAAAAAAAAAAAAAAAAAANAAAAAAAAAAAAAAAAAAAAAAAAAAAAAAAAAAAAAAAAAATACTGAAGAATAAACGAATAAGAATAAAATGGTGCTATTATAACATCGAATGCATACAGAATTAGCTTTTCTGAATAATCTCCCGATGACTCAAATGAAATCGGTTAAGACAACAGTTAGGACAAAACATAATGAAGAATAAACGAATAAGAATAAAATGGCGTTTAAAATTAACGTCATTATAACATCGAATGCATACAGAACAAGCTTTTCTGAATAATCTCCGGATGATTCAAATGAAATCGGTTAAGATAACAGTTAGGACAAAAAAATAATGAAGAATAAAGCTTTTCTGAATAATCTCCCGATGACTCAAATGAAATCGGTTAAGACAGCAGTTTGGACAGAAATTTATGAGAAAAATAATGAAGAATAAACGAATAGGAATAAAATGGCGTTAGAAGAGAAAATGATTTAAGAGGGAATGAAGTTCCTTAAAGGGGATGATGTCATTAAGAGAGTCGTGACCCAACCGTTGTCTGTTTATTCCAATCCAAGTTGAACCCTTTCACTGTCCTATCGGAATGGACGCCCCACCACCGCAATAGCTGATTGAGTTAAGATCCTCCTATCCCTACAAAGAACACGATCGTCTAATTAACCCAATGCTATTCTTTCTATCTCTCTCTCTCTTTCTCATAGTGTATTGCAATTAAAAGAGAAAAGGCAACAGCTAGGTTCCATCAATGATTTAAATAGAGATATATGGAGGCTTTGGAGGCGGATAAATAATTACTCACATTACAGCAAGAACAATAAAAAAAAATAATAATTGAGTAAAAAGATGAAAGCAGTTTTAAAAGGAGAAAATTATTCATAAAAATAATTAAACATAATGCTTACGAGATAGCACATTAGATGGTAAAGAGTAGCAATAAAAATGTACCGATTTAAAGCTATGGTGATATAAAAGTAACGCTTTTTAACGAGGATAATACTATAGTATTTTTATAACTTCGGTGAGTTCGTAACAGTTATAATGAGTGGCAGGTTAGGTTTGTTTATCCTTTGCTTACCAGGTTTTAAACCAGGTTTGATTATCTTTATGTAGTCAGTGTTTTCTATGCTAGTTGTGAAAATAACGCAAAATTTTAAACAATGCCACAATTTGCAAAATTGAAAAGCGCTTGCAATGTAAATCTTTAATTTTAAGTTAATTTAATGTTACCCTTTTGGGGTTAATAAAAATATGTAAAGAAATGAGAAAAAAAAATAATTGATTTTAATTACTCTCATCCCGGCGACGATTACACCAATTGATGATTTTCATCTCTCCAAAATCAGAAATTTTCTTTGCTCTGTTTTAAAATGAAAGCAGCGTTTTGAATGTCAGGCACTTTGTGACCTTTTTTTTTACTTCCCTTGGCGAAAATTTTCTAGCCATTTATTTGCGGATGAAGCAATAAGGTAGATTGCAAGGAAAGATGAATGCCTCTCAGTCCCAATAGACTAATTGTTATTTGGTTATTTTAATCATGTTTTCACTGATAACTAAAACACGCAAATGGTAACATTTACAATACTCTTAAATTCACAAAATCAGATTAATGTTGAATTTTAACCATATTATAAAGCAAAATCGTTGCGACCAGAGCAAGGTGTTGAACCAAGCTGTCACTTAAAATAAGCCATAGTATTGTGCAATCAAGATTAAGAACTTTATACCATATTTTGATACAACTGGTAACAAAATTTTGACAGTTTCTGACTGTGGGCCTTGGCTTACTGAATAATATTGTTCTAAACCTGCTTTCAGCCTTGGAGTTCCAGTTAGTAATTTTGCTTATGGTTAGATCCTTTGTTACATCATCTAACCATCTCTATTTTGGATCTTCAGCTTCAATTCATTAATTTCCACTTTAAAACTGTGTAATCTAAAAGCATCAAAAATTTTATTCTTACTAGACATTACCAAAAAAATTAAAGCGCATATAAAACCATAGAAACCGGAAGTTTCTTAAAAGCAAAATCTTTTTATTTGAAGGATTAAACGCCGAAGTCGAAGGTACACACAGCTAAGGCCATTAGATATTCAAACCAAAAGAATAAATAAAAACCAGTGAAAGTATTTATAATACATTATGCGTCCTAACACTCGTGTTGAACACTTTAGAAGCACGCCTTCCTCATCCATCTTCTGACAGGCCGCGCCAACAAACTCAGCCAACTCCATCACGAGCTCAAGCGCCATTTCACCCTAAGATGTAAAAAGGGGGCTCCGTTTTCAACAGACTTAGTTATAAACTCCAAATATTCCATCACTTTTTATTTTAGGCGACAGGTTCACCGGGGCACACACCATTCCAATCTGAATTTTATTTCGTGACTTTGGAGAGTTTATATATCATTCCAAAATGAGTAACTCCGAGTAGTAACCATTCAAGCGCTATTAAATTCCCTCCCCTAGGAAACTATTATTGATGCTTTTATTCCTCTGGCCATTGGCAGTTCCTTGGAAGGGTCCGGCAAGAGAAAAATTCAAGAAGCGGAATTAAATAGGTGGAGGAAATATTTTCGTTTATTTAAATATCAACGTAAAACGTTCTTTCACTGTGGAAGCATGGTTTTACTAACGCCTTCAATTTTGTTGCTGACTTTCCGTATGGTTAATAGATCCAATGAACATCAACAGCATAACTGTACCTCTTAATAGTGTAATAATTTTGACTGCGCAAATATTGAATTAAAATAAACTTTAGAAAGAAAATATGACGAATAACTAAATTTTAATCGTTAAAGCTTGCTTAAAATGGCAACTTTATACAGGTGTTCCGAAATTCCTGCAAGGAGGAAATTGTACACAACACACAATTTTATTAAAAATGTCAAGAATTTTTTTTTATTGACTCATGAAGTATACATCATAATTACATACTGCTACAAACAAATCTTCTTATGGCTAGAAGGGCTGTTTAAAATCCAGCCCTTCACAAATTAAGTATTAAAGTGCTTATTAACAAAAGCTTTATCAGATCTGTCTTGACTTATGCGTCTGAGATTTGAGCACTGAGTTTACATACGCAATGTATTGAAATGTATAAAAATATAGAGAGTTAAATGGGCAAGTCATCCGGCCAGAATGCAAAAAGACTGTTACTGAAAGAAACTTCCGGCTAAGCTCATAAGTTCTAGATTTAGAATCAGACCTTTTCACGAGCAGATGGATAGAATATGTTAAAAAAGACCTAAACACTTTTAAAGTTAAAAATCGGAAGTAACAACAACAGATGTCAAAATATTACTATAGTAGGCCTGGCCTTCTTTAGAAATCTTCTCTGTCATAAATGTGGACGGATAAGTCCTGTTAATTCTCTGTCCTGTGAGCTCTGCAGAGCCAATGAAGAAGAAGAAAGTAAACATTATAGGATTGTATATATAGAACGGCATAATGTCGAGTTATGGGAATTAAACTTTGTTTAAAAAAGTAAAGAATTTACACAACAGTCCATTGTTGGTCAGGAAGATCATGGTGGTAAAGGCTCCACAACTTCGTGACCGGAGGTATAATTGGGGCAATGTGGTCAACATAGCAAACTAAGTAGTAGGCAATGCGGTTAATGCCACCTTTATTTCCCATACAGGCTGGTACTTGACGATCTGAAATTAGGTGGGCTTCAATCCACCACATCCTCCACACAAACTGCCACCACTGTAAGTTTCTCATAATGAAATAACAGCAGCGCCTTTAACCAAGATCCCTCGTTGGCTGTTGATACGTAATCAATGTCATACATCAAACCATTGGTGGCTGTTGTCTTTTATTGACATAAATCTTAAGACTTCATAAAACTCTAAAAGGAAAAGACCACCACAGCGTTAAATAGCGTAATATGGGCACACTAAGTTCTTACATGTAGCATTTAATGTTATTTAACAATTAGCTTTCGATCTTTTGTCGGTGACAGTTTATAGCACGAATGGCGCCAAATTTAAAACTTGTGAAAATGATGCGACTTTTTTCAGAAACAAACAATCAGTTTTAGTTTGGAAACGCACTGAATGCGCACGCAATGACAAAACAGCTTTATTTTATGTTCCATAGATATTTTAATTTATAAATGAAATGAAGTAATTTTCTGCTTTTTCAAAATTTTTTTTTTCAAGTTTCAAATGCTAAAAGCGATTAACCAGAATAAATTAAACAAATTGAATACTCAAGTAAGTATAAAGATAAAAATTAGTAGATAATAGCATAATATTAAGCAATGAATAGATAACATGAGAATATTACCAAAATAACTCATCAGTTTATAACTCATAGATTCGGAAAATGTTAAAAAAAAAATGTCATTCTGTAGCAAAGAATTCATTATAAAATATGGAATTCTGAAATAGTAGAGCATTCCAAGAGAATAATTCTAAAGAATAATGAAGTGAGAAAAAATAAACTATTTAATGTTATATAACGCTATTATTAAATACAAATAAAATACACAGAAAATGAAAATAATCTTAACAGCTTAAGATATGACTGATTCTGCATTATTTATTAAATGGATAGCAGAATTTCGCATGTAATTCTCAAATAGTAAAGTGTTACAGTCGGAAAATAGTAAAGAAAAACGAAGTATAAAACTATTACTGGCCATAAATAACTAGTAAGCACGGAGGAAATCCACAGAAAAAGACTTAGATAAATAATTAAAAATTATTATAGCTTAAAAAAATCTAATTTTTAATCATCAAAAAGTTCTTTCAGTAAATAAAGTTCTTTGAATAACTCACTTTTTGATCAACACAGAAACAAAATAAGGTATCGCATCACCCAAGCGAAAATGTTATCGACAGATGTCAGAACCAACGCTCCATTTTCGCCAGAATAGTAAAAACATATGAAAAATAACCCAACAGTTCTCAAATCTATTTTCTTAAGCTTTTCCCCACTCGATTGAAAAATGGAATTCCCATTCCTTCGCGAATTCTAGAGTGATACAGCATTTCGAAAGGCAAACGCCATAAATTATGAACTTAGACCTTAAGATTATATTTCAAATATCCTCGATATACCTAATATATATATACATACACACACATATATATATATTCAATCAATGGAAATGAAATATACTTCGCTGACATTGCAAATACTTTTCTTCTAGTAAAATTAATAATAGGGCTAACATGACACAGAATATATAAAAATGTGAAATATGTTTGAGAAACAAATGGGGGGAGAGAAAAGATGGCCAGTTTTGGCGGAACTGACATATTTTATAGTGAAAAAGGGGAAACTGAAATATTTCCGTACCATCCCCCTTCTGTTGAAAGAGGAAGAAGAGTTGGTGAATTTTACCTGTTGAAATCGAATGAATTATTGGAATAAACACACATAGGTGAGTGTTATAAATAAAAGATAAAATGTCTAAGCAAATAAATCGTAAAGGTAATATGCAGTTTCTAAAAACGAGTTTTCTTTTAATCCTTCATAAGGCCAAGGGAAATATATATCGCACCAACTTCATTAATTTTTTGATTTGGATGAGAATTTGGATGGAAATTGCTTTTCAAATCCAGGGGTTTGTTTAGAAGAAATTTGGGTCCGTTAACGGACCCTTCACAAAATATATCTTTTCATGAAAACGGACAAAATCTTTTAACTTAAAAACGAATCCTTCACAAAATGATTTATCTTTTAATCGGGCCCTTCACAAATTTGCTTATCTTCATTATTGTTTTGTTAATCGAATAAACCCTTCCCAGGAAGAAAGACAGATGTAAACGACCTAAGTTTTGTCTTCGGCAGACGCTTCTTCCTTTATTCGTCCGAAATGAATATTCTGCGTTCAGCAGTATAGGCTAAATACCAAATATTTTTATGTTCTATCTCTAATTTAATAGCAGCAATTGCTGTTTATTTTTTAAAATTTATTATTTTTTTTATAATAATGTTACAGTGTTGAGCATAATCTTGTATGTCTTTACAATTTAAAAGCTCCTTGAAAAAGTTTTTTGCAATAACAGGACTCCATTTGCACAAATTCAGAAAAGCAGGACCCTGGTTGAAAGAATGTGACTTAACGTTTATTTTATATTCACAAATTATGAGTAATTTTTTCCCAATTTTACAAAAATGGACCTTTCACAAAATGTCTGAACAGATCCCTGAAATCTCTTTCGCCAAGCAAAATAAAAAGAAGACGCAGTTTTAGAGCCTTAGATATAAGGCAAAGCTATAATTTCAAACAGTATATACCATCTTGGCGTAAAGAATTATTTGGGCTTCAGAACATAGAAATAAATAACTTTAATGTTTTAAAAGTTATTGAATTTTTTTAGGAATCGCTCAATTTGGCGACACTTTTCCACGTTGATAAAAATTATCAAAATCAATGCCTTATTTTCATTTTTTTACTTCAAATTTTAATGAGTCCAGACAATGCAGCATTAGAGTAAGCTTTTAAACATTTAAAAAATTAGACTACAAACGCTTTTTATTTTCTCAAAACTGTGGCCTTTCTCCGTATTGACCTTTGGCGACATTTTCGGAATAGACATAGAGGGTTAAAGATCGGTTAAACTTGACTTAACCGTCATGAGTAACTATTTCAAACTCACAGCAGTTACGAAAATAGCATATCATTAGCAACAAAGCATCATTTCATGCGACTACAGTGTTCGAAAAACAGGCTTGATTTAGCATGAGTGATAAATAACAGAATTATTCCATTTAAATTGCATAGTAATTTTTTTTTCCATTTAATTTTTATGAATTAAAAAAAAGAGACAAGAGTCCACTATTACACGAAAGAAACGAGATTACAAAGTAACCAAAAATGTTAAGACATCCGAGACATATCGATCGATGAAAAAATGGTTTACCCTTGATACTCCAATCGACCAATAAATCGTTTTAAAACAACAACTCATATACTTTTTCTTCCATTTTTTTTTTAAAAAATGAAAGGAAAGTGGTAGCGTGTGTGTGTGTAAAAGTGAAAGTTTCTCGCCATGACTAAGCCGACAGATCAAAAGAAACCCTCAGGGCTAAGGTTTTGATCGTCTTTTAAAAAGCCACAGCCAGCGACTCCGAAGTTTCGATTGCGCCTAAAGCCCATTCTAAAGGAAAAGAAGGCACTGCCTTACATGCTGAAATTCGGAAGAAATCCCGGGGGAAATAAAGGAAATGTCATCTTAAGTCTAGGTGAAGGTAGGGTCGACCACTAGATTGTAACAAGCTTACTTAATTTTTATTTCTCATGCAAAGTATGGACTCCATATTCATATTTTTAATTCAAGATTTTCTAATTAACTCAAGTGACTGCATTGCGCGTATCACTTAATATGTTCTTCCTCTACACAAATCTATTAGTCCACGTTTCTTAGTCATTTAACAAGTGTGAGAAAATGCAATGGATTTTAAAGAAAGAAAAGCACCCTAAAAAGTGGGAGAAGCGGCTTTAGAACAAAGAAATTAAGAAGAAATTTAGAATACATCAGAATTATGTGTCTTCCACAAGTTAGTTATCTAGTGGCAGAACAAGCTAATTGATATTTTAGCGAATCTGGAAAAACAGCTTTAGAATGTAAAGACATATCAAGGCTATCTTCAACTAGTTACATAACTAATTTAAGTGAGTAAAGTAGTGAAAATGTGTGAAGTAATATTCTAGATAATTTGAATACGAATAATAAAAAATTCAAATAACTTTTTTAGATTTTATATTTTAGTACAAATGTAATTTCGAAAATCTAACAGATTTTTTCACTAGCTACAAGACCGCTTTTAATAATTAAAAAATACCAAAATATATTTTTAATTGCAATTTTCTGACCTAAGGTGATAGAATGACTTCTATGGGAGAATTGTCTGCAATATCTAATAATTTTACATCGATACATAGCACAGAAATAAACATAGCACAGGATACATAGCATTACATCGATACATAGCACAGGAATCAAGAAAAAAAAATTATGTATATAAATACTAAGGCACGCATATCCGCTGCTAGTTGTTTAGTAAAGTTGAAAAAAAAATATCGAGTTCTATTAAGACATTGTTCATGCAATCGAAAGCTTGTGACAAAAATTCAGTAATCAGATTTTTGATTGAGTGAGTTAAGTTGAGTGATTTCAGTCAAAATTATATCACGACCTTCGAGACTTATTTTTATTTACAACAAAGGGTTCATAAACTTTTAAGGTAGACCACAAGATAGACCACCATATTTCAAATTAAATCTAATTTCAATTTTGAAGAAATTTTTTTTAAAAATCAATTTAAAAAAAAGCAAATGAAAATGTGTCAACCATTGCTTGTTGGTATTACAAATCAAAAAACCAAGAAGTGTAGAAATCAATATCAATAATTTAGATGTATTTTGTTTGTTTATTTTAAAATAAATAAACAAATAAAATACATCTAAATTACTTTCTCATAAGCCGCAAAAAAACAGTAAATAGAATGAGTGGGAAATGCTGAGCAGACGATACTAGAAAAAAACAAAACACATAAAAAAAATTTAAAAATGATTTCGAATCCAGATAATTAATATCACATCAAATACTGGTTATTCCATCAAAAATTTTGCAATCTCGCCCCTCTATATATGCATATCCCCTGTGCCTGAATTGTTTCGGGCTTTCTGCGACAAAACTCTCTAGCACTAATATCTTTCCGCAAGGTACTGTCAATAATAACAAATATATATGTTACTAATTTAAAGGAACAAAAAAGCAGTGTTTACGAAAAAAACAGATAATTATTTTATTGAATATGAAATATTTCTTTATTTTAATATTATGGGCGATATTATCGAATTTTGTTGTGAAGAAAAACTCACTAATTATTTCATTTATCGCATTTTGTAAATCGTCATCACATTAAAAAAATAATAAAAAAATCATGAAATCCGTAGCAGTAATTACCGAAAAACAGATCGACGGCGAAATCACGCGAATCAGACTCTTCAAAAGAGAGTGACTCAAATGAGTGTTTCGTTTCAAGATTTAATTGTTATAATAAATAATATCGGATTTTAAAAACTATATGGAAATCAAAAGAAATAGTAGTGAAAAAAAATAAAAAAATTAGAAAAAAAACAACATAGAATCGTTGCCTTAAAAAGTTACTACTCGAATGCATGATTCGAATTTCCCATATCGACTGAAATATAACGGGATAATTAAAAACCAGGTGAAAATCAATAACTGTCGAAAATACAATCGACTCCACATAGATTTACGATACCATTGGCGTAAATTGAACGCGACAAAAAGTGATTACGTAAATGCGCAATTTAAATTTTACGTGTAAATTTTGGAGAGAAAATTTTTTTTTTTTTTTTTTTTTCTTCCCGAAAGAAAAACCTTTCTGCAAGAACTCTTTAACGTTCTGCGACAATATCGCCATGTCGCCGTGATTCTGCCATCTGTACATCTACAACTGACCTCTATTTATAGATGACTGTTAGGATAATCTAGAAAAGAAATAACAAGAACACTTAATAGCATACATTCCATTTTTCTTACATCTGGTAACTTCTGGGAAGACTTAATCTTACGTATTAAAAAAAGATTAGCTTATAGCTTGAACAGATGAAAAAATAAGAAATTAATTTGCAGTTTGAAATCAAAAAAAAAAAAAAAAAAAAAAAAAAAAAAAAAAAAAAAAAAAAAAAAAAAAAAAAAAAAAAAAAAAAAAAAAAAAAAAAAAAAAAAA
>NC_092208.1:67604120-67745821 GCF_043381705.1 Parasteatoda tepidariorum
AAAAAAAAAAAAAAAAAAAAAAAAAAAAAAAAAAAAAAAAAAAAAAAAAAAAAAAAAACACATAAAAAAATTTTTAAAAATGATTTCGAATCCAGATAATTAATATCACATAAAATACTGGTTATTCCATCAAAAATGTTGCAATCTCGCCCCTCTATATATGCATATCCCCTTTGCCTGAATTGTTTCGGGCTTTCTGCGACAAAACTCTCTAGCACTAATATCTTTCTGCAAGGTACTGTCAATAATAACAAATATACATGTTACTAATTTAAAGGAACAAAAAAGCAGTGTTTACGAAAAAAACATATAATTATTTTTATTGAATATGTAATATTTCTTTATTTTAATATTATGGGCGATATTATCGCATTTTGTTGTGAAGAAAAACTCACTAATTATATCATTTATCATATTTCGTCAATCGAAAAACAGATCGACGACGAAATCACACTAATCATACTCTTCAAAAAAGAGTGACTCAAATGAGTGTTTCGTTTCAAGATTTAATTGTCGTAATAAATAATGTCGGATTTTAAAAACTATATGGAAATCAAAAGTAATAATAGCAAAAAAAAAAAAAAAAAANAAAAAAAAAAAAAAAAAAAAAACGATAGAATCGTTGTCTTAAAAAGTGAATACTCGAATGCACGATTCGAATTTCCTATATCGACAGAAATATATCGGGATAATTAAAAACCAGGTGAAAATCAATAACTGCCGAAAATACAATTGACTCCACATAGATTTACGATACCGTTGACGTAAATTGAACGCGACAAAAAGTGATTACGTAAAGGCGCAATTCAAATTTTACGTGTAAATTTTGGAGAGAAAAAAAAAAAATTTCTTCCCGAAAGAAAAATCTTTCGGCAAGAACTCTTTAACGTTCTGCGACAATATCGCCATGTCGCCGCGATTCTGCCATCTGTACATCTACAACTGACTCCTATTTATAGATGACTGTTAGGATAATCTAGAAAAGAAATAACAAGAACACTTAATAGCATACATTCCATTTTCCTTACATCTGGTAACTTCTGGGAAGGCTTAATCTTACGTATTAAAAAAAGATTAGCTTATAGCTTGAACAGATGGAAAAATAAAAAATTAATTTGCAGATTGAAATTGAAACTAAAAAAAAAAAAAAAATTCAAAGCGCTAAAATTAGTGATAGGAAGAGAGGTATTAGCTTATAGCTTGAATAGATGGACAAATACGAAATTAATTTGCAGGTTGAAATCAAAACTAAAAAAAAGAAAAAAATTCAAAGAGGTAAAATGAGTGATAGGAAGAGAGGTATTAGCTTATAGCTTGAATAGATGGACAAATAAGAAATTAATTTGCAGGTTGAAATCAAAACTTAAAAAAAAAAAAAAAAAAAAAAAAAAAAAAAAAAAAAAAAAAAAAANAAAAAAAAAAAAATCGAAGAGCTAAAATGAGAGACAGGAAGAGAGGTATTAGCTTATAGCTTGAATAGATGGACAAATAAGAAATTAATTAACAGGTTGAAATCGAAACTAAAAAAAATAAATTCAAAGAGCTAAAATGAGTGATAGTAAGATAGGGAACAGAGAAAATGTACATGTGTGAGAACTCAACATTACTGTCACTATTTCAATAATTTTTGCTTTTTAAATTTGTCTTTAATTTCCGTTCAGAGAGAAGAATCGAGGAATAAAGGAACATTTATTTTAGAGAAAAGCGAAACAGATACGGGATGACAGAAAATTCGACTGGCCAAGTTTTCGCTCGGTTATGCGGCACATCGGATCCAACCAAGAAAAAGTCGTCATTATTGGAAAGCAATCGCGATATTCGAGGGAAACATCTCGTTTATCAACAACCGTCCGACGTAAACTTTAAAAGAGAAGAAAACCAAAGGTGTCCGAAGGAGAAAAAAAAAGATTCGGGGGTGGTCGAGAGATATACAAGGAAGAAGACACTTGTGCTGTGACATATGATGATAAGAGTGTCGCTGTCATTTCATTGCGTCGTAATGCCACCCAATACTGGCCTCGTTCGTCACCATCCTTGTCAACAGAGTCCAGATTTTCTGATGGATTTAATGTTCGATTGCCAACAGAAAGAGTGAGAGAAGGGAAAAACTAGTGTCCCCTTATCGACAGCGATGGCTATCGAGGAAAGGGGGCCCAGAGGGCCCTACTAGAAATCCTAGCCATCAATCTACGCCTATTAACCCTGACAGGCTCCTGCCTCCTCACCTTTTGGCCCCAACTCCTTGGGCGAGAGGCAAAAGGTGTTATCGTCGGAGCAATGCCATCAATCAGGCCGACGACGGCCTCTCATTGGCCACAGGGGCGCGTGCCCTGGTCTTTTTTTAATGCTTTTTCTCTTCTGCTCCTGTCTTTAAGCTACCCTCCAAAGCACAAGCTTCTCCGTCTTCGAAGCTCCCCGAGGTCCACAAATTCCCTGTTCAGTGAAAAGAGTCCGGGGCATGCGCCCTTGCTGATGGATATTTATTTTATTTTTTCCCCCTTCTTCCTATTTCTTAAGACATTGGGGCCGCATTAAATAAAGCAATTCCAAAGCGAAGTGGGACCATCAGAAATTGGTCTCTTTTATTTTTCATTTTCAATATTCCCTTTCCCGAAAACTCCTTTTTTTTTCTTTTCACGGTGACAGGGAACGAGTTGCGGATTTACCGATGTCGCGATGCATACGAAGAAACGAAAAAGCAAAGAAATGAAACTGATTACAGTGAAAGTGATAAACCGAATTATAAACTTGCTTTTATCTGAAATTATGTAAAAAGAAAACAAATTTACTCTTAAGAATATATTTCTACAAAATTGTTCTCAATGCAATATTGGTTTTCGCATTATTGATGTTAAAGAAATTGGTTTCTTTTATTTTTCATATTCTATATTCCTTCTCCCTTAAAATCCTTTTATTTTCCCCTTCTTTTCAGTGACAAGGAACAAGCTTCGGATTTACCGACGACGTGACGCTTACGAAGAAATGAAAAACAAAGGAATGAAAAATAAAGGAATGAGAGTGATAAACCGAATTATTACTCACTTTTATCTATCTGGAATTATGCATTCAGACAAATTTGTGCATAATTCTTAAGTATATATATTTCCACAAAACTTTTCTCATTGTATTACTGTTTACATCCGTTGTAAAATGAAAGACTTAAATCATTTAAAGACGATGCATAGTTAATTAGGAATGATAGTAAAATGTGCATTAATCCTTTTAGTATTAATATCTATATGTACGAGCATCAACATATTACATTACAAAATGAATTGTTAAATCATCTTCTACAAAGTAAGAGTAATTAATCAAAACAAATAAAAACTGTTCAAAATAATTATTAAAATGCAATAAATAGCGGTGAACAAAATTATACATCAATATTACACGTATAATATAATCAATATAGTATCTAAAGTATACGATAAAAAGTTTAAAGAAAAAGGTAAATATATTTTGAAATACTGTGAAATAGATCTAGATAATAATAATAATGATAAAAAATAAAATTAAGAAAAAAACAGAAAAGAATTGAAAGATAGGAAAAAAATATTCGAAATAAAATACGTGTTAGAAAAAATCACTCCAGAAATCCATAAGAACAAAGTTAAGAGTATTAAAAGAAAAGAAAAAAATAATAGTAACACTAGGTTGCCTCCTGAAATACCAAGAATCATAAAAAAAAAGAAGCTAATCTTGAATTTTCTTCTGAGAATCAAAATTTTTAGCCATTGAAATGTTATCTTTGTAGTAAAATATTTACTATGTTTTAATTAAATTAAAAAAAAAAATTTAAATTTCTCTAAGTAGGCCTAAAGTTTTAATTTCTTTTTAACTTTAGCAAGAATATAAAACAAAATTTAGTTTTAAAGTTCAAAAATGTAAAGTTTAGTACAATAAAAAAGTGCATTACAAAAAACAACCTGAAGGTTTCTCAGAACTTACAAATGCACTTCTTTTTCTACATGAGTCTAAATATGAATGTGTCAAAAGTTTTATTTTTTCGCGTCAATAAAGTAAATTTACGTATATTCTGGGAGGCTTAAATGTTACATTTGATATAAAATCTTTTTAATGTTACTTAACTTTCTAACTTTTACATTTTTTGAATTTGAAAATTACAATTTGTTTGATACACATGCAGTTAAAAAAAATAATTTGATTAAAAAAAATTTTTTTTTGTAAAAAGTTGTAAAATGTAAAACTACAGTGACAATTAATATAGTGATAATTTTTTATCTACTTTTTTTTATTTACAATAAATAACTTTATTGAGAGAGCAGCCCCTACGAATATAGTATTTAGCTTTTCCTTCTAACACCGTTGAATGCAAAGGAAGAAACGAATGTGCACGGCAGAAAAGCTAAAACTTGTCGCTCATAAAAAAGGTGAAATTATTATTAGGAAGAGTGTGCCGTTTTATCTAGGGATCACATTTAGGCAATCAAGCGTTTATTATTATTATTAATAATAATATTTTTACGAAGAAAGTATAATTTAATTTTCGGGAAGTTGATAAGATTGAGTCTACTCAATTAAAGAAATAATTGTACAAGAAATAATACAAACAGGAAGATCATTTCTTTGCAAATCACAATAGGAAATAATAATAAAAATTGCATTTCAACTGAATAGTTAAACAGCTTTTTTAAAAAAAAATTTAGTAATAAACAAAAGACATTTGCATTTCTGAATAAAAAGTTTTATGATAAATCTTTTTAATCACATAATTACAATTATATTTTCAACAAGTTTGTTGGATGAAAATAATTTTTTTTTTGTGATCTTATACAGGGGTGATTGTGAGCCCAAGTCAAAATTCCGGAAAATTTCTTGAGTTTAAGAAAAAAGTTTAAATTGAAAAAAAAATTTTCTTCCTTTTTCTCAATATTTCTTAGTTTACTTAAAATATATTTAAAATTTTACACATACCTATACCATTTACACATCACATACCTATGATGACCTGGAGAAGTAATTAAAATTTACAAATATGTCTTTCTTTCTTGGGTTTATGATTATAACAACTATTTACTGAAAAAAAAATGAATATTAATTATGAATATAAGCTTATAAAGTATCTCTCTGGCTCTCCTTTACAAACAAATAAAATAAACTGTGTTTTTAAGTTCCACCTTTGAAAATTTGACTTCCGGAAACTTCTGTGATCAATGATTTTTTGAAACGTCTAGACCTTCGATCTCCGGAAATTTCCGGTTAGCGAAAATTCCCGAAATCCGGATTTTTTCCGGAGCACAATCAGCCCTGCTTATAACTTACATTTTTGTCATTCGTATAAATATCTTTTTTGTTAAAAACAAATTATATTTAGTTTACATAAGGAAAATGCCAAGAACATACATTTCATAAGTAAAATTTTAGGTTTATTTTATTTTTTAATGTTTTAGTGCGTCCCATTTTCAATTAACAAAATGCCAAAAATGAATTGAAACGAATATTTGTACGAAATTATTGTCGTTGTGTGTAGTATTGTAATTATTACAGTATTATATTATTACTATTAATATATTACAGTTTTAATATAATATTAATATACATATTATAACAGTATTTATTAATTTTATTTAATTTTGGTAACAGTTGTGACTTATATTTTTTTTTTCTTAGCAGAAAAGGTAAAGCAAGTCTAAAAATGCAGCCTCAATACTTCAATGTACTTAATGCAACCTGAATACGTATACGTTTTCGTCTGATTTTGTAACTTAAAATAGCTCTTTCACGAGCTAATTAGCATATTTGAGGTCACTCCTTCGAACCGTTAAGACGTAAAAAGTAGTACGTGATAATCCAATCATTATATCAAAAGTTATTCAGGATTATCCGTTTTTTTAGGCACTGTACATTCTTTTTATATTTAATCAGTATTATTACGCTAGCTTGATCTTGAAAAGCTTATGAAAGATACAGATTTAGAGTTCTTTTAACAGCCCTTTACGCTTATCACATATTTGATATTACAGTAACACATTTAAAAACAGTTATTAATATATAGAGTTAAAAATTTTAAAGAGGAAAAAAAAACTCTTAGATAAGAGACCAAAAATAGTACGCCGAAACGCGATATCATTGAGAAAGTAAAGAAGAGGAAGGAATTTAATAGTTTAACGGGTAGTACGATAAACTAAATGTTCGATGAAAAGTCGCAGATCGCATCTGATAGGTCAGATAGACACAATATCTCTACTTCAGAGAGCACAGGAAAAAAAAAGAACGAAAAGGTAAGAGAAAAGCTAGAGAGTATAAAGTAAAGAAGTGATTTTAGTGTTCCCAGTACCACCTTCTTTTAGGGATTTTTTTCCCCTTTTTTTCTAAATATTTTTTGCAACTATTTCCACTCCCGTCCACCTTTTCCTTCTCCAGGGCTTAATGGTCACTACTCTGGTTTCTGCCATTAAGCGAAACTTTCTTTGTTTTGTTTTGACTCGCTTTCTTCCAGATCGAAAAATTTTTCATTTTTTCCCTCATTTCTTTATTTTTTTCCCTCCTTTATTTCCCCAGCTGAAAATCCCTAGAAAGGTAGATGCAGAAAAGAAAAGGGATTCAAAGGCTAACCAGATTTCATTAGCAGACATATGTGGTAGGGATTTTTTACGCCTTTAGGTCGTTCATCAATTATACAGTTGGTTATACATGAGATAGCGTCTTTATGGGTACTTCAGGTCTAAAAAAAAAAATCGGAAAACAATGCCCATGGGGAAAAAGAAGGTCGAAATATTAATTTTCAACAAAAATGACATTGCAGTTTGAGCATTAAGCTACTAAACTATCTGGTATGAATCTCAGTTTATTACTGCTTTTCGAATCGAAATTACAAAACTAGGATTTTGAAATGGATGAATAATGGATGGATTTGGAGTTCCAAATTGTAGAACAGTTTTAGAACAGCTTGTGTCTCTAGCCCTAGGGTTGGGTGTCTTCGCTGAAAACGACATCAGGAAACAACTGATTGCTTAAGAAGCATCCTATTACGCAGACTTCAAAATATCTTAGAAGACCAAAAGGCAAACTCAGAAATATTGTATATTTAACAAAATTTGACTAACTATACAATATTTCTGAGCTTAAGACCAAAAATCTTAAAAAAGCAAACTCATAAATAGTGTATATTTAATCATTTTAACAAAATATATAATATTTCAAAGTTTTGTGTTAATACCAAAAATCTTTGAAGAAAAATTCTGGAATATTGCATGTTTAATCAACTTTGACTAAGTATATAATATTTCCGAGTTGGTTTTTAAGACTAAAAATCTTGAAAGCAAAATCTGAAATATATAACATATTTAGTTCATGTTGACATTATATACACACATATGTATTTCACCGTCATAAATAATAGTGGTCCTAATTAAAAGAGCAAGTTTTCATTAGGACTAGAGAAACTTTATTTTTAAAATTAAATCCATGAAAATCTGTTACAGTGGCAGTATATAATGTTTAGGCAGATTGAAAGGTATTTAAATCTCTAGGAATGGAGAGCTAAAGTTTCATTTTCAAACATTAAAAATGTAAATTTTAAATGTATTTTTAAAGATGGTATAACTCAAATTTTAATTTCTTAAGAGCAAAAATATAAAATAACAATTAAAAATTTTTTTTATTAAATGTTACATTTCATACAAAATTTTTAATTTAAACCTATGTCTAAATATAGGGCTAGATTAAAGACTGCCTAACTTAAAGATTGGTTCGAAAAAAATATGCAAATTTTTTAATGAAAACCAATGTTTTTAATTAGATTTCGGGAGACCTAAATGTTAAATTTTATAAGTAATTTTTTTTCCTGTTTTTTTACCCTCGATACTTTACATTTTTGAGCTAAACGATTAAAATCTTTCAAGTATTAAAAAAATCAAAATTTACGTGTTTGATCCCAAAAAATAAAACTTGGATTAAGAATTAAATCTTTTTCAATTTGCCTGAAATTTTTAGTAAACACATTTCTTTAATTCTTAACATTCATTCATTTCTTAACTTTACTAATTCTTCCACAACAACGATTCCCAGATTTTCTCAAATTAACATTCATTCAATTAATATAATAACCAATATATTTTAGAGAAACGAGAAACTTAAGAAGAATTGCTGTTCATCTTAAACGTACGTTTTCAATTCCTCAACGTATATTATATAGATATATTTTTAACAGCATTTACTCATTTTACAACATTCATTAATTAACATTCATCATTATTCTATCAACTAAATGAAAAAACTTTTACATTTATGATGACTTTAAACGAACGTTTTTAATTCCCAAAAATTCTGGACTGATTATCTCAACAAAATTTTCAAACAACATTCATTCTTTTCTCAGCAACATTCACCACTTTTACAAACATATATCAATCGACATTCATTGCTATTTAATCTAATAATTTAAATATTTTCAAAGGAATTAAATTACCGCAAAATTTGGAAGTGATTAACTCAACTCAAGTTAATGCAAGACATTCAATAATTTCAAACAATATCCATTTATCTCATAACAACATTCATTCCATTTACAATATTCATCAATTACCATTCATAACTATCTAATCCATTAATTAAAATATTTTTAAATAAATTTAAAAATTCGTAAAAAAAGCGTTTTTAATTTTCCATCATGCAAAATTGAATATCTAAACATAAACTAATTCAAACAATTATAAATTTAAACAACACTTGTTATTTTTTAATAACATTCAAAAGTTGACATTGTCATTTAATCTAGCAATTAAAGTGCTTTTAAATAAATTTAAAAAAACTTCAAACGAGCGTTTCTAATTCCTCCTCATTTCTAACCGATTACCTAAACACAAACTATTTCAACGTATTCATTATTAACAAATATTCATTTATTATAAAAATTCATCACTTGACATTCATTATTATTTAAACAAATAATAAAAATATTTTTGAATAAATTTAAAAACTTCAAACGAGTGCTTTTAATTCATCAACATTAGAACTAATTATTTTAAAAAAATACTAATTCAACACGTTCATTAATTTCACACAACATTTATTTCTTATCGACATTCAATACCTTCACAACACTCATCAATCAACATTCACTATTGTTTAATCTAATAATTAAAACATTTTAAATAAATTTAAATGAACTTTGAATGGGTGCTTTAAATTCCTCAATATTTCCAAATGTTCACTGTAAGCAAATTCAACACATTCAAAAATTTTACAACATTCATTCATTTTTCAACAATATACATCACTTTGTATTCATTATTATTTAATAGAAAGATCAAAAATATGCTTAAATAAATTTTTAAAAAAAAACGGGCACTTTTAATTTCTTACCATTTTTATAGTGATTACCTCAATATAAACTAAAGCAACACATTCGTTGATTTCAAACTTAATCTAACAGTTTATACATTTTCTTAATCAGTCTTACAATCAAAATATTTTTAAAAGATTTAAAAACATCAAACAGGCATTTTAAATTCTTCAACATTTCTAACTTATTATCTAAACATAAACTAATTCAGCAAGTTCATTATTTTCAAACAATATTCATTCATTTCTAAACAACAATCATTGTCATTTGATCTATTAATTAAAATTTTTGTATAAAATTTAAAACAAAAAGAGCGTTTTGAATTCTACAACATTCCGAGGTAATTTTTTTCTTCAATTGCTTGATACAAATCGCATGAGAAAGAAGAGAGGGGAGGGGGTTGAGAGAAAAAGGACGATAGTTTACAAGGAATTGAGCAGTCACAATGAAAAGAGACAACTGAAAGAATTCTTCAACGGAGTGGCAAACACTCCCTTGTCTGTGAGAGACTCTCTATAATAAAGAGGAGACTTTATCCTTTGGTCTTCATTATATGAGGCTCTTTCTCAAAGCGTATACTTTATCGAGTGGCCAATAACGGCCTGCCAAGTGCCGAAGCACAGTAGAAAAAGGTGTTACGCTGGGAGTCCGGAGCAAAAACGGGAGAGACCAAAAGGGGAAAAAAGAGGAGTAAAGAAAAACAAGGAGCAAAAAGCAGTAAACCTTTAAAGACTGACCGGGCGACTCCAATCCCATTATCTAAAGACGCGGATGCAAGTGACCACAGCTGCTACGCGACTGCCGAAATGAAATTTCTGGATGGACCAGCTCTAGTGAGAGAAGTCCATACGGGGATAATAATAATAAGGAGAGAAAAAATAAAAGCCAAGTACCGGAGTGGCGAGCAGTAGTTAGAGGGTGGCCAAATGCACCAAAAGAGGCAACAATGGCTTTTCCAGCGAGTGAGTCGCGCGGACAATCACGTCTACGGGCGCGAGGAGACACGTGAAAAATATGGCTTTCATATCCGCCGACATAAGGGTCATAAATCTCTAGGGGATATATATTTTTTTTCCTTCCAGAATGGACATCGAGGGACCGGGCTGATATTGCCCAACTGGACGCTGTAAATTAACACTCACCCTATTCCTATTTACTTGACAGAAAACGGATGTGATTGAAAAAGAATATTTATCGGCTGGATTTAGATGAGACACAAGGTTTAAAAGATTTTTACAATTGCTGTGCGCCACGAGGACTATGCCCAGAGTCTAAAAAGAGGCTTCAGTATTAATTGCTCTTATTCAATATTTAGTTCAATATGTTAAAACTGGTCTGAGATTTTCCACAACTGAAAGCAATAAATTAACACCCATCATATTCCCACTTACTTGACAGCAAACGGATGGGATTTCTAGAGAATATTTATCGGCTAGATTTGGATGAGACACGAGGTTTAAAAGATCTTCACAATTGCTTTGCACCACGAAGACTATGCCGAACGGCTAAAGTATTAAATGCACGATATTCTCCATTTCAATATTAATTAAAATACGTTAAAACCGGTCTGAGATCATCCAACTGCATGTCATAAATTAACACCCATCATATTCAGTCGCAAACGGATGGGTTTTCTAGAGAATATTTATCGGCTAGATTTGGATGAGACACAATCTGAATTTTACAATTGTTTTACACCACGAAGACTATGCCGAACGCTTAAATTAAACAGTGCACGATATTTTCCATTTCAATATTTAATCAAATATGTAAAGACCGGTCTGATATTGCCTAATTTGACGTTATAAATTAACGCTCAATCTATTCGTATTTACTTGACAGCAAACGGATGTGATTGCCAAAGAATGTTTATCGGCCAGATTCGGATGAAATACAAGGTTTACACCATTCTTACAATTGGTGTGCACCACAAAGATTATGCTGAGCATCTATAAGAAGGCTTCGATTTCTAAATTTTATTGATGTATAAAAAAACCCTATTCGTATTTACTCGACAGCAAATGGATGGGATTGTCAGAGAATATCTATCGACCAGATTTGTATGAAATACAAGGTTTAAATGATTTTTACAATTGCTATGAACAACAAAGGCTATGCTAAACAAATATTAGGAAATTCATGCATTAATTGCACGATATTCTACTTTTCAATATTTTATTAATGTATATAAAAACTGGTTTGATGCTGTCTGACTAGATGTTAAAAATGAACACTCACCCTACCCGTATTTACTTGACAGCAAATGGATGGAGATTGGAGAACAAAAAAATTATTTATCGGCCTGATTTGGATATACACAGATACAAGTCTTGCATCGATACAAGTTTTAAAACTATACTGATGCAAGATATAAAATGACATAACCAAGAGCTCTAAAAGATACTTAAGGAGATAATGTACAAACTACTTTCGTACAATCAAGTAATAAATTTAAAAAAAAAATTCAACAGGAGCATTCAAGAAATGGATTATACATAATTCTTGAAAATTTTATACATAATTGTATTTCTGCTTTTGTTTCGCTCATAGATTATGATTCGCTTTTTGATTCGCTCATATGATTCAAAAAACTGCAGGTACTAAATGAATAACTTTTTTAAAGTACTTACCCACGATACAGAGTCGAATGCCTTCATCAAATTCTCTTTCACTGCTACTTCCTCTTCGTATCCGTTTTTCTTTGTGACCTGAAAACAAAAATGTATTCATTTAAACAAATAAAATAATAATTATGAATTTTCATTTAATTTTGTTTATTTCGGAGTAACATTAAAACAATTAAGAAAAGCATTCGAAAGTTCAATTTATTGTCGATTTCTTCTTATAACAAGAAAAAAATCGATAATTAACTTAATAATCAATGATCACTAGTATTATCTATGAAATAAATGATGAAAAAAATCAAAAGTTGAATAGTTTGTAATCAGTCACAAACTATGTATCCAATTAAATTTCAGCATATTGAAATCATGTTATTTTAATGATCAGTAGGCATTATAAAAAATTGAGCAAGACATAGAAACTGAGCAAAAACATGTATAATAAACACTTTAAACTCATGATTAAGAGTGTTGAAATCAAAGTTCATTCGTCCATTAATAGTGTTGAAATCAAAGTTCATTAAGAGTGTTGAAATCAAAGTCCATTAAGAGTGTTGAAATCAAAGTCAAATCATATTGCAACCATGCTCATAAAGCAGAATTAAAGTTTAAAGTTTTCCATCTTCGTTTATACTAAATAAATAAAATAAAAATTTTGTTTTTAATGTTCCCTCTTGCAGCATAAATATCACATACAGCATATCACAGCCATAAATATTAGTATTATACAGAAAAAAAAAACACTAAGTAAAAGTTGATAAATTTTGTTTAAAAATTTATAAATTTACATTGAGCTTAACTGCTACGGTACTTATAACATGCAACAACATGTTAAAAGTTAGGTAAGCGATATGTTTTAAATATATAAATAAAAGTCATTTGAATCGAGTTAAGTGTCATAGTGCAAATAAGTCAGAAATGGTTGAAGTGCTGCCAGTTAAGTTTTGCCAATTCACGCATCGTGGACAAGCTTAAAATTAAAAGATTTAGACTTAAATTAAAGATAAGACTAAATTATCTTCGGACAAAAATAAATATTTTATCAAAGTTGTTTAGTTCATTATTGCAGTAGAAACTATATGCCATATATGATTTAGATTTTTGAAGTACTTTGTGGTAAAAAAGGTACACTTTGTGGTAAAGGTAAAAACATGAGAAATTTCGTAAGTTGTCAACAAAGTATCAAGTTTAAGTTTTATAGTGCAATTAAATCAATAATTATTGGAGCATTACCTGTTCGGAGAGAATTATTTAAATTTAAATTAATTAAAAATTTCACATTAATATATTTACTAAATTATCTTTCGACAAGGATAAATACCAAATCAAAATTTTTTTTATCATAGCAATAGGAACTATATTCACGATATTTAGATTTGCAATATTTTGTGGAAGCAAAGAAAACAAGAGAAATCTCATGAGCGATCAACAAATTATCAACCTTAAATCTTACAGTGCAATTAAGTCAGTAATAGTTGAAGTATCGCCTAGTAAGTTTAAGCCTAACAGTGCACTTAAACCATAGATAGACGAAGAATTGGCAGTTCTTAAGTCTTATAGTGTAACTAAATCATTAATAATTGTACTGCCTGTTCAGTTTAAGCCTTATAGTTCACTTAAATCATTAATAGTTGAATTGTCAGTCAAGTTTTAGACTTACAGTGCAATTGAGTCAGTAATAACTGCCTGTCAAATAGGTTCAAGATTTACAATGCAAATAAATCATTAATAGTCGAAGAATTGACAATTAAATTTAAGTCTTACAGAGTAATTTAGTCAGAAATAATTGAAGTAATACCTGCTAAGCTTAAGTCTTACAATGCAATTAATCTAGTAATAATCGAAATCGTATCCGTTAACTCCAAGTCTTACAGTGCAATTAAGTTATTTATGGTTCAAGTATTGCCTTCTATGTAAGTTTGGGTTTTATAGTGCAATTAAGCTAGTAATTGTTGAAATATTGCAAATGATAGAACTAGATATGTTTTATTCAATAAGAAAAAAAAATTCATATAGATTTCTATAACTTACATGCCTTTTTCGATTAACAGACTGAGGAGGGTTGAGAGAACACGCAAGAGGTAAAAACAATAAGACAAAAGGGGATCCTTGTTTGCTTTTCAGTGTGGCACGAAATGGCCAACTCGAAAAGAGACCTTCGCCACTCAAATATTTGCCTTCGAGTGGCCCGATCATTTCTATATTATTATATGCTCCTATCTAAATAGTCATTTCTCCAGGAAATACGACAGGCAGCCGAAGCGAACAAATAAGCTTCTCCAGAAACTGATTCCTATCGTAGTCGGACACGGACAGGACATATCCGTGCAACTTATGACCAGTGGCGATCGGGCGGATCATTCTACTGTCCGGATCACCATGAAGTTAATATGTGATAAGGATGCACGCGATTTGTATTTACGATCGCATTCCCGGTAAATCATCTTCTTCTTCTTTCTTTATCCGGGAGAGAAAAGGAAGGAAAAAAACAGGAGAAATGGAAGATCTCCTTTTTTTTTTATTCGTGGTTTCGCTTTCATATTCGTGATAGAATGCCATGATGGACTGCGACAAGAGTTTCATTGTGTTTTCTTTGTGGGCGTTACAATGGAGACTTTCACGATCACTATTTTCGGATTATGAAGAGGGTAACAAATGAATGAATATGGCGACAGTGAAGAGCAAATTGTAATGATGGATGGACACTCGACGGGATGGACACTAACAATTCAAGAAAACCATTTATTGGGTTGGAGATTAAATTCTTCCTTCCACAAATGAGTAAGCTGAATCAATAAAGAGACTCACGAACAGTTATATTGTTTGCATATAATGGTGGAAGAATAATTGTCGAAATAGAAGAATAGTAGAAAAATAATAGATGAAGAAGAATGTCACTGATAATTGCTATAAGAATCATTAATTATCAATAAGAAATGTATAAAGGACAACTTTGAAAAACAGTTTAATCGAAGAAATAATATTTTTTTTGCTTTGTTTTTTAAGGAAAAGTTTGAAATATGCAATTTCTTAAGAAGCAGTTTGAGATCAATAATTTCAAATTACAAACGGTTTTTTGCAAAGATGTGTAATTTTAAAAATTCATAGGAAAGTGTTTGTGTAACCACACAGCACATTCTTGTAGTTCTACAATGAACGTAGAACACGAATTGAAAATAGACATTTATTTCTTAGTCTAAACTTATTGACAATAATTGGTTTATTTATTTTAATAAGACATTTAAAAATATTTTTTTCAGTTACTAAATTAAATTATAATATGATCTTAAACCTATGTTCTTATATCTTAAGCATATGTCCAATATCTGTATAAATTTTCGAAAGAGCCGTCTAAAAATGACAACTTAAAAAAAAGAAAAAAAAAACTTGAACCTCAGCAAAATTTGAATTTGAAAAAATGTTTAGGATCCTATTTATTCTTAATGCAAGTTCTTTTACAATCAAGAAAATCAAAGTAAGTTGAGTTGAGTTTCCGTAATTGTCCAAAAAGACGGCTTATTACTTGAAAGGGTAAGGTAGTTTTTTTAAGGGTGTCACAAACTGTAAATACAATGATTATGCTAAAAAACTTAAGGTTTGTCAATTATGGTGAGTTGATAAGGTCAAATAAAGAAGTCATACTCCGGATCTTAAAATGGAAATATTCATTTATCCATAATAAAACTTAACTGAACTGTTTTTAATATCGGTTAATGTCCAAAGAAAAGGTTCTTCGAAAAATAGGAAAGTTATTCCGGAGTCTTACAAAGTTTTTATATTTCTTTTGGAAATACAAGAAAGTTAATTCGGAGTCTTACAAAGCTATTATATTTTTTTGGAAATATAAGAAAGTTAATTCGGAGTCTTACTAAGCTTTTATATTTTTTGGAAATATTGGAAAGTTTTACCGGAGTCTTACAAAGCTTTTATATTTTTTTAGAAAAAAAGGAAAGTTAATCCGGAGTCTTGCAAAGCTTTTATGTTTTTTTGGAAATACGCTTTTAAAAAAAGCGAAATTGAATTATGCATTTTAAATTAACTAAAAAATCATACACTGCTAAAAATATAAGTTCATATTGGATTGTATGAGGGCCTTGAGTAATGGGCTTAACTTCACTTATTAAAAAAATGGAATTAAATTCACAATGATGTTCATGAAAGCCATCTATCTTATCTTAAACTAGTACGCCTCCTTCTTGTTTCTGCTGTCTAACAATTGACACAGCAATTTAGAAAATATATATATAAAAAAAGCAATACATTTTTTGATTTTAATGTCCTGTATCTAAAAATGATGTCACCCCTCTATTCAAATAAAACCTTCATANGCTACACTGGACATTTGAGATCTAAAAGTTTTGTTTAACCTAGAAGATTTATTTCACCCTTAATTAGGTAACTTCTAAATCCAAATTAAAACGATATTCAAGTGAATCAAGCTGTTAATGTCCAAAAGAGAAGGCTCATTTCTTCGAAGGGTAGGACAGTTCATACCGGGTTTCACAATCTGTCATGGCAATGATTGTGTTTTACGTTATGTTACAATGTTTGCGTCTTAATACGATTTAAAGTATCGCACAATTTTGAATCGATTTTTCCGAGAATCTATTCTGAACCTTCCGAGAAGCTACACTGGACATTTGAGATCTAAAAGTTTTGTTTAACCTAGAAGATTTATTTCACCCTTAATTAGGCAACTTTTAAATCCAAATTAAAACGATATCCAAGTAAACCAAACTGTTAATGTCCAAAAGAAAAGGTTCATTTCTTCGAAGGGTAGGACAGTTCATCCTGGGTTTCACAATCTGTCATGGCAATGATTGTGTTTTTGGGAAAAAAAGGTGGAATGGAGCAATTACGGGCAGCCGCCACACAGCAACCATTACTTGAAAAAGGCACACCAGGCGGCAGAGATGTCTTTAGAGTTTTGTCACGGTTTCCCCAGTCGGCCGATGGAGGTTTTTTACGACCAATAACATTTTATACAAGGATTTTTTTTTCTTCACAACCTCTTTTAAACCAGTGACCGAGAAAGAAAGGACCTAATAAAAATCACATTCATGAGCGACGGCTGGCTACGGCAATGGTGGCGACAATTTCCTACCAGCCCCTCTCTACAGCACCCCCACTCCCACCATGGATATTACTCTCGCCATAGAATGGACGACAGCACTGACCAGAGTTTATAGAGACTGCAATGATAAAGCTGCTTTTTTCTTAAACTGTATATAAGCAAACACTTTTAAGAGTGTCTTTCATTTCTAGCATTTTTAATGCTTTTTATTAAGATGTCCAATTAAACATATTTATTTCTTAGCTTTATAGTGTGAAAGATATCTATGCGCCAGTATACGTATGCTTCTAAATGCATGAGCCATTACAGGGTGCGTAGCAAAATTATTCAACAAAAAATAAGCACCTTTTAAGCACTTTTCAAGCACTCAAAAAATATTTTTAAGCACTTTTGTCAAAAATCATGAAATTTTGAAACATGTATAACGAATGGCGTTTTCATGTGCTACGGACTGACAATATGCCGAAATAGATTGGGGTTGAATTAATTGTGAAAACGTTGAATANTTTTTTTTTTTTTTTTTTTTTGCATAATTCGTTGCGAAAATCAACATGGTAAAGGAAAAATCTCATTTTGAAAAAGGGAAATTTGAGCACTTTTTAAAAACACCCAATGAAAAAAGCACCTTTAAGGGCTTTTAAATATCGAAAATTGAAAATAAGCATCTTTAAGCACCTTTTAAAAAAGCTACGCACCCTGCATTAAAATTTAAAAACTTTGGAACTTGTAATTAAAGTATCATAACATTACCTTGTTAATTGAGAAGTTTAGCAAATAAAAATAAATTTGAAATAACTATAAAAAAAGACACACATATTTAAAGTATACGACAAAAGTTATTTAAATAGTACGACTATTGTCAGGCTAACTGACAAAATATCCTGTACTTTCTAATCAACATAATACTTTATTACAGCGAACCCATATAACTTTATGCTAATTAGAAGATATATCATTCATTGTTTAATGAGCCTTATTTCTTTCAGGCAGTTTGTTATAAATTCAGAGTAGTGAAGGCTTATTCCAAATAGTCTTATTAAAGGTTTATTGTAATAAGTCTAAGCAAGCTATTTCAATATGCAATTTTTAGCGAATTTTCTAATTAGTCCAGGACTGATTCCAATAAGATATGAGTAATATTATAAAATACTGCAATTTTCTCAATAAGCCTTGGTATTCACAAAATGTCGGTGACAGTTGAAAAAGACCAACTTTTCAAATAGCCTATGACACATATAAAGGAGAAAAAACATTAAAAGTTTTTAAAATTTACCTTTCAGTTTCAATAATTTTGTCTGAATAGTGGGGTATTCTGCGATTTTTTTTTGCTTTTAAACATTAATGTTTTATTCCAATTAGAAATAAAAAAAAATATTTAAAGCTAACTTATCAGTATTCATGAACAGTAATTTAAGCATTTGATGGCGAAAAGAATTTGAGATAAAATTGTCTGTATTAAATAAATAATCCCAAGAAACTGAAGTGGTAAGATATTAACTGATTAAAAACATCATGTCTTTCAAAAATATATAAATAGAAAATATTAGTCGATTTGTTGCAAGTGCTCAAACACCGGCGCTTATCTTCAAGACTTGCCAGCGTGAATGAGAAGAAACAGAAGTGATTTGAAATTTGTACGTAAAATTGCCAATGAAAAATGGGAAAAATAAATTCCTTTATCTTTCCATTTTTCGTTGCCAACTGGTTTTATGTTTCAAATCACTTTTGTTTCACAGTCACGTCTGCAAGTTTTGAAAGTAGGCCCCTGTTTTTAAGCACTTGAAATATATCAACTGTTTCCTATTCATATGTTTTCGAAACGAATGAAATTTTTAATCAGGTAAACTAGTCTGTATTTTTTAATCGAGCTGTTTTTTCCTTTTTAGAAAAAAAAAATCTAAGTAACAATAAATCTTTTATAAAAACAATTTAAAGTAAACCGCAAATTTTTGATCCCACCGCTTCTGACTAAATTATCCCAAGAAATTATTAAACAAATACAAGATTCCTTTACAACAAGTGACAGCCGGCCTTGTAGCTACAGAAGCAGAGCAAAGGAAAAGGAATTATTTTAATTGCAAAACTTCTGTCCAGGATATGAGTCATATCGGAGATGGAATAAAAAAAAAAGTCATAAAAACATGGAGCGCGGTCTCATTAAAAATGAGAAGTTATAGAGCAGCAAGCAGACTGTTGCATGGCCGTTAAGATTTGATGCATTGGAATGGGTCTTTCCATGTAAGGGGTTATTTCCCCTTCCAGGAGCGTAAGTTATAATGGAAGGAAAAGAGAAGAGGAGAAGGAAGATTCCGATGAATAGTTAACGACTCAATCTTGCTTAATGAGGCCTGTGACTGACTTCCGAGCGCAGCAAATGGGTCTCACGTGCTTGGAAGCATAGATACTTAATACTATTAGCTCATCTACTCCAAACTCACCTTAATTTATAAGGGCGCGTATGAAGCACCTCCCTTCACCTTCCAAATTCCTTCTCCCAGATTCAGTCCTCAAGACAGTTACTGATGCAAGGCCTTTTCCGCCTAATGGGCACTCTCACTGGATACACGCATTAAACAGAGCGCCCATACATTTTAATGCTCGGCCCACTCCCACCACCTAACAAAGGGCATAAATGAATTTTGATCTGATTTTTCTTACTGCGGTAAAAGATATCTCGTGTTTAAACAAAATGACCGTAACTGTATTGGTCTCTAGGTTAACGACCAAAAACCATTATTCTCCGACATTAAACGAAGTTACATTTTGTTCCCTAATCACTATGTATTTTAAAACTCCGAGTCGCTATTAATAAAATAAAACTCAACAATTTTGTACTTGTATACGTGGCAAGTGAGAATTCGCTGCATGCAGCACAAGAATAATTCTTTTGTAGATTATTTTGCTTTTAGTAGAACACATATTCTTGAAAATATTGAACAGATACTTCGTGCACGTGACAAATGAGAATTCGCTGCGTACAGCATAAGAATAATTCTTCTGTAGACTATTTTGCTTATAGTAGAACACATATTCTTGAAAATATTGAACAGATATTAAATTTTGTCTTCGTGCAGGTGGCAAATGAGAATTCGCTGCGTGCAGCATAAGAATAATTCTTTTGTAGACTATTTTGCTTTTAGTAGAACACATATTCTTGAAAATATTGAACAGATATTGCATTTTGTATTCGCGCACGTGGCAAATGAGAATTCGCCGCGTGCAGCATAAGAATAATTCTTTTGTAGATTATTTTGGTTTTAGTAGAACACATATTCTTGAAAATATTGAACAGATATTGCATTTTGTCTTTGTGCACGTGACAAATGAGAATACGTGCAGTATAAGAATAATTCTTTTGCAGATAATTTTACTTTTAGTAGAACAGATGTTCTAAAAAACATTGAACAATATTGCATTTTGTCTTTGTGTATACGGTAAATGAGAAATCACTGCATACAGCATAAGAATAATAATCATTTTACTTTTAGCAGAACAGATATTCTTGCCCGCAAGTTATTGTTTTTTTCTAGCAGTTATTGTTTTTTTAGAACCAAATTTTTAGTTCGACTTCGAGACAGTAACTGTGATCACCTAGTGAGTTTACCTTTAATAGAACAGCAATTTTCGTTGAATTAACTTTACTTTAACTCTTGCAGAACTAACACGACAGTGACGACAAAAGAAACCTTTTTGCTAAATGAATGTACCTTTAGCAGACAATTAGTCAATCGATTATTAAGAGCGCTTTTTGACCAATGTTTTTCGGTCTAATGACTTTAGTCTTTGATGTAGAACAGAACCTTTTCACGTAATAAGTTTACCTTAAACATAACAGTTATTCTTAAGAAGTTGTTATTTTTGTAGAAATAGTTCTCAATTCTATATCAAGAGAGTAACAGATTCAAGACAATTACTTTGAATGAATTTAATTTAACCGAATTCGTGGGCAGTTATTTTTTACAACTACTTTTTCAGTTCTATAACGAGGCAATAACTTATCCAGGATCCAACTTTCATTAGAACAGCTATTTCCAAGTAGCTTCTTTTGTAAAAGCAACTTTTCAGACATATCAAAATGAAGTAACTGACGCAGGGCATATCGCCTAATAGCTACTTTTGACATAAAAAAGAGCTTTTTACCTTTACAAGTTTACCTTAAACATACAATTTATTTTCTGTAGAACTAGTTTTCAATTCTATATCAAGACAGTAACAGATTCAAAACAATTTCTTCTAACGAGTTATCCGAATAATTATTCGTGACCAGTGAATAATTTTTTAGAACTAGTTTTTCAATTCTATAACAAGGCAATAACTTATCCAGGGTCTCACTTTCAGTAGAACAGTTATTTCCAAGCAGTTATTTTTCCAAAATCAAATTTTTTGAGACATCAAAAGGAAGAAACTTAAACAGGGCTTTTCGCCTAATGGGCATTGTCTCTGGACACACGCATTAAGCAGAGTGTTTCTACATTTTAATGACAAACTAACTCAACTATTTCAAAAAGCTTATATAAATTTAGTGAATATTTAAGGAATTTTTGAATTAAGGCAGAATGGGTTAAATTTAAAATGAAATATCAGTATTATCGCCATCATGCAAATCGGTTAGCATCCGTAAGACCATAAAACAATGCTTGAATTTTACTTAAGTTATTTTTGATGGTACGGAATCAAATAAAAGATAAAATATTTTGCAGAATATATCTGTTAAAAAATATCGATTTCTAATAATGTTTTTTTTCCCACCGGATTACCTTATTCATTATTCAATTCATGAAAAATAATTTATTTAATCTACTACCTCATTAAAGGTAAATCAAACATATGAAAGATTTAAAGACTTCAATAAAACTTAACAAGAAAGAAAATAATATATTCTTGTAAACTAGATATAGTTTGCCTATAGAAAGAGCTTCCGTCTCCACAAAGTCTTATGCTGTCTAAAACTAAACTCAGTGGCGCGACAGCCCATAGAGGGCCAAAGTCTACTGTGCCTATCTCAGTTTTCTTAACCTTGGGCTCTGGGGTGCAGAAGCAGATGTTCCGGTCAGGTGGTCAGCCGAACGCGAAACCCCCAGTGTTTAGTTCCCAAGCATGCTTGGTACTCATTTATCGACCCACTGAAGGGATGAAAGGCTGAGTCAACCTTGCTCGGCCCGAGGATCGAACCCAGGACCTGTGGCACGGGAGTACGAAGCCCTACCGCTTAGCCACCGGGCGTCTTTATGCTGTCTATCGCTATGAAAATAAGAAATAGCACATTTCAAAGGGGGAAGCTTCTCTCTACCCTGATTTCTTTGCTCTCACCGACTTGGCCCAAAATATGTCTTAAAAAACGACACAACACCTCTACTTGAAATAGTTAAACCTTGCAACCAAAGTTATTGAAACTGCTTCAGACGAATGGCTAGGGGAGTTCTTCACACAGACAGACAATTCTTTGCCATTTCCCAAACTGCTATTTTAGAGCCCGTCATAAAATACTGTCATGTGAATTGTCAAGTTTGCGAACTTTGAGCATTACCAGTAGCATAAATAATTAAACTTTTCATCTTTCTAAATTTGTTTCAAAATTGATTGAGTCAATTTTTGCAAGAAAAAAAAATCAAGGCCGATTTTGAAAAACATGCAACGATAAAAATAAACAACATTAAAATTTGGATTACTACGTTTAAAGTACGTTTAAAAAGATATAAAATAAAATTTATGACGTTCGTTAACAAAGGAATTAAAATTTTTATTTATTTTGAAACCAACAAAAATGCTTCATAATTTTTAGAATAAAATCTGAACTTAGAGAAGTGAAAATAAATAAGTGTGCTTGATTTTGTAGCCCTTAGGACTTTTTATTTTGCAGAATATGATGTTTCAAAAGAATATGAACAGTTTTATTTATTTCACAAGGAAATGCAACACAGTATCTTATAAAACGAAATAAAAGAACATACAAATGTGAAGTTCTTATTTTGAATCGGCAGAATAATCTTTTTCGAGAATATAAACAAATGAAAATAAAGGAGAAAGCGGACAAGAAAAGTAAGTATTTTTTAAATTTTGAAACTGGCAAAAGAAAGGAGAAAGCTTTCGTGGGGAAAATCACACACTGACAAAGGTCAAAGTTCGAATAAAACTACGTTTAGTTGTTTCATTGCTACTGTGACAAAGAGAAGACTGTCAAGAAATGACAACTAAATAAAAGCGAGCACGCTGATCACATTTTTTCCCCCAAAATAATCCCGCAATGGAGCCAGGAGACGACTTTCATATTTCTATGAAAGAATAAAAGATTTAAAAAAATTTTTTTTTTGAAAAACATTAAAAAAAAAAAAAAAATTGGAATTTCTATCAAATTTAAGGAAAACTATTTTTCTATATAATGGTCCTTTAGAGAAAATTTTTATTTTTCAAAAATTTTGTTTTACAAAAACGGAAGGAGAATAAAACAAGTATAAAAATAAAAAGATTTTAAATACAAAAACAGCTCTCCAGTACACTACCCCTTAAGCAAAAAAGCATGAAACAATTACAGTCATACAATTTAGCAACAGGAGACAGTATTAGCTTTAGAAGTTTTCTTTTACCAGCTAGTGATAGAAAACTAATTAAATTGTCACAATGTTCTCAAATAAATTATACTTATAATCTAAAACAATGATTCATAATGACTCGATTACACATAAATTATTCCTCGCATATTTCTCATAATTCCAAATTTTTTTAAATGAAATATTAAGTCCAGTTTTATTATTTAAAAACTTTCGAGATCTTTTATTCAACTAGAAAAATATAAGTAACTAGCAGCTAAATCTTTTTTTTTATTAATAGATAAGCATACATTAGCCTCCGAAAATGCAGTAAGCTTGATTATCGAAGATTGATTATTACTTATTCAAAAGTTGACTATAGATTGATTATTAAGGTGAATACGAATGTATTTTTAATTTGATTACAAAGCTTTAAGGAAAGTTAGAAGCAAAACTTAACTTGTTTTTCTGACAGTTCTAGGGAAAAGGATTGTTTTATAACATTAATATTCACCCGTAGTCTTAGCTTACCCAAACAATTTCAATTTAAGAAAGGTCACAAGAAAAAAAAAACTAATCAAATTTTATAAAAATTGGGTTTTTGTTTGAATTCATTAATGCAAATTGCACCTTTAATTTCGGAAATATTTGTTAATGATTATCAAAATAGATAAAACAGAAAAGGAAAAAAAAATCTTCGAAATGTCCATTTCAACTATAAAACAGGAGACAGAGTTACATACAATGAAGTATTTAATCTAACATTGATCCCTGCAAATTCTAACCATCATTACCGAAATTTCAAAATTAGAAACTAAATGCAGCATTTTATTTTAAAAAGAGAGCAAGAAAGAGAGAATAATAAAGTAAAAATATAAAATCAGCTGCCAATTAAATACTTCTTCCATTAAATTTTAAAGACCAAAAGCCTCATTCAATCTAGATGGATATGAAGAACCTATAATAACTCAACACAATATAACCCCAAACAACCACTTCTAACACACAAAAACCGTGAAATGACAATTAATTCCAGAGTTATTGATTTAAGAGATAAAAAAAAAAAAGCTCTGCCACTTCGCTGTAGAAAAATCAACACTCTTTTTAAAATCGATTTATCACTTCCAAAAAAAATAGTGTTTGAGAGGGAATATATATATAAAAAAATATATAAATTGAATTGAAATCAAAAAAAGGGGGAAATTAAGGGGGCAGACAGGTAAGTGGTAAAGGTCGCCGCGGGGTGTGTAATAGAAACTTTATAAATTGCAATGCGATGTCACGGTTGAAGTAAAAAAGTACACAATGGGTTTACGAGGAGTGGGGGTTGCGATCGTAGTCAGGAAGTTCCTCCTTTTGCTGGGGCCTCATGTTCTTTTTTTTTTTTCATTCTCATCCTCTTGTGCAACAGGTGGAATGCCTTCCCACCGGCAAGGTGATCAGAGAGCATTTTGGGCCGTGAAAAAGTATAATGTGGTTAATTGTTTAAGTTTAATTTTGAGTGAGGTGGGGGCGAATCGAGAAGAAAACACATCAAGAGTTGAATGAACTAAAAAAAAAAAATTTCTCGGCATAATCATTTTTCAGCATTCTTTAAGTATTTACAATCCGTGTTATTCGGTCTTTAAATTTTTTCCTCAAGACAAAAAGGAAAGGCATAGAAAAGGAATGCACTGTTAGAAATGGTGGATCACTTTTCCACTTCAATATTGTGAAAACTTGTGGCAACCTGAATAATAAGGCAAGTTGAACTATTTACAACTTGATTAAACCATACTAGGATACAACTTAGAACAAGAGCGTGGTTCAATTCAGAACATCAGTAAGGCTACTGCAAATTTGCATGATATTAAGATTCAACAATGACTCGATTTTTTAGTATTCCTTGATGTAGATAGATAATACATTGTTGGAAATTTTGGACCACGTCGAACCACAATATTGTACAAGTTTTCTGAAGTGCAAAGATGAACTATATTATGCAACTATATTATCATTTTCCACTTGATAACACTACTCTACAGTTCAACTTGGAACAGGAGCACGGTTCAATTTAACGCATAAATAAACTTGCAGTTAATTTGTATGATATTGTGCTTCAATACTGAATCAATTTTAGTGCAATTCATGTTTTAACTTACCTTGATTTGAATGATATGATAGATAATACACTGCTAGAAATTTTGGACCACTTTAAACCATAATATTGTACAAGTTTTCTAAATCTTTAATGAAGTGCAAAGATGAACTATATTATGCAATTAATATCATTTTCAACTTGATAACACTACTCCACAGTTCAACTTAGAACAAGAACACGGAACAATTTAACACATTAATAAGGTGCAGTATATTTATATGATATTGTGGATCAAGGTACCGATTTAACGGTTGAACGTTAAACCGATTTTTCTCAGAAGGCACTTGCATATCAAAAAATTATGAGTGATGAAGGCATAAGAGTAAAAATTTTTCTCAACGTGATTTTATATATACATATATATATTCTGAAAAGGAGAAAGAAAAATGAATTGCAAATTTTCATGTTATGCATACTCCGTCCATACGCTTCTTAATCTCATGCTTAAAATACGAAACTGTAAAAAAGGTCATTGAACTAAAATAAATGTATGACGACATTCTGATAGCGCAGAAACAATAAAATTTTTTTGCAGTTTGTTAGGCTATGATTTTGAATATTAAGTAAGGAGAAACCAACATTTGGATGAGTTAAAAAAAATAATAATGTTTTAATTTTTACATAATTTGACAATATGTATATCTGAGAATATATACAAATAGCTATGATTTATACAAACGACGAAACTGTTGAGAATATATAATAGATCTTGTACGTGCTCTGAATAGGTGTTCGCAAACTTCAAAGGTTGTTTTTTGCTATCATTTCTTATGACGCTCAATTTAACTCGAAACAGCTTTTAGTATTTTAATTTTCTTGTTCTACATCAAAGTGAGGTATTTTCAGTTTCTAAGCTTTACTTTCTTTCTTTTCTTTCTGTTTTTAAATGAATGTTTAATTTTTATCCATCGTTAAAGATCTGCATCATTTTACAATAAACAGAAATTTAATCCTATATTAATTAAAATACAGGAAAATTAGTACCAAGCGTATGGTTCTTTTATCAAACATTATAAATATATTGAAAACTACGTAGTTTCTTTCAATCTCATAGAAATTCTACTTTAATTTTATGTTGAAAGAAGATAAGTTATAACGTACTTGAACAACTAATGCGCCTTGTTTCTTTTGATATATTTAATTTCGGTTCATTAAATATATGGAATGAAATAGTTAAGAAATAAATAAAACTGCGTATATTTTTCCAAACCCCCAAACATTTCATCCTATGTTGATTTTAAGGGACATCATTTGTACGCATATGGTCATTTAAATGTAACAAATGAAGTCATTAAAAAACGAAAGGAAAAGAAAACTTTATATTTTTATTCGATCTTACAGAAATTTTATTTTAATCCTATATTATTTGAAAGGCCATTATTATATCTGTATTAATATAGCGATATAATTATTTCAACGTAACGTAACGATTAAAATATTCAAAGTTTCAGTGTTATAGGAAAAAATTAATTGTTGTAGAGGTTTCAAACGATTCAAAATATATTTTAAAAAAAGCTTACATCAAAAATAGTTTAGAACCTTCTAAAAAATAGTTCTAAAACCTTCTTACACAATATATAAAAATCTTCGCAGAACTTGATAATATTATTAACATTAATTAATGAAGTTTATTTTGAACTGAGGCTTATTTATACATAAAAAAATTATTAACTTGATTTGATTTTATAACCGTCGTTGAACAGCCGACCCAAATTTGAGTTTAGGGATACCAATGTTCAAATCCGTAGCCTTGTAATTTTAAACCTAATCTGGACGACAAGAAAACTCCTGGATCGAGTATTGATAGAAATTTTTCTTTCGTAGAGGACTTTCTGATGAAAATAACCCGCATTTTCGTTACATAGAGAGGAAAACTACGAAAATATGGTATTCATGTCGTATTCAGGGCCGGAAAAAAGTTATTAAAATGGTAAAAAGTCAAAGACTAAAGATTGAAGAATTTTGCTCAATTTTGTAAACCCTTTAAGAGTCTCATCACGATGTAATTGGATCAAAGTAACATTTCATATATACGTTTAAATTATAAGTAGTGGTAAAGCAGAGTTAAATCAAATTTATTAAATCAAGAATCATACATAAAAACTTGTTACCGATAGAAATAATTTTCCGGGAAAGGGAAGCAGATTGGCATCTCTGTTAGAGTACCAAGCATGTTAAATGAAGGTCCAGAAACAACACTAACCCAGTAGTGGCAACTTAATAACGCAATAACTCATATACTTTCATAATTAAGCGCCCGCTCAGAGCATATATATTTTTAATATAATTAAAACTTCCATCTTGCTCCAGAATATGACAGAGGCTTTCCCAGAAATATTTTGATAGATAGACTTAGTTGGTAAATAAGCGGGACATGTATACATCCTGGTATTATACGAAAAGGAATAATTTTAACATGAATTGGAAATGCAATTGCAGATCGAAATGATAGATCTAAGAAAATAAATCGAGATGTTTAATTTTTTGCCTGATGTCATCGTATTCAATCTGAAAATAAAAGTAAGTCAATTAAAAACAGGATAGGGGATAAATTAAATCAACTTCTCCTATCTGGAAAAAGAAATGGCACAGATATTTTTTTCAATTTCACTAAAACTACAACTTCTTCCAGAATCCGGCAGGTCATTCTTACAGATGTTTTTGACTCCACGCATCCACCTAATGGTCCGGTAATTGTATCCTTCACTTATCCAGCCCATGAAAAAAAAAAGCCTTTCGCCACTTGGCCGGACAAGCCTAAACCATGGACTCGTTCAATCAATATCATAATGAGGCTTACAGAAAAAGAAAAAGAGGAAAAAGATACAGTCGCTTACCGTCGCTGTCCTATACCACCCCTATACTCCCCAGAGCCGGACGGGACGATAGTGTAGGCCCGGTCAGCTGGTCGGAAGATGTCTATGACAGGCGGTTTGGGCTATCGGCAGGGCTAACTAATGACCGTTCCCTATCGCAAGTCTTAATAACTAGGGTGGCTATCGAAGGACTGGTGTACATAGGGAAATGGCGAGCAAAAATTGGCTACATCAGCTGAGCGTCGTTATCGGACGGGCCTAGTCTCCGTCACGCTCGCTTAATTACACTAGGGGTTCCCTTCGGAATAGGCTCTTGCTGACCCTAATGTAAGGAAGTTAGATAAAAGAGGTAGACGAAAGAAAAACATTCCACAATGAGCGAATATTTTCTTCTTCTATGTCACTGCGAAATTTATTTTCATTTTATTATGTGTTACCGAAGATAACGCTGACTGATGAGGAGTAAGTTTTAATCAGTTAAAAGAGTCTGATCATGTTAATTTTCATTAATGAGTTTCTATAAATTTGGGCATCAAAAATTGAAAATAAATAAGATTAAAATAAAACTATTTCTAAGTATTTTATATGAAATTTTGTAAATTATAAATATTAATTTCAATTTTTTTTATAATTCACAAGGAGTTCTTAAACTGCAATGAATCATCGAATTTAACTTAAAGTTACCTGAAATTATTTAGCCTATTCAATGTATCATCATATAATATTTATTACGTCATTTAATTTCTATTACGTTACTTAAGTTATATATAGTTCAAAAATAAACTAAATACATTGACAAATTTAGAAAGCATTACATTTTCAATTATTAAAAAGTTTAAAAAAACAAACAAAAATTGAGATATAAATGCAACTAACAAAAGCAACAAAAAAAAAAAAAAAACTAAAATGTTTTTAATCTCAGTAACTAGCTTTCAGTCAAGAACCGTTATTAAAGTTATAGAATTTCAATCATTAGAATAAAAATAAGATTAATTTCGATTAAGCAAAGAAATAGATTCCGGAAGACCCAACACCCAAGTAACTCAGTTTCGAGTACCATCACGCATTCCTTAAGAATAAAAAAAGGAACATTAAATAAATAAACTGAAGCGGTAAGATATTACACGATTAAAAACTTCATTCGCTTCAAGAACAAAAGAAAAATCGTTTAATAAATAAATAAATAAAATGAAATTTTAAAAAAAATCGCTTCAAAAATTTCATATTTATATATCTTAGAAGCGAATGAAGTATTTAAATCTGGTAAAGAAAGGAACAACTGAGTATAGAAATCAAATCCCAGAACTCAGAGGTGTTCACACTTTAAGATTTTTCAAATGTCGAACTTAAAAAGTAATGTTATTGCTTAAGGTACCTGACTAGTGAAAAAGCATTAATTTTGGACGAAATTGTTTGAGTTTATTATAAATTTAGAATCTATGTACTCTTAGCTATCTAAAAATACTTTTCTTTTGCTTGTACTCTAATTATTTATAAAGTTATAGCAGTTTTTGTACAAAGTGATAACAGTGGATAGACTAATGATTTCAAGTCTTTAAATGCGTTTATATCAAAATAAGATTTCTTCACATTTTTCACCATCTTAAACAGGATATCTCATGTTGTTTTTAAAATAATTTACTACAATTTTTCACGAGAGTTTATGATTATAGCACACATGTTTTGAACAACAGACTAAGAGAAAAAAGTAAAATGTCATATCTTATGCATGTTTTTTCCGCAAAAACAAGTAAGGAAATTTTTAAAAATTTGCTTTTCTAACAACATTGATCCCTAACTCAGTAGTATATGCACTTGTTTTTAAGACAATAGTTTAAAACAAAGTTGATAGCCTTCTAAATATAATCCTAAAAGAATTTTTTGTTTTGGGCGATATAAATTTTTTTAACAGAGTTTAGCGTCTATGCAAAAAAATGTCTTACTTTCAGCTAAAAATGGCTAATTTAAAAAAATTTAAAAAAAGAAACTTTTTTTGTTGCTAGTTTTTCACATAAGTTTTCACACATAATAAAACAAATGAGCTAGTTTTTTCCCCTTAAATTCCATATTAATATTTAAAAAAAATTGTCGAAACTAGTAGGTTACCTTAAAAAAATCATCGCTCATTAGCTTTATGCTTCATAAAAAAGTCAGTTTTTAGCGTTTTAAAATTGTAATTAAAACTAGCAAAGTTCAGCGGTCAGCTTTTCATTTAAACTCAACACCTACTTACAAAACTAGAAACACCAAAAGTATTTAACTCAGAATCGATTTTCTGTGAAACCTCTGTGAAATAATAAGTTCAGAGCAAATCACAAATCTAAACGAGGGGTGAAAAAAAATCAAAAAGAAAAAAAAATGGAACAAAAAATACCATTCCATCACCCTGATTTTTTTTCTCTCTGCCATCGTCATCTCCCTTTAGTTACCAAAGCCACATAAAACATACAAATGTCACGGTAGGGGGCTAATGTTCAACGAGGCCAAAAAATTCCCATCACGAATACCAATATTCATATCACTGTGACGCGCGGATAACTAATAGTTCCTGGACCCGCCCAATGATCCAACTTCACCAGTTACGGTAGCAGTTAACGAAAGATACGATTCGAAGCACATCTACATAAAAGAAATCACTATTTGACCATTTTCTTCCTAATACACACACTAGTCATTTTTTTTTCTCTTTTCTTTTTCGTCTGCCTCCCCGGGGAAAATTTCGATCGTCGCATTCCGTTTTCCAGTCTCGATCATTTTTTCCGTTCATTATTATTCTTATTATTAATATTACCGTGATTATCTTCGAATCCTCGGGCAAGTAGCAAAAAAGGGGGCCCTGCTCACTATTTCAAATAAATTACGCCCATTTACAAGACTGGTGTGAAAGCTGGATGGAAAAAAAAAAGTGCCCCAGAGGTATTTTTTGTGCCAGTTTTAGCTGCCGGACCACGAATAAATAATGAATATTTTTATGGTTACATGAATGCATTATTGAACGAAACTTTTTATATCCACCTGGCAACGCACATACTATGAATAATTACGTATGCAATCCATTAGAATATTTATAACTGATTGGCAATAAAGTACTATGGCATTCTGAGGTATAACATGGTGCTCGTTTGAAAAATACCTTTCAATGGAATGCTAAGAATATAAATTAAATAGGTACACACGGAGCTGAGCGTTTACATCAAAAACCAGAGAAGACCTTAACAAAAAAAATTCCATTTTGATTTGTTTATATTTAAATTAATGAAGAGCTCAGAGGTAAGATGTTTTAAGAGAGATTTTAATGAATTCGTGTAAATTAGCCTTAAAAGTTCATACGATGACAATAGGAAATAAATATTAAGCCTTGGCTTGGTTTCTTAAGGGCAAGTTCTAATTTGAAGTAATCAAAATTTCCTAGCACTCTTTTAAATTTTCCAATGGGAAAACTCGTTTCAAAAGAAAAATTAGGCATGTTTCGGACGTTCAAAAACAGGTCGCTAATTGTTTTGATTGGCTCGAGTTTTCATTGATTTCGATTTTTCGAGTGTACTAATCATCTCTAGTGATTTATAGCCGTCGTTGAACAGCCGATCCAAATTTGGGTTTGCGATTACTAATGTGCAACTCCATAGCTCTTTAATTTTAATTCCAATCCAGAAGACAAGGGAACTCCTGGATCAAGTATAGGGAGAAATTTGCCCTCGAGGAGGATTTTTAGATGGAACTAACCCGTATTTGCGTATATGCGATTATTTGAACTGGAATAAAAATTATTCCAGATTTCTTCAGACACAGATCAAATACCAAATGTCATTTGGTATTTGAACATTTTTCTCAGTGTCGAAATACCAAATGACATTAGGAAAAGTAAAAAGACAAACACATGCAAGGTGGTTTAACCAATCAAGATAATTAACCATACTAATAAAAAGAATGGTGATAAAAAACAGGGGTGAGGAAGCTTGGCTGGAGCCACAAGAAGTAAAAGATAAAATTAGGATAGATTTCCAAGCATTGGGAAAGTGTGGGATACCAGAAAGTACATTAACTAAATTATTAGAATTTTAAAGTTTTAAAGAAGTCGATCACTTAAAAGTCAAACATTCATTGCTTTCATCTACAGGACTCCTTATCACTAGTGGTAAAAAAAAGTTAAATAACTATATATGATGATGTGGATTAAATTTAGGATTGATTCCAGAAGCTATAAACGATATTTTCAGACTAAGAACTAGTTTCGTCAAGTTGAAAATTGAATTTGTTTGAATGAAGTCGATCACTTAAAAGTCAAACATTTATTACTTTGATCTACTGGACTCCCTATCACTAGTGGTAAAACATAAATTAAAGTTAAATAACTATATATGATGATTTGAATTAAATTTAGGATTTATTCCAGAAGCTATAAACGATATTTTCAGACTAAGAATTAGTTTCGTCAAGTTGAAAATTGAATTTGGTTTCAATGAAGTCGATCACTTAAAAAATCAAACATTCATTGCTTTGATCGTCCACAGTAATATAATAAAAACAAAAGTAAGCGACCATCTGCGATGATTCGAACTGAAATTAGGATTTATTCCTGAAGTTATTAAGGATTCCTGCAGACTAGAAACTAATTTCGCCCAGATCCAAAAATGTTGTGCAGGAGAATGTGTACCTGCTTTATCTGTACTGCCCACCGTGAACGATTTTAAGAAACCTCCCGAGAAGAAAATGAATAAAAAAAAATCGAATATCGAAGACGAGATGGTGATAAGCAAAAGTATTATTCCTCTTTCCGATTTCTTGAACAATGAATTAACCCCATCACTTATTTCTGGCGAAGCAGGCGAGGCTAGCAGTTTGTAATCAAGACAGATGGGGCCACGTCTTATCTCATGGATACACGGGGCCGTCCAGAGAAGAGCCGCAATGTTTCAAATCATCATCTGACGCGAGTAAGGAGAGATGGCGACTAATGGCCCCTTGCTGTTTCATTTTTTGCTCCCTGCTTCACTACAATGTATCCTTCTTTTTTTCCTAAGTAATCTTCCCGGAGACCCCCCCCTCTTCTCCTTCTTTACAGGCTAAGGCCGTTAATTCGACCAACCTGTTTTCGGGAAACTGCCGATAACATTGGCCTCTTCCTGGGAGAGGCCTGATAAAAAAATATCAAAAATATTGTGTTCTCAAGAAAGAAGGGGCGCTAACACAGGCATTTTTGAAATTATAGTTGACACCCTCGGCGGCTAATAGCCAGGGTCCTCCAAACTGGATATTTTTGTCCTAAGCCGACTCTCGGGGGGGGGGGGAGAAAAGCATTCTCTCTTTTCCTGTTTTCTTTTTCCTTCTTCTATTACACAGTTTTAGATGCAACCGAGATAGGGTAGAAGACAAAAACATTGGAAGTAACATTGAATTTTTAGTTTTGTTAAACAGCACAGAGGGATAAATTTTTCCCAGTTGATAATTAAATTGTATTACATTTATCCGAGGAAACTGATTATTTTTTAATGACCAGCAGTTCGATTTCTCGTACTTGCAGTTCATTTGGGTACTTGCAACTCGAGAAGAAATGAAGTGATTATGCCTAACCATGTGATTTAAATCAGATTTATTTGGATACCTGCAAGCGGCGTCAAGCGTGTGTTACGAACCTGATTGATATCTTCTGAATCGACAAATGCCTTGATTTACCTACAACGACGTCAATTACAGGGAAACGATTAATTTTAAAAAAATAAAAGAAAAAAATATAAAAATTTTCTTTGATTTTCTTTTATAATTCATTTGCATGCATTTTGCTGCAAAACAAAGCGTTTAAATACTTCTATAATTTGAATATTTCTTTTTTAAAAAATATTTAAAATTAACAAAATTTTCGATTAATTATAACTATTAATACTTTTTATAAATATCTGACATTGACATGAAATTATGCCTGCATGCAGAAAAAAATTCTCGCAAATTTACCGTGCTGTATGGTAAAGACATTCCTGGTTAAAACACCGCAATTCTGGTAAATAAAACCAAAATATACTATATTTAAACCATTCATTTGGTAGTTTTTCGGTACGTATGGCAACAATTTGTCGGAAATTCTGGTTTTCAAATTATTGTTCATATTTAGTAAAAATTACAAAACTGAAAAGTAAATTTAATCTAATAAATAGTTTCTATGCCTTGCTCTAAGGTATTATGATAAATTACCAAATTTGCTAAATTTTATCACATATTTAAAAAAATTCTGCCATAAAATTTTGCCAACAATATTTTAATTTTAAGAAATTATAATTTTCTGACTGTACAAATATTTGTAATGTATGCACATCAATTAGTAAAGCAGTGAAATATTAGCAAAATAACAATATTTTTTACGAAGAATTTAATAAATAAAACTTAAATGAATTATAATAATCGATACTCTTCGTAAAAATCTGACACATGAAATCATTTTTGTTATTTAACAAAATCTGGAAACCGCAAAAAATATCTATACTATGCTGCAGATGACTTCGTTAGAACGAATAAAAAGGAAGCAATAAACAGTGTATAAGTAGGAGGCCACTGTAGTACAAACTAATTTAATAGAGTTAAGCATTTAATAATTTGTATTTCTTATAAAGATTTTAATAAGTAAAATAAAACTTTAAAAGTTTCACCTTTTTTTTAATTAATCATAATTTCTTATGTAGCAAAAATTTCAAATTTATGCACATAAATTTTTAAAACGTTAAAATATTAACAAAATTTTAATAATTTTCAATAATTTTTTCTTAATTACAATTATTATAATTATTCACTTTATTATTATAATTATTTATAAAAATATAATTATTTATATAAATATATTTGTTTAATAGTTATTATAATTATAAATATAATTGTTAAATAATTATTATAATTATTTGTATAAATATTGTAATAATTTATATAATATTATTATTATTAATTATAATTATTTGTTTTTTTTTACGAATATCTGACTTGAGAAAAAATATCTGTTATTTAAAGAAAACGGAAAAAAAAATGGCACTACGATAAACGAATCCGTTAAAACAGACAATCGTGAAATAATAAATCGTATAATAATATGCCACTACTGTGCAAAAAATCCAATAAATTTCAATAATTACCATAAAAAGTTTTAAACAAATTTAATTTTCAAGCTTTAAACAAACATCTGTAATTTATTCGCAACAATTTGCAAAACACTAAGACATTAAAAAATATTTTGAAAAATATTCAAAATAATAAGTTTTCTATTAATTATATATAGTATTTTTTAAATTGTTTGATAATTATTCGAAAAAGTTACTGCTAATAATAAAAAGTACCGTATCCAAATTTTCTTACTATGGACTAAACAGCTATACCTGACGGTAAAGAAATCATAAATTATTCACTTAAGTGCACTTTGAAATGAAAACAACTCTAATAAATTTTATTTATTAGAATAATACTTATTGGGTATTTTTAATATTTCGAACTTTATTCAAAAATTTCTCATTCATGTGCAAAGCATTAAAATGCTAAAAAGTAAAAAAGATAAAAATTAATTCATTATAAGCATTATTGGTTTTCAATTAGGTTAAAAAAAATTCTGTTATTAAAACAAAAGCTCGACATCGTATAAACATTTCACCACTGTGAGTGAATCCGTTAAGAATGAACAGTAAGGAAACCATGAATTAATTAAAAATACACAAGTGTGATTTAAAATGCAAACAAATCTAATGAATTTTAATTGTTAGAATAAAACACAGTAAATGATTCTTTTTTTTAAATTTTCTACGAACATATGTCACTAATATGCAATCATTTACAAATGGCTTACATTCTTAAAAAAAAAATAATAATAATGAAATTAATTCATTTATTATTGATTTTCAAAAATATTTTACAATTAAGCTTTTAATATAAAAACAAAAGCGAGACATGGCATAACTGTGGAATGGACAAAAAGGTATTCATTCAGAATGGACAAAAAGGATACCATAAATTAAACATAAGTGAACTCTGAAACGCAAATAATTCAAATAACTTTTCATTTTTTGGACTTCGTACAAATATTTGTCTTCTATGTGCACTTATTTACAAATCGCTAAAATGCTAAAAAGAGAAAAAAGTAATAAGATTTTAATTAATTACAGTTATTATTGATTTTCAAAGATATTTAACAATTAGGTAAAGAAGCTTCAGTTATAAAAAAAAATCGATACAGCATAAAAATTTCCTTTTTGTGGGCGAATCCATTTAGAATGGGCAATAAGGAAAATAAAAATTATACATAAGTGTGCCACTGAAATGAAAATAAATCTAATAAATTTTAATTTTTAGAATTAAATTTATCGAATGATTTGAACTTTTCTGACTTTCAACAAACGTGTGTCATGTATGCGCATTCACTTGATAAATTGCTAAAATGCTAAAAGGAAAAAAAAGGGAAAAAAATAGAATTTTAATTAATAATTTAATTAATTAAAATTTTTTTTTTTTGATTTTCAAAAATATTTTACAAATTATTATTAAAATATTATATATAGGCAAAAGTGCTTAAAACGCAAAAAAATCTTATGAATATTAATCATTAGAATAAAATTTATTAAATAATTTTTCTGACTTTCTACTAACATAGTTATTTATGTGCATTCAGTAAATGCTAAAACGATAAAATTAAAATTAAATTAAATTAATTGTATTATTAATTTTTAAAAATATTTTACAATTAGGTCAAAAAGCCTCAGCTGTAAAAAGAAAAACGCGACACCGCATAAAAATGTCATGACTGTGGACAAATCTGTTTAGAATGGACTATAAGGAAACCATAAATTATACATAAGTGTGCCACTGTAGAAGAAGGAATATCCACAATAGGAATGTCAAAGGGCAGGGAAAGAAGAAAGGGAATCCGATTTTTGTCCATGTTAGATCTTTACTTTTTCATTACCCCTTTTTTTTTACGTCCGCCACTGAAATTGGCCCCATGAGAACTGAGATGATGACACGATGAACGGATTAACAAAATAATGGCGGCCTGCAAACGAGATTTGGGGAAAGCACAAGGTTTGCTTGCAGAAGGCATTAACAGGAACTAACTGAAGTGAAGAAGGGAAGAAAAAAAAAATCTGTAGCGGTATTTATTTCGTTTTCCCCTTTCGGTTTCAGCTAATGGCAATCTGGAACGTAACTGAGAACATGGTAAATGGATGAGAAAAAAAAAAAAAAAAAGTTAGGCTTAACATGATCTTGATCGTCACTATCTTTAAAAGATGCGGGGGGAAAGGCTGCCTAATTAGAAGACAGATATTTATTGCTAATTTGTATATTCTTATTTTTAGATTCCAACTAAGAAAACAGGAATGGCTATTTATGATGCATTAGAAGATGACCATGTAGTTAATAATAAAAGACGGAAAAAGCATTTAAGCTGAGCAAAGCGGAAAACAGAACAATTTTTATTCTTATTCAAAATAAGAGTTTTAAAAAGAACGAATTTTTAATTTAACGTACTAGGAGCCTTAAGTCTCCAAGCACGCTATAACTTGTCAACCTCCCAAACTTAAGATGCCGCTCATTTCAGATTGGTCCTACATAGTATTGTGTAATCGTAATACCCCATCTTATATACTTAATATCTTTTATTGTTGAATTTAATTATATTATAGGCTACCCCTTNGCTTCACTTTTTTTTTTTTTTAATATACGCCGTTGAATAGTCGACCCAATTTTATGGGTTTACGACTACTAATGTTTAACTCCGTAGCCTTGTAATTTTGAACCCAATCCAGATGACAAGGGAACTCCTGGATCAAGTATTGGGAGAAATTTTCCTTCTTGGAGGACTCTTTGATGGAACTAACCTGCATTTGCGTTACATGGAGAGGAAGACCACAAGAACCTTCCACGGTTAGCCTCAGGGCAAGGGGACTCAAACCCATGATCCGTTACTGAGGATATTTCACGTCAGCACTCTGGTCGGTGCAAGCAGGAAGCGGAGTTCGTATCGACTGGGATTCGAACCCGGTTCGCCTCATTGGAAAGCGAACACTCTATCCCTTCTGTTTGCTATAAATCGAGAGTCAAAAACTCGATTTATTGTAGTGGATTGATATTCGTTTGAAAGAAAAAGCGACTTTACGATTTAACTACGCTAAAACTAATTAAAAATTTCAACAAAGTACGACTCATAATTCACATCTTTAGATTTAAGAATACGTGGCTGCAAAAACCATATTTCTGCTAATAGTTTCGGCTAAACGAAGCTACACATAGCAAATAAAAAATCTTCAACTTTGTCATAAAAAGTTCATTGCTCTCTAATTTAAAAAGAAAGTTAGATCTAATTTTTTAGAGGCTACACTCAGTGTTCATTGTCGCGTACTGTACAGCGAATATGCTGATATTTTTTTTAATGAAACACAAATAAAAAGTCAAATTTAGAGTGTCTTAAAGTAGGAACGAAGCAACCATATATATTATTGTATAATCCGCGTTGAACTGCCAACCCTATTCAAAAGTCAAATTTGCATCCTTGTAGTTTTGAACCCGACCCGGAAGAAAAGGGGACTCCTGGACTGGGAGACTCTAGCCTTCGTGGAGGACTTTTCGGTGGAAATAACTCACATTTGCATTAAATGGCGAGGAAAACCACGAAAAATTACTACGGTCAGCCCGACAGGCAAGAGGATCCTAATTCATGAGCTCCGCGGCTGGTGCGAGCCGGGAGTAGATTTCGTTTCAACCAGCCACCGCTGGGAATCGAACACGGGTCACCTCATTGGGGTGGTGAAAACTCTATCTCTAATACTTCGGAGCTTTAAATTATGTATAAAATTTTCTTTTGAAGAGATATCTGGACTCTAAAAATGACAAATGTCTTAAGCGTTAAAAAAATCAAAAAAATCACCATTTTGGCGAAATTTTTCCAACGTTATATGAATTTTAAATACCAATGAATGATTCTCAATTATGGCGTTTCATCAGATTGACAATAGGCGCTGTTTTCTTAATTAGCATAGAGGGTACAGGCTTCATACGAACAAAATTTAACTTAAAAGTCACGAATAATTGTTACAAACAGCTATAAAAATAGTGCATTTTTCGCTAAAAATCACTATTTCAAGCGACGATAAAAACAGCTTTCCGTTTATTAAAACCATTCAAAACAGTGCGCCATTTTTTCTTCAAAAACAATTTTTTAAAAACATTCATCTAAAAGTCTCTTTAAAAGATTAATTTTACTTAATTTGATTTATTTTTTAAGAATAATAGTTCGTAAACTACTTAAGAGAATTTTAAAATGTTTCACCTAAATGAAAAATAAGGATATAGAATTTATCAATGCCTAAATAATAGGGAACAAAACCCCCAAAAAGTGCATACATTAAAAATAAACAAGCAAACAAAAAAGCGGACAGTTTCGCAAAAAAGGGCATACTTTGCTATAGGTAATAAAGAGAGAGAGAAAGAAAAAGTAAGAGATGTATAGGAGAAAGATGAGCGTATTGATAGATGGAAGAATATAAGAAAGATAGAGCGAAGAAAGGAAACAGCCGCTTGATCGCCATCCAAGAAGCTGTTGTTCTGGCTAGCGTACATCAATGCGGCCGTAGAGTTTGTGCAAGAGATTAGCCTGTAATATTGCAGCGTATCTGTTCAGGGCCAGGGACCCCCCTCTCCCGAATTGTCTCTGTTTGTTCAGGTGGCTGATTATGGGTACATAGTTGCACCCCCTTCCACTTCATCCACCTTTTCTCTTACGAGAACCTGCTTTTCTCTATTTTTTTCTTCTTGTTTTTGTTCGGTACGATGAAACGTTGGCGATATATTAAATTTTTTTTCTCAATTTTTTTAAAGAAAGGATAAAAAATGAAACGAAAGTTTTCGTTTATTTTATATATTTGTTTGTTTTTAATTTTGGTTAAAAATCGACGGAAGGTCGAAATTTGATGATCGCTGCAATAAGAACAGGAAATAGAGAAACCGTCTTTAAGAATGTTCTTTAAGAATATACCTTAAAAACTTTCATTATGCATACTTTTTTTTACATTAAAAGTAAAGAAATTTTTGAAATTTGTCTCTATGTTTGCATAGAAGCTTATTTTATTTATTACTAAAAAGAAAAAGGGAGATACTTTTAAAATTGCTTTTAAATCTTTAAACTTTTGATAAAATTTCGAATTAATAAAGAAAAAAAGGATAGCCTGGTTGGCAGGGAGCTGGACTCATGTTCGTGAGAACGGGAGTTCGAATCCAGGGTGGCCGAACCCATGCAGTAAATGGTTACTGGTGCGCGTTAAATCTGTCGGGTTCCAAAGTCCTCCATGTTCCCATAACAAATGATATCTCTGGGGATACTGAATTGGAGATTGATCGTTCTCTGTTTCAGGTAAAAATTACGATCTGTGGTTGAATGAATGAGTCCACCCTATAGACGGATGTGACGTATGGGTGTGGCAGAAGTAGAATTCTTGGCCATAGATGGCAACTCTAGAAAAAAAAAACAAGAAAAATCGCATCCCTTGCCAACGACGATAACAACAGGAACAAATTTTTATGACTAATTTTAAACCGTTTAATTTTTTTTACATTAACTATAGAAAAGAATCAGTCTTTAAGAACGTTATTTTAATTTTCTTTTTTTATATTACATAATTTATTTCGTTAGCAGTATAAAAAAAAACTGTTACAAGAACATTTTTAAACGTTTTCCATAAAATGATGTGGATATTAAGTAAAACCCCATTTGTAAGGCAGAAAATTATAGAACAAACGATGTAAGGGGTTTAAAAGGAGGAGAGCTTTAAAAAAATCACATTTGTAAAAATAAAATATAAATTTTTCTGACTCCATTTTATAAAAGAAAACAGGAAAATTTTATTTACACAATTTTTTTCCATCATATCGCCATAGCAACCTGAAATTCACATTTTTTGTTTTCAAAAATAAAACAAGACAGATTCTAGATTACATCTCACACAAAGTTAAATAATAAATAAAAGGAATCTACTTTTAACAATTCCGCACTGTCACTTCAAGAAGAAGATCATTCGTAACCATACATGTGGGCCTAAGATATCACAGCCAGCTAATCGTTTATTAGCAAAATGGCATGTTAAAGTTAAGTTTCTCCATATAAGTTAGAAAGTTAATTAACGTGAAGTTAATTAAATACAGTGCCGTATCACACATCGAATTTGTTAAAATATAATTCTTTTTCGTCTACATCCTTTACTTCACTTGGATTTATTATTTGTTTATGTATTTTATGATAACCGTGATATATTTTTTGTTTTGTGTGCATGGCAACTTCGATGCATAATTAGTTTCTCTTAAGTTGGAAATACATTGCGAAAGAATAGAAATCTTAATGAAAGAATCTTTGTGTAAGAATATAGAATGTGCCACTTAAGAGAACTGATACTTGACGGAATTAAGTCACTTGAAATAGAATGGAAAGAACAGTTGCTAATGTAGACAAAGCCACGATTCTACAACCAATCAGGATCAAGAAACCAACACTACGTAACCTGCAGGTATCCCATTGGCTGTACTAAATATAAAAAAAATCGTTTTAAAGGTTAATTAGAATATCAGAAAACAGGTAATTTCCATACTCTGTTGGAAGTTTCGGATCTTTTTAAAACATAATATGGATCAAATTTACTGTAAACTTACTACAGTGCTTAACTGAATATCATATTATTGTATTTCTTCAATATTATTATCAACGTTAGTTCAACTTCAACTTAAATATGTGTCAATTGTTTACCTTTTTAAGACTGCAGCAATTTTGTACCGTATTATGTTTCAAAGGCAATGAATAGGGTTCAACATTGAGTAAATTTTACTGATAGCAACTTGTTTTCGAACACATTGCATTAACGCTTCGCATAATAAAATGTTTTTTTAAATTATTTCCCAATGCTTTCAACTTTCTTATATTCGGTAAAAGGAAAGAAAAATGTTGCATTTTTGCAGATATTTTACCAGCACAAAAAACAAATAGTTAAGAGCCATTTTTTACTATCATGTAATAAAATCAACATTCTGTATAAGGGAACGAAATCGAATAAAACCCAGAAAATATCAAGCAGAAATATGTTGTGGGAAGGCAAAAATAAAACTGAAAAATCCATTAAAGGCTTACCATACAAACACCATTAAAAATAGGATGAAATAGTTCGACCAAAAAAGCGAAAAAGAATACTGGTACGGAAAAGGCATTAAAAGGAAACACTAAAAATGGCTAAAAAATTGGCGAAAGAAAATGGATCAAAACAACATAGAATCGATTCCCCAATCTGTTTTAAGTGATCCAAAATCGCCATTTTCTAATAAAAAAAAGTAGAAGAAGACTTAACTTGAATCGAAAACTAAGAATACTTCAATTCGATTTCTAATATTCATTTCTTTAGAAGATCTTTCCATTGGCAAGAGGGAGAAAAACTATCTATCATATTTGCTACATAAGTTCTTTTTTTTCCCTCTAAAAATTCTGCTATCGAATTCGAATGTTGAGCATCTGAGGTAAGGGGGGAGGTTAAAACCTGGATATAAAAAGCTAAAGCACCCACTCTTACACATTTGCGGGGCCATCAAAGCATCTTTAATGGAAAATTTGAAAGAAGATAAGGGGGCTAGTGTACTTCCTTTTTCTCCCTTTATAAGTCGCATACAGTGTTCCCTTAAATCCGAATGACTAACATGAGAAAACTACTCATCGTCAATCCTTCAGAAGATAACGTCAATATTCAATAACCGCTATTCACAGAATAAAACAATATCCTAGACATATTTTCAGCTTGTCTAGGAGGTAGAGTCTGAAAAACTTGACACTGCTTCAAACTAAACTCAATTCCCTCTTATGTTTTAAAAAAACAATTATCATAACATAATTTCAGTTTTTTTTTTTTGTATTTTCCTTTTTATAAATATCTAGGAGGTAATATCGGATAAACTTGATAATTTAAAGTCTTTCGTATTATTTTATAAACATAATACCCACCATGACACATTATTAACTGTTTTTTTAAAAAGTTTTTTTAGTCCCCCGGGCTATTATTTTTTTTTTTAACACAACAATCACCTAGACATATTTTCCGCTTGTCTGAAAAGTAGTATATGTGAAAACTGAATAACATTTCAAATTAAACTTTCTTGCGTTATATTGTAAACAATAAAATTTTCAAACCATAATTTTTTTATATCTAAATATCTAGGAAGTAGTATTTAAAAAACTTAACAGTTTATTTAAAGTCTTTACTTTTATTTCTTAAACGAAACAATCACCTAAATACATTATTAAGTCCTTTTAGTCTTCCGAGTTATTTTTCTTTTTTTCTTTTAAAAACAACAATCACCAAAACATGTGTTCAGTCTTTTTTTAATGTCTAAGACAGTGATTCTCAACCTTTTTTCTCCGGCGGCACACTTTTAACGATTACGAAATTTGACGGCACACAATGAAAACAANCGGGCTATTATTTTTTTTTTTAACACAACAATCACCTAGACATATTTTCCGCTTGTCTGAAAAGTAGTATATATGAAAACTTAATTAAACTTTCTTGCGTTATATTGTAAACAATACAATTTTCAAAGCATAATTTTATTTTTTTATATAAATATCTAGGAAGTAGTATTTAAAAAACTTGAAAGTTTATTTAAAGTTTTTAGTTTTATTTCTTTAGCGAAACAATCACCTAAACATGTTTTCAGTCTTTTTTTTAATGTCTAGGAGATAGTATCGGAAAAATGTAACACTTTTTCAAATTAAAAGTCTTATGTGTCATTTTTTGAACAAAACAATCATCTTTACACATTTTCAGCTATCTTTTCTTCTTTCCTTTTGAATGTATTTACCAGTTTAAAATTTAAGTATCCCGAAATATTTTCCAAATAAAATAATCGTCTAGGCAAATCTTCAATTATTTTCGTAATCTGGGGCAGCGATTTCCAAAAGCTGCTCCACGGAACCCTAAGGTTCCGTTAGAAGGGTCGCAGAGGTTCCGAGAGTTAGGACTTTTTTTTTTTAAACCAGTAATGATCCTGTAAAAGTGTATTTGTATTAATATCAAATCAACAATCTAATGCTTATTTTATAATTCAGTTTTTCTTAAATAAAATTATTTAAGATATTAAATTAATTAAAAATTAATTTGTCAGTAAAAAAATGGTGCTATTTAAAAAAAAAATTTTCTTCCTGATAATAATATATTGAAAAAAATATGAAAAAATTAAGAATTGAAAGATTTGATAGGAAAAAACTATAAACCATTTGAAAACTATAATTCAGTTAATTAATTAATTCAATTGCCTGCAATATTTTATTTTAAGGCTTATATTAATTAAACGGTGAAAACTTTGCACTTATTTTTAGTAAACAGATTGCATCGTTGATACACGAAGAATAAATTTTTATAATTATATTTTTCTCAAACTATAATTTCCTCGTACTCATGCGTTAATTTTACGAATGAAAAAGGTAAATGTCCAATTTCGATTCGAATATTTAGGTATTTCCAATTGAAGTTGCGATTATAATGTTAGTTTTCACTTTATCATAACAAAATTTAAAAAAAAGAAGAAAAAAAAAGTGGCTAAAATATTAAAGAAAAATAGTTTAGACGAAAAATTATTGTTTTCGTTCAAATACTTTAACATAGTACTCATTCAAGCCGTAAAAAATAACAGCAGAAATTTCACAATTTTTTTCTTCTTTCTTTTTTAAAGTCTCTTTTTCATTGGCTTATTACAAAGATTCTTTCCAATCAATTCTATGAGAATACTTGTAAGAGAAAAAAAAGTAGAATTTAACTTCGATTGAAAAAATAGAAACAAGAAGCTCTACAAATGCATTAGATTTTAAAGATAACAGTTTATTGTCAATAACTCATAACTGATAAAACTAAAAACTACCCAAAAGCATCGTCTTTTTAGCAACTGGTAGTAATGAAACATATGTTATATTCAGTATGATAAAAGAAACGGCAAATTGCACTTCTTTAATAATACATAGAGAATACGTAAATCGATAGTTTTGATCTCTATTGATTTTTAAATAACCCAGAAGTAAAATAATGTATTACTATTGAAATAATAAACAACTAGAATTAGTTACACAAAAAAGAAAAAAAAATGAATTGCTGCATTTCCTTAAAATATACAGCAAGAATTTTACCACAAAACCGAAATTATAGTTCATTCATATTTTCATTCATATTCAAATATAAAAAGTTCACTTAGTATGAATTTTAAGTAAACAATACTTAAAAAATAAATTTTGGCTTTTTCGTCATGCACTAAAAACTTAAGAAATATTGCACGCTGCTTTTGAAGAAATTTATTTTAAATACCTTTTAGCATATTCAAGGTATACATATTTTGAAGTTGTTAAATTTAGTTATTAAGTTGATTAGTAAACAATACTTAAAACACAAATGCTGATCTTTCCTTCATTTGCTAAAAACATACAAAAGTTTGTATACTTGGCTTTTAAAGAAATTTATTTTAAAAATACATCTTGTCGTATTCAAGGTATACACATTTTGAAATTGTAAGGTTGTTTAGTTATTAAGTTATTTAGCAAATAATACTTAAAACACAAATTTCGACCTTTTCTTTATTCACTAGAAACATACAAAATATTGTATGCTTTGTTTTTGAAGAAATTTATTTTAAATAGATTTTAGCGCATTCAAGGTATACATATTTTAAAGTTGTTAAGCGCTATGTTGAACCATAATGTTGCTCAAATTAAACCATTGAACCATTTATGTATAGTCTCAAGTTTAACCTTATTATCACACTTAATTATAAGATACTTTGGTTCAACTTAAGATCTAATTAAGGTTACGTTACCGAACATTTGAATCATATTATGGTTCAAGGCATAGAGACTCAATGCCACAACTATTTTTCAAGTATTTAAATAAATGCTGTATTGAAAAACGATATACAGCATAAATGCAGTTTTAATACTTATTCAAAAGAGAAAATAGTAAAATAAATACTGTATTTGAATAACTAAGATTAATAACAAAAATAAATAAATAAATTTTATACTGACTGTTTCGCTTAAGTACTATGCAAAATAATATATTGAAACGAATGCCGTATTTAAATACGATTCAAAAGATAATATGGAATCTTTGTTTAAGTACAATTCAAATATTAAAATTTATACTACATTTAAAGAAGATTCACAACAGAAAATATTTAAAGAAATGTTCTTTAAATAAGTGTGATCCAAATCAGAAATTATTAATACTTTATTAAACACTTACAATTTAAAACACAATATTAAGAAGAAATTAATATTTCAAGATAGTTCAAACGTTAAAATGAAAACAGGAAACATTAAAATGAATGCTGTATTTAAATACCTATGATTCAAAACACTATGTTAAAGAAGAATTATAGATCTAAATACGATTCCAATGTTAAAATGAATGTTCTTTTCAATAAGATCCAACGGAGTTAATATTAAAAATAATGCTTAAGTTAAAAATGAATCACAACAATAAATATATAAATGAATGTTGTTTCAATAATTTTTAATCACAACAGAAAATATTAAAATTAATGCTGTATATACACTGTTAGAAATTTCTCGGAAAAAATGGTTAAATAACAATTTAGTGAATGGTAATTTCACCATATTTAATCAAAACAGTCAAATAACCATAAATAAAATGGTAATCAAGCTGTTGAGTTTGAGAAAAACTGTTTATTAACTGCTTTCACCTAATACGGTAAAACAACCAGAATCTTATCTGACCAACTAGAACCACCTAATGAAGCTAATTAATTCTTTGCAACTGAGTACATATCATAGCCGAGCGGGCTTACCTGTCAATCTCATGACCGGCAGAACTGGAGTTCGAGTCCTAGTGTTGACACAACGATATTTCCTTCATTCCCTTCAACACATGAAGAATTTCCAGTGTCCGGCACTCTCCAATGCCTATTACCTTACGGAACGCCGAGCTATATCTAGTTAAAAATTATTTATTTTTTACTTCTATGAAAAATGCTAGTTGTTAATGGTTAAAAAACTGTATAGTTTTGTATTTATGGCTTTATAACTGTATTTTTTGTAAATGTTTTCAAAACCATAAAGGAAAAAAATGGTCTTTACCGTAATTTTTACGGTTAATCGGATGGACAGACAGCTGCCAGTTATTTTACCATAATTTTAAAATGCAAATTTTAACAGTGTAAATACATACGGTTCTAAACACTACATTAAGAAAAATTCTTTATTTGAAAACGATCGAAAACATTAAATATTAAAATGGATATTATATTCAAATACGATTAGAAGTAGTAAATATTTAAAATGATATTATAGCAAAGCAATAAATATTTAAATGCTGTTTTTAACAAATATGAATCCTAACAGAAAAGTAAATACTAAAATTAATTTTGTATTTAAATACGATTCAGAGCAGAAAATAAAATGAATGTTATTTCAAATATGATACAAAGTAGTAAATATTGAAATGAAGCTTTTATTTAAGTATGACTCAAAAAAGTAAAAATTAAAATTTTTTTTTTATTTAAATACGATTCAGAGAAAAAATATTAAAACGAATGTTGTATTTAAACACGATACAAAGAAATATAAACTTAAAAAAAATTAATAATCAAATACGAATCTAAGTAGCAAAAATTAAAATTAAATGCTGCATGTATATGAGATTCAAAGAAGTAAATATTAAAATGAATATTGTTTTTAAACATTATTCAGAGAAGAAATATTAAAATGAATGTTATATTTCAATACGATTCAAAGGATTAAATATTAAAATGAATGTTATATTTAAATACGATTCAATGGATTAAATATTATTAATTATATTATTATAATGGATTAATAGTAAATATTAAAATAAATGTTAGATTTAAATACATTTAAAAGAATTTTAAAATCAAAAACGACTCGAAATAGTAAAAATGAAATATGAATGCTGTATTTAAATGAGATTCAAAACAGTAAATATTAGAAGGAGTGCTGTATTTAGAATAAAGAGAAATCCGCGAGTGTTTAACCACAAAGAGACGAATACATAAGGAACGGTTTCTACAAGTCATAATTCCTGGCGATGAAATAAGAAGGACAGAGCTTCAAATAGTAGCTAATGTCCGAAGAATTAATGGAACCACCGTAATGGATTGCCTTTCCCATGAGCCCAGTGGTCAGTTGGCCGACACCCCGGACGTGCAAAGAGAGATAGAAAGAAAGAAAAAAAAAATCAGGCGTAAAGGAAAAAAAGGGGAGAGCTAGATAGAAAGATTCTATAAGAGGGTGGGAGAAAGCGAAGTTGGATAGAACGAAACACTTAGACAAAACGCCACTGTACCAGCTTCGACCTTTAATGGGAGTGGCGTTTAATGGCTAATTGTGCTGTAATTCTGGATGAGGCCAACAAACCCCGGGAGGCTTTTCTAACACGAGTCGATGACAGCAGTCGGCCTCTTAAAAAGAAGAAGGACCAGATTGTGGGAAAGTGAAGAAAAAAAAAGTACAGATATATAAAAACTCGACAAATAAAAAGCGTGGGAAAACGCGCCAAGGTGCACGCCACGCGTCCGCCAACTGTTCCGAGTCGCACGTAAGATTTTTCACTTTTCCTTTCTGACATCCATCCCCTAACATTTGTTATCAACAAGAAGAGTGATGTAAGCGTGGCAAGTTTTGGAATCGCCAAATTCTCTTTCTGATTCGAATTGAAAGAAAAAGAAGAAAAAAAATTCCAAAGAGTCAAGGGAAGTATTATGAATGATATTTGCTGGTAAATACTATTTATCAAATAACAAACACGTATGTTGATACATATATATATANATCACGAAAATATTTTAAATCATTCTTGAAAGATTCCGGTATGTTTAAGTTCATTTGAACTCGCTACTCACTTTATAGATTTCGTTCTGCGTTTTGTACTGCATTTTCTTTACATTTTATTTATGTATTTTATTATTTTTTTTGCTTGATATAATTTTTACTTAGTGTGTTCCATTTTCGTTAAAATTTTTCGAGTGCTCCTCACAGTATTGTATTGATATTTTTTGCTTTAGCTATATTTATACAATGTTAGAAAGCACTCTTTTTTGCGGATAAAATCGTGTGATCTGTTGATGCGATTATATCTTTTCATTTTTTAGTTTTCCGGCTTTTTAATAAATATATATATTTCTTTAATATATATTTTTTTATTATTATTCCCCATGTTTTCTCGATATATATATATATATATTATAGAGAGAGAGAGAGCAGACCTAATTCTGCTGGTGAACAGTTATATTTTTCTAAAAATTTTCTAAGTTTCGATTTTTATCATTAATGACGATAGGGTAAAGGTTCGTAATGTAAGACACTCTTTTTAAAAATGAAATTAGAATATAAAAATTATTCTAACGGAGCCATTACATCTTGTGTACACGTCATGGGTACAAATCATTAGAGATCGGCCTAATAAGCATTACTCAAAAACATCAGTGCTGTCTCAAAAAAATAAATAATAATAATAAAGATGTTAATAAATCTGCTAAATCTCTAAAAGGTGTACTAATAAGGTTAAAATAGTACCAAGGGTACTACTTTAACCTTATTACATATTTAATGCAATCAAACTTATTACATATTACATATTTAATGTAATCAAACAGTTACTATTTTACATATTTAATGTAATCAAAATACATTAAATATGTAAATCAAATGTGTAAAAAAAAATATGTAAATTTTATGTGTAAAAAATATTAAATATGTATTATCTTGGACCATACTTCTATTCTATTAATGCAACTTTTGGCTAAAACTGCATGAATGGACGCGAATCTGAAGTGCAATAATTGCTCTAAATGATACAAATTCCTACATTTTAAAATATTAAACTAAAATTCGTCTTTAAAAAAAATGAAATTATGAAAGAAGCAATGAAACAAACTATTTCCTGCCAACCCATCAAATAACAAAAATTAATCTATGGAATTCATTTGAAATTAAACATGTTCTAACTAACTTACATTTACTAATTTAATCAACTCTGCGTTTTCAGTACTCAATAATTTTTTAAAGATGAAATAAATAAGAGAAAATAAATACTTGTTCTTAAAAAGAAACAGTGAACTTTTATTTAGTTATAAATAAACTATATTCCTAAATCAATCATTGAGCAAAGAAGAAGAAAAAAATGACACCCCTGCTGCATCATCTTCATGAAGATGAAGGGGTGAGAGAAGTAAGAAATGTAGAGTAGGGAGATGACGCATCTTGATGGATTATTCTTGACCCCTGATTACTCCCTCATACATTAAGGTTCATCTCAGGGTGTTCAGGCAGCATGTTATATCCATGGTCACAGCATAACCACGATAACCTCTATGTCACAATAGCGTACGGCTGTTACGGTTTTTTCTCCGTCTGAAGGTTAACATAATGATATAAAGTAAGATACAGAATTATTTTGTGATCAATTTTTTATTTTTTTTTATTTTTAAATTTTTATCAATTGCAAATCCCGAAAGTTCAAAATGCAGAGAAAACAAGGGAAAAATTACAGAACAATGAAAAAAGGGAAAAAAAAAAATAAAAATAATAATAAAAATAATAACAAAAAAACCAAAAAAAAAAGAACAAATTTTTTTTTAAAAATTCGGAAAAGAAAAGATATAATCTTTTCATCAGCTCACACGATTATATCCGCAAAAAAGAGTGCTTTCTAATATTGCATCTTAATATAGTGCATAATAAATAAAAATACATACTAAATAGTATATAATAATAAAATGATGTGTGAATCGTGAGGTACAATTCTATCTCCTCCCCCGGTTCTAAAAATTGTTCTAAAATTTCAATAAGAGCGTTCAGGAGAGACATAAAAAAAAATGGAATTTTTCATTGGTTTAGAACTAGAGCGATTGATATTACAGGCGATTTTGTTTTTTCAAATTTAGTTCTGTTATGATTCTGTTTTTTTCAAATATAGCTTCAGTGTTGTTCACTTACTTAGCTATAATTAATAATAATAAAAAAAGAGTTTATTCCTGAGATATTTATCTATTTTTTTATTCATTAAGTCAGATAACTCAAACATCAACATAAGCATGGTAGCATAGGCGGACTACGCCATGTAATCCTAAGCCCCGAGCTTACTTTTTTTTATTTTATAATAATGCTCTTAATTAGCATTTCTATAAAACTAAATAATACAAAATCAACGGTATTTGTAATACAAAAAAAAAAGTTATGTACTAAAAAGCAAAATTAATGAAGAAATAATACTAAATCATTTTAGAGAAAGGTAAAAACTCCTCTTACTGCTATTGAAACCTACGATGCTTGATTAATTTTGATAAAAGGTACTAATTTGAATTTTTAAAAAAAAAAACTGTGTATTAAAAGGCAAAATGAATGGAGAAGTGGTACTCCTCATATTGTTATTGAAACCTACGATGCTTGATTAATTTTGATAAAAGGTACTAATTTGAATTTTTTAAAAAAAAACTGTGTATTAAACCGCAAAATTAATGGAGAAGTGGTACTCCTCATACTGTTACTGAAACCTACGATGCTTGATTAATTTTGATAAAAGGTACTAATTTGAATTTTTTTAAAAAAAACTGTGTATTAAAAGGCAAAATGAATGGAGAAGTGGTACTAATTTGTTAAGGAGAAAAGTAAAGAAATTCTTAAAAACAAAGATTACAGATTACTTTACAAGCACCATATTTCTGTTAATTCAGTAATAAAGTTATTTTCTGAAGGTTAAAAGAAAAAATGATGTTTCAAGGTACATGGATCAAGCATGGATCAAGGTACCGATATTACGGTTCAATGCTGAACTAATTTTTTCTCTGAGAGAATTTCTTTAAAACAAATATCATATAGCAGTTTACACGTACCATATTTCTGCTAAATAGCATGGGTAAAAAGACTAGTAGAGCAATAAAGTAGTCTTCTGACGGTTCAAAATGAAAATTATGATTCAGGGTACCTCCACATTATTGTTCAAGGTAAAGATACTATGGTTCGATACCGAATTAGTTTCCTGTGAATGTTCTTCTTAAAAACAAATATTATATATCATTTAACACTAACCATATTTCTATTAAATAGCATGGGTAAAAATACTAGTACAGTAATAAAGTAGTTTTCTGACGGTTCAAAATGAAAATTATGATTCAGGGTGAATCCCCATTTTTGTTCAAGGTAAAGATACTATGGTTCGATACCGAATTAGTTTTCTGTGAAGTTCTTCTTAAAAACAAACATTATATAGCATTTAACATGAACCATATTTCTACTAAATAGCATGGGTAAAAAGACTAGTACAGTAATAAAGTGCTTTTCGAAGGTCTAAAATGAAAAATCATTTATTTCAGAAAAAAAGACTTTAAAAAAAAATGCATTCTCGAAATTATTTGAACTATTCATACAACTTTTCAAAATAAACGTCTCTTCTATAAAGTCACGCCTTGCAAATTACACTTTTTTTTTCACTCTGTCTCTCCAATCAAAAGCTTAAACTGACTCTTCAGAAATCTGGCAGGCGAAGGAGATTGCGCTTTAGCCCTAGTTCTAATTCTAAAGAATGGACGAGGGAGGAAGAAAAAAAATCTTCTCTCTGGGAACGAGAAGAATATATAGAGAAAGAATAGAGAAAGCCCTCTGTGCTGTTCAGATAGCGGAAGAGGGAGGTTTGTGACGTCCCCATTGAAAAAGCGAGAATTCCAGCGAAAGATATGGAGCTGCCTTCTTCCCTTCGGTCAACTGACGGCTGGCCAGAGAAGTCCCACCAAAAAACATCCTGAGTTGAATTTGAGAAAGATGAAGAGGACGGTTGAAGAAAGGGAAGAGGTTGAAGGGAGAAAAAAAATAATGACCAATGAGAAAGGAGGAGAATCGGGAGTCAATTTAAGATCCCTGACAGGAGTTGTATAATGCAGCTTTCCCCGTCTGATTAAATCTAAAGATGCCGCCGCTGCTCTAAGTTAATCAATAATTCCCGTTGCTAAGACGACGCTTCACCTGCTTCACTCCACCCCGTGCGTCAATGATGCAAATGCGGAGAAGGACACGCGCATAGATATGCCAACCCTCCGACGAAGCACAGGGTTAAAAAAAAGTCGCCAAGCGATCTCTGGTTGGTTGCTGAAACTCGAGGTGGAGGGAGGAACCCTTCGACAGCAAATCACGGCTTGCATTCGATTTTATTTTATAAAAAAAAAAGTCGCATTCCTGTTTTCGGGAGAAGGAAAAGGAGAACTTCATCTAAATCTATTTATTGTTTGGAGGGATGAGAACTGGAAGCCTTATACAAAACATCAGGAGAAACCCGTAAGAATTAATAAATTGTTTGTAGTTCGAGATCAGGGGTTCCACGGGGAGGGTAAGAAATGTATCAAATCTCACGAAGTTACTTTTTTCTTACTTCCTCTGTCTAACTTTCTTTTCTTTTTGTTTGAATATTAGATAATCAGAACGAATGGCAACGCAGATGTAAGGTTCATCTGCAAACCTTGGGATAAAACTCAGAGAACAAAAGAACTCCAGGATCGACCATCGAAGCAAAATTTTGGGGGCAATGAACTTAACAAAATAAACATAAAAAATCTCTTTTATACATTCATTTTATCCGTTTATTGTTTGGTAAAACTATCGATAAGCTGGTTAATAGCAACAGAAAAATGATTAATTCAAAGTATTATTTGTTAAATAACACTCTAAAAAGAAGGGGTAAAACTAATTGGCGATTAGGCATAAAGAATCTTCCTACTAGCCACGGCAATAACGGGGGACGGGGTGTTGCTCTGATTTGAATGAACCGAAAAATTGCGCATTCATCAATATCAGGATTGAGTTAGAACGGGCGAAAACATGCAAGAGAAAAATATTGCGTACCTCACCGTTGTTCAGTATAATATAACAACAAATAATGATGAGACCATGAGAATGTATCTCAAATAATGGCAGAGAAAAGAGGAAGAAAAAAAAAATCTTTATCGATGGGAGAGGAGGGGGTTCCCTTCTTGGGATGCTTACGGAAGAAAGAAAAGCTTGGACTCTGAGAGAAGTTGAGGCTAGGGGGGGGGGATAAAAACGAAAAAGGGAGAGGGAGCCATGTCCGCGCCCCTAATGATGATGTACCCTGGCGCTGACCACGGACTTAGTTGCCATGGAGACGGTCATTCCAATGCATGAGGAACGAGATGCATTCCGGGTGGCTGCTCTTGGCCATCTTGGACCTTCCCAGCGCCCCCTTAACCACCCCCGCATCTTACCAAAAGACCCCCTTTTCCTACTCCAAAGCTGCCCACCCTATTCTGAGGCCACCAAAGCAAAATCTCTCCCCTCCCCTTCGCACCCACAGCACCCTAGGTTGGTAAAAATCGATAGCGATGAGGGGGGGTGCTGGTAAAGCTGGAGGGGATGGGGGTTTGCAATGGATAATGGCGCTGATAGTGGGGGCTATACTAGTAGTGGATGTTACGGGGTTCGGATGAGGAACGTAGAGATGCTAAACTGTTCGGGCAAAATAAAACACGCATCATGATAAACTGCAGATTGCATCCACTGCAGTTGTTGACCATTTTTTTCTTCTTCTGAACTTAGCTCTAACGGTTGACAGTTAAATTGCTATTCGTTCTCAGAAAAATGAGTGCAGATCTAAATAGAATAATAAATGATGAAGATCGAGCACTGGCTAACCTACAACTATTTCTCCAAATAGCTTGAAAACGTATTTGGAGATAATGCTACAAAGGATTGTCCATTTTACAGAGTTGTTAACATAAACAAACATCGGATGCTTGTAATTCTCTTCTTTCTTTTGCACTGGAATTATACAAGGATAGGGAAATCTAAACTTAAAAATGCAAAACTTACAAAAGTGTCCACTTTAAGGTAAGGTTGTAAACATAAATAAACAGGAGATGCTAATAGTCATTCTCTTCATTTGAAATGATAGAAGGGTTTAACCTTTATTTGTAGAATGAAAAATATTTCAAACTACTTTTTAAAAAATGATTGTTAAAAGAAACAAACAAGGTAGGCTCATAGTTCTTTCCCTTCAAAATGATAAAAAGCATAATGAAATATGAACTTACAGAATGCAAAATATTCGAAAATGTCCAATTTAAAAGATTGTTAACAAAAACAAACATGATAGGATTATAATTATACTCCATTAATAAAAGTGATAAAAGGTTAATAAAACACGAATTTAAGGAAAGTAAGATATTGAAAATATGCATTTTATATAGTCGTTAGTAGAAATAAATATGGTAGGTTTATTGTTAATCTACACTCTTTTTAAAAAAATGATAAGAAAATCAAGAAATATTAACTCACAAATTGCAAAAAAATAATAATAATAATAAGTAATAAATAAATAAAATAGCATTTAAAAAGGTTGTTAACAGAAATAAACATGATAGGCTCAAGCTTATTCTTTTTCCTTTAAAATTATAAGATGTTGTTGTTGTTGTCGAGTCCATGGAGAGGGTTGTTCTCTAGATGTCATTAAAGGAGAAAATTACATGATAAAAATTAAATATGAACTAATAAAACGCAAAATGTTAAAAAATGTACACTTTAAGAGGTTGTTAACGTAAACAATATGGGATGCTTCTAATTAGCTTTCATAAATAAGATCAAACCTATTTTCATAAATTCAGATTAGATAAAAAGGTATTTCAAACATAGGACAATGTTTTCCAACTTTTTTAAGTATTAATTAAGCTGTATAGATCTCTTGAAAGGACAACTAATGCCAACTTTAACTCAAGACGCATGCATATGTACTTGAAATGACTTTGAATCAAATTAATTAAAAAAAAAATGGTTTATTTATATTTATTAAAAAAAATTTAGCTTATAAAATAATGAAAGTTTGGGTAAAACATATTAGGTATGACAATCCGAAGCTCAATAGAAAAGTTGTCCTTTATATTGAAGTAATTTCTTTCTACGGTATTTTCAACAAAAGGCAAGCAAAGAAATAAATTTTATTTTCTTTAGGAATTTTAGAAAAATTATAGCTTCTGTTTCAATAAATCAATGAAAGATAAATTGAGCATTAGTTAAAATATATATTTACTTATTGTGATATGAACACGAAACAAAGAGTACGATAGAGAATCTCGTCACCTAGTTCTGCTTCATAGGCAGATTTTGTTCACAAATAATCGTTAAACCTGGCAAATCTTTCCTTCAAATCTAAAATTAATTTACGATAATTTCCTACAGAATTTATAATAAAAAAGATCAAATTTTATATCTTAAAACAGTCAGAAATATTACAAATTAAAAGCTCGTTTTCTTTTTAGAAATGCCTTCCAAAAACAACCTAATTACTAATTTCGTTTGTGGCGCGTTGGTTCAGTGGCAAAATACTGAGCTGATATTGCGAAAGATTGGGATGTCGAACCTTAGTGACGGCCACACAGCTTCAGATCAATAGGTACTATTTAGAATGGGAAATAAAGTTATCATGGGCACAATTCTAACTATATTATCACGAAATTGTGCAGCCTTAACCTCCACGACCCCCTTTGTCCCAGCGGGCTGTTGTGCGAATGTTTTACTTTACTAAATTTTAATTTTCTTTAACTAATAATATATGCTATACACATGGGTATTATCACTGTAGAGTGAGTGTTAGCTGAATTAACATATGTATATAGAATATAATAAATTTGAGGAAATTAAATAAATATACACTAAAATTCATTGGATCATAGTTAAATGATAATATCGCACAAATAACAATTTCTACAAACCTTATAAAGTGTTGAAATGAATCTTGTAACCGTTCAACCTGAACCGTAATACCGAGTTATCATGTTTAATAACACTGGGGAAAATTTTCTTTGCTTATTTGTTTTCTGTAGTATAATTTTTTAAAACAGATTTTAGATACTTTAGTTTCGATGATTTCAATGTTAAATGCACGAAATCTGCACATCGTAATCTGCGCAAAATCTGCAATATCGTACAAAAAACAATTGCTACAAACCTTATAAAGTGTTGAAATGAATCCTGTAACCGTTCAAACCGAACCGTAATACCGAGTTATCATGTTTGATAACATTGGAAAATTTTTTTTCTTAGTACGTTTTCTGTCGCATAATTTTTTAAACAGATTATAAATACTTTAGTTTCGCCGATTTCAAATCTGCAATCGGTTTAACTCTCCAAATTCCAGTTTTACTTTTCTAAAATGACATTTTTAATCTATTTTAAAATGTACAAGTTTAAAAACGTTATTTATGACTTTTATTATGACCTGTTCAGTAGCACACGAAGACATTTCGATAAAAATAGACAGTAATGATATAAACAATGGACGACAAAACAAAATAGAACGATAAAAACAATGTCATTTAAAAAAAAAACAATTCTGCTGCTTTATAGAAGCAAAACTAATTTCAGATCTGAAACCCCCACACTCGAATTAGATAACATCAAACACTTGCCGAAATGCAACCAAAATTTGTTCACTAGAGTAATTGGTAATTTGTATAATAATAAAGGTAATACTTAACACCGTATTGAAGTTGCAGTACTCTTGAACAATAACGGTTAAGTAAGATTGATAACGCTGTAGTTGGAATAGATCAAACAATTAAAATTAAAAGCAATACCAAGATTTCAGTTTATTGTTATCTATCACTGTAAGGCGTAGACATTTTTAACTTGTAGCTTTTATTGCGCGAAGAATTTATCATTTACAAATTACAGATGTAAATTTATTTCTGAACCTTTTCTTTTTCTTAACCAGTTTATAAATAATTTATAAATTTATGAGTGTGCGCATTTCTGGTATCGAATTCCTAACACATATTTCAAAGCACAATTTAACGTAATGAAAAGTTAGTATAGAATAAAAAAAAAAAAGAAAAACTTGCAACTAACCAGATTGTACTTGGATACTTAATACTAAAATATGCATAGTCAAATTTAACTGTTTGAAAATAACCTGCATGGAATCCTTGCGATAATTATTTTAATTTTCTAAACACCCTGAAAAAAATTTAACTATGATATTGGTACGTTGAACAATACTATTGTAGCAATTTGTTGAAATTTTAATGGCCTACCATAGAAATACCATAGTTTAAATAAGTTCCAAAAGAAGTACAATAACATATTTCAACGCACTGTAGACAGAGTAGAAGGGTATCAAAATATACGAAAATCAATCAAAACGTAAGTAATAATGAAAGATAATATGTTTCAATATGCTTCAGAAAAAGCACGATAATGTGTTTCGATACGCTCCAAACGAAGTACGATAATAGGTCTCAATACACTCCAAATAAGTACGATAACATGTTGCAATACGCACCAAAATTTTGGATAGTGTAGATTGATATCAAAATACAAGAAATAAAAAAAATATAATATATTTCAATAAGCTTCAGGAGAAGTGCGATAACATGTTTCAAATCGCTCCAAATAAAGTACGATAATAAGTTTCAATACTCTTCAAAAAAAAGTAGGATAACGTGTGTACACTCCGAAATTTCGGACAGTGTAGATGGATAACAAAATATAAGAAATAAAAAAAAGATAATATATTTCTTTAGGCTCCAGATGAAGCACGATAATATATTTTAATACGCTTCGAATGAAGTACGATAATAAGTTTCAATATTCTTCAAAAGAAGCGTGATAATATATTTCAACACGCTCTAAAATTTCGGAAAGTGCAGAAAGGTATCAAAAGATACGAAATACAATCAAAACATGCGAAATAAAGAAAGCTAATATGTTTTAATACGCTTCAAAATATACGGAAAGAAAATGGGAAAAAAAACAATGCAATATTATGAAAACATTAACATTTCAAAAAATAATAACAATAATATAGAATTGGTTAAAACTGAAAACTTTAAAATCGCATGTTGTAAACTGTTAACAATTGAAAACTCTATCTTTAACCATAAAATTTAGATGAAAAAAAAAGTAAAAACCACACAGAGTAGAAATGTTGGGGAGGAGCTGCGAAACTAGGCGGCCAAAGTATGCAGATGAGACGCAAAAGAAGGTGCGCAAGTAAGATTTGTTGAAAGGGGTGGCGCAAACGATAGGGAATGCCGGGGAAACAAATTCTAAATCAACCCCTTCTGTCAGCATCACTGGAGGAAAGAAAGGAAGCGCAAGAGCGGAAGAAAGAAAGGGAGAGAAAAGGAGAGGTGAAATAAAAGGGAGGGAAGGAGTGGAAGAGGATCTATCCAATCCCGACATGCCACGGGGCTCCTTTGAGCCAGATAGCACGTGGTAGAGTTTACGGCCGGCCGACAGGTCACGTGCTTTATGGCCCATTCCGCGCCAGAATATGGCCACTCTGAAATATTGTGTGCCGCGAAGCTCATGCGTTGTTTTCTTCATCATGAGCAACCCCCCCAATTTTGAAGATTACCATTCCTTTAGAACACATTGGACCGAAAAGAACAAAATGGGATTTGAAATAAAAAGAACTAACGGCCATTCAGTATTTTTTTTAATAGTTCCCTAATAAATTAACCAAATTATAATGAAATAATAGCGATTAGAGTTTTACAACAGTATTTTAAAATTTATTTCTTAAGAACTGGTCATATAAGAATTGGTCATATAACGCAAGCGAGCTTATTTTTCACAGAAAAATTTCAACTAATAAAGTGCATATTCTTCACAAAAATGCACTTCCAAATTACGTATATTATTCACCAATTCAAATACTAAGAAACAGATTACTTTACGAAAGAAGTTTCAACAATTTCTGGCGCAACTACCAAAGGAAAAGAAATAAACGCCAACTATTGTAAATGAAATACTTCTTTAATACTCCGGAATTCATTTTGATACATAGAAATCGACAAAAAAGTGCTATATATACCGATGAAACAGAATATTTTGTGATAACTTTTTTTCTAGTAAGAAAAAATTTCAGAAGAATAATTCCCTACAAGTCTGCAAAATTCTAAATCAAAACACACATCAAAATACGTGTTTTTCAGCGATTTCATATGAAAACAATTTCGAACAGAAAATTTTGAAGTATTAAAGGTACATATTCTCCATAAAAATGTACGCAAAGTCACAAATATTACTCGCCAACTCAAACACTAAGAAACAGATTATTTCATGAAAGAATTTTCAACAATATCAGGCGCTACTACCAAAGGAAAAGAAAATATACACCAGCTACTAAAGATGAAATGCTTCTTTAATAACGCGGAATATATTTCGATACTTAGAAATTACAAAAAAGTGCGGCCTATAGGACGATGAAAACACTCCATACAAGGAGAAAAAGAGAGGGGGTGGGGTAGACGCAAGAGCGAAATGGCGAGGAGAAAAAAAAAAGCATCGCAAACAAGCCTAGATGGAATAAGTCGCACTTTTCTCGCCAAAAAAAAAGAGGAAGGAAACAAACAGAAAAAGTTACAAATTCTGAAATAGCAAATTTTGCGAATACATCTGCAAAGAAGGAATATGAGAGGAAAGAAAGGAGAAATGTACTAGAGATGAAGCCCCTAGATGAAAGAAGGAATTTCCAATGGTTTTTCAATAAAACCTTTTCCAACATCGCACTTGGAGAGCCCTTTTTGATTCCGAGATCTCAATATCTGACGAAACTGCCCGTATAAAGGGGAGGAGGGGAAAAAAGAATGATTTGCTTCAAAATAACGTATAAAGGCGGTGAAATTCAAAATGGCAATTTTTATTCAATCTTCAAGAAGCCCCTGAAACGACATTTTGCGCACATTCCGTAAGTTTTTCATTTCTTGTTTCGGAAGAAATGTTGCAATAGCACAATAATGCATGGTTAAGTTTGAAAATTGCTTGCATCTATATCAATATTAAGATAGTTATACGGAAGGAAAACTTCAATGTTGCTTTTTTTTTCTTTTCTTTTTGCTTTTCCATCGAAATAGTATCGAAAAATGTTTTATTTGATTTTGTTTTGAGTTCGTGATTAAATTCGAAATGACAAACTCTATTTCTGAGCTAAGAATGATTCTCCAATGCAGACGTTTTATACCACTTTTTAGTTCGAAATTAGAAGAAATATTGCAATATTACTTGAAGGCTCAACTAAGCCTGAAAATTGCTTGCATCACTGACAACATTAAAACAGCTTACGGATCGAATCTTTTATTTATTCCTTCCTGCATCCTTTATTTATTTATTATTTTATTTCTTGCCGAAACAATATCGAAAAACGACTTAGTCAACTATGTTTTGAATTCGTGATTAAATTCGAAATGCAAACGCTATTTCGGAACTAAGAATGATTCCCTAAAGCAGACGTTTATACACATTCTCATGCTTTTTTACTTCCAAATTAGAAGAAATATTGCAATATTACTAGAAGGCTTAGCTAAGCCTGAAAACTGCTTGCATCATTATGAAAATATGAATGATGAAATGAAAGCCCCCTCTTGAATCAATTAAACTAATTTGGGCCAAGTTCATAATCTATATTTTCGTCCGTTCTTGAAATCATTGTACACAATTTCCGTTTTTATTTAATCTTTTCATTTATTCAAATCTTGTGCGTAAAATGTGTTGGAAAATTTTTTTTTAGCCCATCACGGATAGAAAAGTAAAAGGAGTTCACATATTTTAAAGAAAAAATATGACTATTTCCGAAACGGGTCTAAAATTATAATTAACTGTTTCGTTAAATAACAGCAACCTCTAGAGCCTACCAAATCTAGAGCCATATTTTCTTCCTTTTTTGTGATCCTTGTCTACTTTCTTCCTTCTCCTTAATCTTCTCATTGATCCAAACGTTGTACGCAAATCACGTTGACCAAGAAAATTGAAGAAAACTATTTATTTCTTCTATCACAGATATAAAATTTCGGATAGAAACAGCTCAAAAATAGCATAATAATCTTTTAAATGGTTCTAGATAACAGTTTGCCTAAATGAAAGTTACCTCTTGAATCAACGAAACTTATCTGGGTAAGTTCATACGCAATATTTTCCTCCGTTCTGCTGATTATTGTATAGATTTTCCTTTCGCATTTAATCTTTTCCTTTATTCAAACGGAATGCGTAAAATGCGTTAAACACGATTTTTTTAAACCTATCACGGATGGAAAATAAAAACAGTTAAAAGATTTTAAAAAATTATATGATTATTTTCGAAACGACTCCAAAAATATAACTGTTTTGTGAAACAACAGCAACCTCTAGAGCGTACCAAATCTAGAGCCATATTTTCTTCCTTTCTTGTGATCCTTGTCTACTTTCTTCCTTCTCTTTTAATCTTCTCATTGATCCAAACGTTGTACGCAAATCGCATTGACCAAGAAAATTGAAGAAAACTATTTCTTTTCCCCTTACGGATGGAAAAGCAGTACCGGAGTACCTGGAAGATGCTTCTAAATTGACTTTGTTGTTCGGAAAATGTCCAGAAAATGATGTTGCCGGACTAAGCGGGACGGGAGATCCGGATTGAAAAAAAAAATTGTTGCTCGCTTTTTTTTGTTGTTACATCTATTTCCTCGCATGAAAGGCGGATAAACGGACTAGCAATGCAATTTTTTTCCGGGCAAAAGCACTTCAAGCAACCGGAACAGACAATTCTTTCTGTCCTTAACTTCGTTTTGAATATGATGGAGAGAAAAAAAAATAGGTAGGCTATCTTATTCTGTTACAGAAATAGAATGATTTTTTCTCAACAACTAAAGGCTGAAAAAAACTATTTCGCATTCTAAGTTCTTGTATGGCGTGTAGTTAGGGGCATAACAAGAGCTGACAAATAAATAAAAATATGCAGAAAAAGAAAAAGGAATAGGTTAGATAAATAGGAAGTGATATTTGAAGAAAAACACGCTGCTCGTATACAATATGCATTGAGAATAATAAAAATTAATGCGAATGACATAACTTAGAAAATAAAGACGGAAATATATTTGTAGACATATTTTAGAAAGGTAAAAATTTCGAATAATTGAAGCTTTGTTTAGAAATCTTAAATCTGGCTTAAAAATATCATCCAAACCAGCATATGATTAGGCTGTCTTATTCTGTTACAGAAATAGAATGATTTTATCTCAACAACTAAAAGCTGAAAAAAACTATTTCGCATTCTAAGTTCTTGTATGGCGTGTAGTTAGGGGCATAACAAGAGCTGACAAATAAATAAAAATATGCAAAAAAGAAAAAGGTTAGATAAATAGGAAGTGATATTCGAGGAAAAACACGCTGCTCGTATACAATATGCATTGAAAAAAGAATTTTTATGAAATAGGAAACTATTTATATGGATTCAAAACAGATCCTGAATATTGGATTTTGGTAAGAAACATTTAACAAATTGATTGAAGCATCTTAGAATGTTGCTTCCTGTATAATAAGAGGTTTTCCCAACACCTAATTGTATACTGTGAAAATACCCTTTTTTAGAGAATTTTAAATATTGTAGTTTTACCAAAAGTTAGCTGTTTAAATATAATATCGATACATTGATTCATAAAATCGATATCGGTATCTTATATCATAATATATGTTTAATGAATCAGAATATCGGTATCTAGAGTCATAATATCAATTTCGTGAGTCCTTATATCGGTATCTTGAATCACAATATTGGTATCTTGAGCCATGATAAGCTATAAATTTGCTTCGATCCTAATAAGCAGTTAAATTGAACCATATTTTTGTGATAGTTAACCATATTATTATATAATCAAGTATAAGTACGATAATATGGTTTTACTTAGCCCCACATTAAGGTTACAGGAAATTAGATCGATATTATTTTTTAACATCCTCCAATATTTTATTAACAGAGTAAGGATTAAGTTTTGTTTGCCAGACTAAAAAAAAGTCTATTCTTAAAAACAATGAGATTATGTTAAAACTTATTTAATTTTCAAAAATGCACTAAACAAATCATTTGTCAATTCAAGAATAAATTTCAAATTGGAAGAATTTTGACCTGAAAAACGACTTCATGGAAAGGATGATTTTAAAGTTTGAAAAAAAAGATAAAAAAAGAAGAGAATGTCACAAGAAAAAAAAATCACTAATAAATTGCTTTTTCTTTCTTCTTTCTCAAATTGTTGAGAAAAAGACACGATAAAATTTAATTGTAATCAAGATGACAAAGATATTAAATTTTTGAGACACGTAAAACTTAACAGTAAATTATGATTCAATAAATATCTTTTACTGATTTAAATGTTTGGAAGCTTTACAAATTCCAATAATTAGCAATACAAATCGAAGATTAGATTTTAAAACGGAAAAAGGAACTCACAGATAAAATAAAAAATAAATAAAATGATTAATTTGAAAAAAAATATCAAGAAGCGGGACATTGCAAGGAGAAAAAAAAGGACCTTTACAACTTTAGAGAAAGACTCGCAAAAATTCGACGTCGGCAACAATAGTTTCCAATTTCCAACATAAACTAAGCAAATCATTCTTAGATCCGAGATTTGGTCACCAACTTTCGCCCGAAAAACGAACCAACATATCAAATAAGCGATTGATTTTAAAACAAGTATCAAGGAGCGGAATATCACAAGGGGAGGAAAATACTACCAATGAATAAAAAGCCTCTACACTGCTTGACAATTGTAAGGAACAGTTTCGTTTTTCGGAATAATTAATAATAGACGTTGATTGATTAAATGAAACCAAGTACATATTTAATGGAGGCAATGTGCATTAATTACTATGCAAAATAGTTGAGATATCGAAAAATAATAAAATTAAAAATAAAAAAGCTGCTCATTGGAAGATTTCCAAACAGCTATGAAAAATAGGTCTTTTTGTCAGAATGAAAGAGAAATGAGTACCTTAGAAAGATGTGTGATTACCTCGGACACGAACGAACATTTTGCATCAGTTATTCAAGGTGCCCGCTTAACTAACTATGGAAGAGTCCTTAGTTCATCTTGCCCCTTCCCTCTCTCAACGCAGTTTTCGGTTCTTGCACTGTTTGGAAAGGGCATATTCTTTGTAAAACACGTCTGCTAAGGTATACTTTATAAGATTTAGGTCCGAGGAGTACACAGGTCTTTTCATACGGTCAATATATTTATTTTCTAATGCGTCCGATACCTCAGCGCTGTGTGGCCGCACATTGCCTCCATAAACAGAAAGTCTGGACCTACCAAATCCCTAAAAAGACAAACATTATCCAGAATAATCTTTCTGCAATGCCGCTGCGACGCAACGATACCTCACTCTAAGATGTGTAGCAGTGTTCAGTCATTGTGCATGATGTCTGCTCATACAGGCACGCCTAGGCAATACCGATCACGTTCATGAACCTATTGTTGAGAACAACGTGTTCCCTCGTCTCTCTCTACACTAAGTGGTAGCCAGAATCACTTGTCAGGATTCGTCGAAGAACATCCCTCTGGACCAACTAAGTTTTAACCAAGACGATCTTCAGACCAACGTTGTCTTTCTCAACGATGACGTGGTAAAAGCGGATTGCATCGAACAGGTTACAGTGCATGCAAACCAACATGATTGCATCACCGTGAGATGGTTCTGGCAGAAACATGCGTACCGGTAGTGGTTGCAAGATTTGCAGTTATTTGCCTAGGAGTGGCATTTCTTATCTTTTTCGCAACTGGGGATACGTATCGTTCTTGTTGAGGCATGGTGTTTCTACAATGACCACCGGCATGCCGTTGCATAGCATTTCCACCTTCAGCGGTCTTCTTAAACGCCGGGGGAACATTTCTTGACACTCCCATTACAGCGGCCACAGCGGTGGCATTTTGACGTACTTCTAGTCGTCTAACTGCTCGTCCACGATCGAAAGAACTCAGATCATATCCTGCCAACATTTTGCACATAATTATTGCAACACCACACTGAATTAACCAGAAATAAGTTCAACAACCTATTGTGCTATTTCGGTCAAATTCCTTACATTAAGAATTTTCGAATGAATGAAGAAATGGTGTGCACTAATTTTTATACAGAAAACGGTTACTGCTCTACCAAGCCTTTTGCAATTGATTTTTCTGTTATTGGTCGGCTGTCAAGAGCGCTATATTTTGCATAAATCAGTTGTTCTCAAGAAATTGTCAAGTTGTGTAATTTACAGAAAGACAGGACAGAATTCGATAACGGACACTATAATTTTCAATATCAAGCTATAACTATGTAAATCATTTTTAAATCCGTGATTCGGATTTAAAAAGTAACTCGAAAAACAGGTATAAAAAACGATTGATTTAAAAAAAAAGTATCAAAGAAAGGAATATCATGAGGGAAAAAAAGTACCACCAATGATAAAGAGTCTTTCGTTGTGAGAAAGACACACCAGATTTCGATAAAGGACACGATAATTTTCAATATCAAAATGTAACTTTGCAAATCATTTTTAAATCCCTGATTCGGATTTAAAACATAACTCAAAAAAAGGACTAAGATATCGACAAACAAAAAAAGAAAAAAAAGAAAAACGATTGATTTAAAAAAAAAAAACATGTATCATAAGAGCGGAATATCACAAGGGGGGAAAGTACCACCAATGAATAAAGAGTCTTTAGTTTGAGAGAAAGACACGCCAGAATTCGATAATGGCGACAATAATTTTCTTTTTGAAAAATAAAAAATAAAAATTTAAAAAAAAAAAGAAGAAAGAAAGGGGCGAGAGTGGGCGATCAAAATTTGATGCCGGTGGATTAGAGGAAGTGGAGGAATCAGGGTGGTGTAAAATGTCATTTACAGGAAGGAAACCGGAAAAGAAGGGACAAGAGACCCGAGGGACAGCCAAAGCGACAGAAGAAGTCGAAAGGTGAAAGAGAGAGTAGAGATTCTGCCTATATAAGGTCAGAATGACAGCAAAGAAAAAATATTAGAAGCAGGGTGAGAGAACTGTGGCCTAAGGCGATCTGCTGTCCACTGCAAAAGCGAAGAACGTCATCGTTTGGACCGGACACTGGACGCTTGGAGGTCAATCAATAATTCTACAACCTCCAAATAGATTGGGATAGGGGAAGGAGGCGTGTGAGAACTGGGTGCTTCAAGAACCCTAAACAGTAGGGAGGGGGGAGCACGCATATAGATATATAAAGAATAAAAGAAATTCCCGCGATTCATAATGAGATAGCGTTTGTTTGGAAGCCGGGAGCGATTGGATTTTTGCGTTTTTCGGACTTCGGCGCCATCGAAAAACCAGGAAAACAACGAAGTTTGGCCTCAAAGCATGAAGTAATGCTAAAAATTACGGAAAAAGGAGGAAAAAAATGGAAAGAAACCAGCCAATATGAGGTTGGAGGAGGAAAATTTATTCTCTTGGGCCGTCGTTGGTATTCGGCATTAAAGCGACACGCAACAAATAATAGATGAATCTAATTGCTTAAGCAGCGATCTGACTACTTTGGACGATTTGGCGATGGAAAGGAGAGGAAAAGGTTTACTAGATCTACTCCAAGAAAAATACAACATTAACAACAGAATTTATAGTAGGGAAAAAAAAAGAGTTAAACAATTTATATAAAAGAATGGAAAATTTATAGCGTAGTATTTGGAAAATTTGTTAGTAAGATTACCAAATAACCAAGCCAAAGGGCAGGCAGCTAAACAGAACAAAATAAAAATTAAACGCATGAGCATGTAATCTTCCTATAAAATTGCTTTAGGAAATTTGTTTTACCAGTTTCCTCGAAATTATAATACCGATGCCTTGGACAATTTATACAGTGCAAATTTGCTGCAAAATTTAAAAAGATGAAAAATTAATCTTTAATATCGTGTAATCGAACTTAAGAAGTGCGATAATACTGTTTAAATTAGCACCATATTAAAGTTTTAGCAAATGTGAACGATATTATGGTTTAACAAGCTCAAAAACTTCTAACAGTATTATACATACCATGTTAAAAGTTAATTTACGTTTTGTAATTATATAGGCAGTTTAATGTGTAGAAAAACATAGCTTTACTTAACATATAAGGTTAGAGCACATTCGAACTACGTTGGGAGTTTGAAGCACGTATTATGGCTCAATGTTTAACAGATATTTTAAAGCCGTGTTTAAGTGAAGTTATTATGTGGGTAGTTTAATTTTTTATAGAAACATAGCTTTGTTTAACATCCTAATAAGGTCACAATACATTCGAGCTACGCAAGAAGTTTGAAGTACTTATCAATGTTTAACATATGCTTTGACACTGTGTTTGAAATCAGAATGTGTTTAACAATCACTAATTGTAACATTCTATCCGAGAGTAAAGCAACCTTAATGTAGATATGTTATAAGATTGATTGATATTGAACTTCAGAATTGTTAAAATGAAACATAGCGGTTCAGAAATTAATGACAATTAATTTCAAATATTGTAAAATTATCAATAAGTTTAAACTATAACGGAATAAATATTTTGAAGTCAAATACCTTAATATCATGGTTAATTTCGAATATAAACATTTTTACAAAGCATTAAAGTTAAAAGCATATTTTAGAAGCATATATAAATGTAAACTAACCATTATCATTGCAGAAGAATGTTATTACAACGTATCATAGATATATATATTTAATTTATTACTTTTTCCTTCTCAATACAATGTTTGGATTCAATATAATAAAACAGTCCTTATTTATTCAATGTTTCTTTAACTAATAACCTTCACAGAATGAAAAATCGCTGATGCTTATACGGTTCTATTTTTCAATGGCATTTCTTTATTCAATCGCAAAAAATGAAACATGCAAAAGAAATCTACTTTCCCTATGCGTTTTTCATAACTGAAATTTCGAAAATAAAAACAAAGCCAAAACATTAGTTTTTCTCATTCTTTTTACCATCCTTCTTTGTGGGCTTCGTAATATCCATTTTGGAATTTTCCGAATGCGAACGGAAAATAAAATATAAATTGAAAAAAAAAGAAGGAATAAATTCCGAACGCACTCAAAACTAAATACAAATGCATAGAGTAGTGCACACAGGCAAAAGGAAATAAACCAGCCGGAGAAACGAGCATAAAAACGAAATAAAAAGCGAAAAGGAAAAGGAATGGGAATTTTTGGGAAGCAAAACTGATTTTATTCCGAAGAATATATCAAACGAAATGCACGTCCAGACTACATAGTATAACAAGAATGAAAAACAGAATAGTATTTTTCCTAATGTATTATGGACGTAGTGGCCAACGAAGAAGAACACAACCAGCGGTAAATAAAATATTGGCCAGCCAGCTGCTCATCATAGCAAAAACGCACCAAAGTCTATAAAAAGGAAGTTTTAGGCCTTAGAAAAAGCCTAAACGGCCTTTCGCATTTTAAAGCGGAAGATCGATGTAAACGATAAAAAGTGCATTAAATGTATTATGTGGTCAGATTTTTGGGCCAAGAATATGGTTATAGGCCTGCCCCCAAAAAACATCCGTTTGGGAATTCTCTTTTCAAATTTCACTTTTTGGGAGAAGAGTTTTTGGAGAAAAGAAAATTTCTTTTCCTAGAGATATAAATGCATACATATAAAAAGGAATACAAAAACGACATTGAAACGCGTAGCCCTGAGATCACTGCCATACAATGCCATGGATAAACTAAATTTCTATAGCCCAGAGGCCAGAGCTTATTTTTTATGTATACATTCATAGTTATACAAACGCAATAGAGAATAAAGAAGAAAATAACGCAAACTTCGGAAGTTTTTCCCGACCAGTGATTCTCTCTCATTTTTTTTCTCCATCCTTCCAATATCGCTTCTAGAACCAAAAACCACCATACATATTCGAGAAAGAAGCAAGGAGATTAGATACAAAACTTTTAAATCGGACTAAAGCAGGTGCATTTCCATTCAAATTCTTTAAAGAAAGAGGAAAATATATATTCTGAAAATACTTTTTGATGCCGAGCAGTCTTTCTTCCCTCTCTGTAGGTATAAACGTGATTCGAAAATAGTTTATTGCTCAGTATATAATAAACAATTTGAAAAATGTATAGAATTTTTCTAAAAAAAGAATACTTTAGCTTATTAATAAAAGTTTTTTCGTTAACAGTAAAAATGCACACAGGAGAACTTTAGTATTTTTAATGGATGCTTTTAAAAGAGTGTCCCACAATATTCACGAAATATTGCACATTTGTCTTAAATGTTGTCAAATAAAAAGAAGAAAAATAGTGAGAACCAATAGTGTGTTATTAAAAATTGAAAGCTACACTAAGGAACAAAGCATTTTCATTGTTAAGCAATAATTTGTGCCGTGTTATTTCTTGATCGTGCAATTCCCTACTTTGTTGATCAAAATTGGTATAATTATCAGAGTTATTATCTTTGCTTTTTCATGCAAAACAGTCATTTAGCCTTTATCTGATAGGAAGTTCCATTAATTTTTTTACTGTATACCTTATGATTTTACAGTATACTTTACTGTATACTTTATGACTTTACTGTATACTTTATGAGTTTACTGTATACTTTATGATTTTACTGTATACTTTATACTTTACAGTATACTTTACAAAAAAAAGGTCCCAATTTTTAACTAAAAACCTCTGCCAATTTTGGATCGAATTGTAAAAAGGCATCACATGTTCATAACATCGATATTTTCGACATAAATTACCTACAATCAATCTTTTTATTTAAAGCGTTGGGTAGTAAATTAATTTAAAGACCGATTTCGAAAAAATATGTTGAGAAAAAATTTTTCAACTTGAGTAGTTTTTTTAAAATTATTAATTCTTTTATAGTCTTCGTAAAAATTGTATAGTTAACATGAAAACTCTCTCTTAATACTGTTAATTTTACAACGTAGTTTTATTTTTAAGTTTATATAGCCAAGTACAACGATGAAAATTCATTCCGTCTTAACTTCTAAAAAATGAGGACTTTTTTAACTAAAAAAGCTAAAATTTATTGAAACTCAGATATGTTTTTTAAATAAAAAAAACGCTCCAAAAATTAATTTCTAAAAAAACTAAACAAAGAAATTGAGCGAGCATTTTAATTTTCATCGCATTAAATATGATAGCGGTCTGAGACTTATCTGAAAAATGTTTCAGAAGCTTTACCTAAAAAGATTAGACTAAAATATCAACGGAAAAGAAATTTGTTTTATCATCTTACTAAGATCACAAACGTGAACAAAATATTTTTTTTCAAAGATTTACGTTAACTAATTAAAAACTCTGCTGCAAAATAAATAAATATAAAATAAAAATTACTTTTTAAAAAAATGAAGAACAATGAAAAATAATCAAAACGACCAAAAAATAATAAAGAAACATGTTTTCGGATGTTCAGCACGCTCTAAGCTCACCATTATAGCACTACGTATTTTTGGAGAGCTTAGTCAATATTTTGAGTATAGGTTCGAGTACAGGACTAACAACCATCCTAGAGTCATTAGAATCGAAAAAGCGATAACATTCGAACAACTTCCACTTCATGGTGCAATCAACAACGGGTTGGATTCATCTCGCGTATGCAGCCTCGATTTTTTTATCACCAATGAAATATTTTTTTAATACGAAAAAAACAATTTCAACTCTTGATTCGGTAAACACTTCAACACTGCATTAAACAACGTTGAAGCGAAGACAAATAATGGAAAATAATAAAGTAATATACCTATTGTAAAGGCACGAATTACTTGGATATCTGAGCAGCATCCAGGGTGAAACGGATCGTAAAATTTGCAGAGGAATGCGAGAACAATTTCCGAGGAAACGGTTGAAATAATTTAGCAAAATATCTATCTATTTTGGAAGTGTTGTTGAAATATATGTATTAGAATGAAAAATTGTGCTACTTAGAAATTTCTCAGCAACAATGGTTAAATTAATATTTATTTAACTGTTATTTTACTACATCCAACCAAAACAGTCAATTAACCATAAAAAAAAAGATGATATTCATATTATTAAAGGTAAAAAAAACGTTGATTGATTGTTTTTTCCTAACACGGTTAAACAACCAGAATTATATTCGCGCCATATTGCCCCACCTTATAAGGCCATTTTTAGTGCAGCTGAGTACATACTGTAGCTAAGTGGGATAATCGGTCATTCTCATGACCAGATGAATAGGGGTTCGAATCCCAGCTTTGATACTATAATAGTTTTTCATTCCTTTAAGAGTTTTAAGCGACCTGCACTTTTCAATGGGTGACCTTGGACTATTAGAACACCGAATCATTATTCGTGCATAAATGGCGCAGCATCCACAGCGCTATAGTGTCCGTTTAATGGTTTAGAAAATATATTAGTCGTAAATAGTTACAAAACCGTATCATTTTGTATTCACGATTTTTCAATCTTAACAGTTGTGAACAGTTTCAAAACCGTAAAGATAAAGAAATGTTCCAAACCATGAATCTTATAGTTAACCGGATGGACAGACTTCTGCCGGTTGTTTCACCATAATTCTAGAATAAATATTCTCTAGAAATTCAGTTATTTGAGGTTAAAAAAAAGAAGATGAAAAGAACAGAGAAACGGTACTAAACATTTAAGTTTCGAGCAATACTTTTAAATCAAATTTGTTAACAATCATACAAAAGTATACCGAAATTCCTTTTTTGTTCATGAACTTTAAACCTACAGTTGTATTAAATACAACACAAAATTGTTTTTCAAATTCTTACAAAGTAGGTATTTTAAATTTACCTTCCGAACTGCTGTAAAAATAACTTAAAATCAATTTCCAATTTTTAAGATACCAGAAAAAATTGTTTGAAATGAAGGATATAATATTTTCTTTCACAGACTATTTATTTAAAAAAAAAATCATTTAAAAAAACAACTTTAATGCTTAATTAATATCTTTTTACAATAAAATACGGTGTATCAAAATATTTTTTAGGATACACTAAATAATTTCATAACAGTTTAAAAATTCAGTAAAATTTGAGAGCTAATGTAGAAAAGTGATTTGATGAGTTTTAAAATGACAGAATTCAATTTGGCATTCTATGTATATGGTTAAAATAATGTGTTCTTACCAAAGCATTAGACATTTCAATTTTCACTCTTCTGAATAAAAGAATAAAATTTATTTACCTGCAAGAAAGAAAAGAACATAAGAATAAAATAATGGAAATACAGGCAAATATACTTAAGGAAAAGAAATAATTTTCAGGATACAAAACTTTTTTTTAAAGTTAATTAGCCAAAAACACATCGGTCATAAAAACACTAATTAAAAATGCAAACAAAAATAGAACAAGTCATAAAATAAATTATTTTCTTATTGTTAAACATAAATTCTACCTTCATGTTTTCTGTAAGAAATTAATTAAAATATTATCAATCAAACAATGCATAAATTAGATTTCAACTAAAAAAAATTTTCTAGCAATAATATTTTAAAATTAAAATTTAGAAAACGATTACGAAAATCGCAATTTATACAATCATCTTCTCAAAAAATTTTTTGATGATATTTCCCCCCTTTATTAACTATCTATTTAAATAAAAGTTTGAGGCCAGTCTTGTGTCAAGAATTGTCATCAAATACTGTACAAAAACTATTGTAGTTGTATTTCTTTTCCTATTAAAAGTGATTTGATGAGTTTAAGTAATAAAGTTTTATTGCTAAAAATTAAAAAATGGTTATAAAAACCGCTATTTATAATATCGTTTTCTCTTAAAAACTATGTTCTTTTTCTCATTCTTATATCATTATTTTTTTTAAATAAAACAAAAATTTAAGACACGTTTGGAGCTACAAATTGTTCTCTAACATTGCACTACTCAAAAATTAATGCAGCAGATCAATTTATAACAAAATTAATAAATCTCATTCTATTCAGCAATAAAATTTAATAATTGAAAATTAGAAAACGATTACGAAAAAATGCCATTATTAGAATCGTTTTCACAATAAATTACATTATTTTTTTATTCTATTGCTCTCTAACATTGCACTACTCAAAAATTGATGCAGTAGATCAATTTATAACAAAATTAATAAATCTCATTCTATTCAGCAATAAAATTTAATAATTGAAAATTAGAAAACGATTATGAAAAAATGCCATTATTCGAATCGTTTTCACAATAAATTACATTATTTTTTTATTCTAAAGTATGATTTTTTTAAAAATAAAATGAAAGAGCTTAAGGCAAGTTTATTTAAAAAAATAATAATAATAAAATAATTATTAATGGCAATAATTTTTGTGAGTTATGCTTAATTATAAAGTTTAATGTAATGCAATTCTTACAGAAAATATGAATGCAGAATTTCCCTTGACTTTAACATTAGGAGCCTAAAGAGCCCGTTGAAAGAAAGGCAGAGAGAAATAGAAAGAGAAAAGAGAAGAAAATAATTGCAGCCACTAAAGACGGCAAACAGAGCCAATTAGCCGTCGATTAGTTCGTCGCTTCGACAGCGGTGGCGTTATCAATCACTTGAAGCGACAGATTTCTGTAGCTCTAGCCATTGATTTTATTTCTTCTGCTACGAATTAGATTATGAATTCTTTTCACACACTAATAAGGAAAAGATATAACTTCCACATGATTTCAAAGATACATCGTCAAAAAACATTGTTTTTCTATGGAAGCTTATAGACAAAATTGAACATACCAAAGTAAATAAATAAATAATGCAAAAAACCACTGAATGGTAATCATTTTGGAAAGTAAAAATGCTTTAGAATACGTGCTAATTACGTATCTAATTTCAGCAAACGTTTTTAGGGACAAAAAAACTTGCTTTGGACTTCTTACTTAATTGAGATCTCATTTTCTCTCTGAAAAAGCAAAGCTACTTATCTGTAAAAATTCTCATCAGAAAAACTTAATGATTTTTTTTAGAAACCTGGGCTTTAACTAAAAATGGAGATTATTAAGGTTCAGTTTTAATTGGAAAAATTTTCAGAAACGTTCTTAGCGGTATCAAAGAAACTGGCGTCTTGCAAAGATATTTTAATTGGGAAATTCAGAGATATGAAATGTACTAAAGTTAAAAGAATGAACATGGCCACTCAAATTGCTAGAATGAATGGAGAAAAAAAAACAGGTAAATATAAAAGCTTTTCACAGATAGGAAAAGAGGAAGGCCAAAATAATGATGGCTTGATTGAGTGGAATCAGACTGTTGAGTGATTGGGTTCTTCATACATATAGAAAACATGGAGGGGAGAATGGTGTTATTTGTGTGCATACAAAATGTGTATAGTTTTGAAAATTCGAAACAAGTGGAAAAAAAATTAAAACTGGGCAGTATGAGTTATTAAGATTTCAAATTTCGTTTTAACGGAATTAGAAATGTAAAAAACTTTAACAGAAGCACGAGTAAGGTTACAGTTAATTAGAAAATATTCTGGTTCAACTATCCAAATTCCACCAAGCGAAGAAAAAATATTTTTTTAAAGTTTTTAGAATAACGCGAGACATTTCGAACTAAAACAATACCACATGACAACATTGTTTATGAAAAGCAATGATATGTTTGGAAGAAGAAAAAAATATGTATTAATCTCGTATTAGAGAAGAGCTAGCTCCCGTCACTTGCCAAGAAAAGATATAATCCGATCTCCAGTTTGAGAATCACTGTCACTATCACTAAGATGGACATTTCTTTTTGCGATTCGTTAATAGATATTGGGGTAAACATTTCTTCAAACCATCAATTAGTAGATTTCTTTCTTCGCCCTTAAGAAGAACTAAGAATTCCATCTAGCAGCGACATCCCATACGTCTTAAGGGGTGGACGTTCTAAGATTCCATCTATCTGTGCTAAGGCAGATCAACTTTCGAGATGCGCGCATATTTCTTCCTTCAGCGAAGCACGCTTTTCTCCTCCCAAAACTTTCGGACATTGTTTTTAAGTGGACACAAAGAGAAAGAAAAACGGAGGGGGGGTGAGAAAAAAAAGAGGGCAGCTATTTTTAAAGCTCCAGGGAAGGGGAGAAACCAAGAGTGATCGCCGTTACAACGTTACCCTCTTTTCTTTTTTTTCCTTCTTTTTCTTTTCTTCTAACGTCGCCGACACCTACAGTGGCGACAAAAAGAAGAAGAAAAACGCCTAAAAAGAAAAAGAAGAGGCACAGGAATGAGTTGGAATGAAAAAAGAAATAAGAAGAAAAACGCAAAAAAGGGAGAGAGAGAGAAAAAGAAACAAAAGAAAAGGATGGGTATGAAAAAAAAGTCACTGAGGGGGGTGAGTTGAGTTGGGGTGGGGTGGGGGTGTTTCAAATGAAGACATACGACAGCGTTTTTTGGGCTGATATCTAATGAAGGTAGCAGCCGAGGGAAGGTCTTCAAAATGGGGAGAGGTGGGAGGAGAGAGAGAGCGAAGATGCGCGATTTGCAGAAGAGGGAGAACTTAGAAAGGCATTTCAATCAAGCGCCTTTTAGACTCCACCCCAGAGGAAAAACTAAGACAAATGCCGAACGAGAAAGTACCAAAATATACGCCTGAATATACCAATCGCGAATAATATCACACAAAGCATTTCTTAATACGGCCCAATCCAACGGCATCTTACAATTTAACCCTTTAAATGCGAGAATGAAACAGGAATAATGGTAGAATTGAACTCTTTGTAGCAAAAACTATGGTACATTAGTTATTTAAGGTAGTACATTCAATATGCGCCTGCATATGTAAATCAGGAATAGTATAACCAGGGGTCTGTCCAGACATTTTGTGAAAGGTCCGTTTTTGTAAAATTGTAAAAAAATTACCCGTAATTTGTGAATATAAAATAAACATTAAGTCACATTCTTTCAACCAGGGTCCCGCTTTTGTGAATTTGTGCAAATAGGGTCCGTTATTACAAAAAATATTTTTGAGGGAATTTTTAAATTGTAAAGACATACAAGATTATGCTCAACACTGAAAAATTATAATTAAAAAAATTAAATTTTAAAAAATAAACAGCAATTGCTGCTACTAAATTAGAGAGGCAACATACAAATATTTGGTATTTAGCCTATACTGCTGAGCGCAGAATATTCATTTCGGACAAATAAAGAAAGAAGCGTCTGTCGAAGACAACATTTAGTTCGTTTACATCTGTCTTCCTTCCCCCCCCCCTTCCTGGGAAGGGTTTATTCGATTAACAAATTTGTGAAGGGTCCGATTAAAATATAATTTATTTTGTGAAGGGTCCGTTTTTAAGTCAAAATATTTTGTGAAGGGTCCGTTTTAAATAACGGCGAGAATAAAACAGCATTTAACCCTTTACATCATGAATTTCTTAAATTGTGGTACATGTACCACAAATGGTACATATTTATTATAAGTGGTAAAATTAACATGCATACTGTTTATTGATCACGAGATGAGACCTCATTTTCACTCAGAGATTATCTCACGATTGCCAGAGGGTAGTATATTCAAATACTTAGAAATTATGATTGTTTTTTAATGTATAAAAGAATTCTAAATTGATGTAGAATAGATAGGTAACATATTTATATTTAATTACGATCTGAAAGTTTCCTTAAGGGTTACTTAGGTTTTATAAATTTCATTTTAAAATATAAACACTTACCTTTCCTTAATGCTGTTTTTTTTACTGTATTGTTTGTTTTTTAACATCTAGGACTCGATATATGAAATAAGTATATTTTTAAACATCAAAATTTATCTTCTTTTCCCAAGAAAAGAAGTACCCAATGATAGTCGTTCGTAATTATAGACATTATATGTACGGCATTTTTAAATTTTTAGACTATTTCAACTCATTAAAATTTAAATAAGTCGGTTGGTAAAAAAGATTACGGTAAAAATAGCAAACAGGCAATTTTTTAAAGATTTGAAAATAAAAGTGCATAGTAGAAATAATCTACAAGTGATGTGATGGATAAATGCGAAATCATGCGATTAATTAATGTTAAATTAAGATTGAAAATATTTAAACGATTTATGAATTAGTTTATATAAATTTAAACGAAAAAACTTATTTCACTAAATTTATGTTACGATAAGTATTTATAAATATCATCAGATAATATCGCGTTTAATGCTTATCAAATATAAATAAATATACAAATAGGGTTTCAGTTGCTTTTGAATTCTTATAGTAACATACATATCGTTGAGGTTATGAATAATAGTTTTCAAAAAAATAATGATAAATAAATAAGCAATACAAAAATAATCTAATATCAATATAAAAAGTAATTGAAAGCATATAATTCATATTTCAACAAGTTATAATTTTAGCTTGAATAGTTTCTTTTGGAGTATTTATATTCATTTCTTTGTATTTACGAAACATTTAAGAATATTAATATCTCAATCTACGAAAAGCATTTTTCAAATTAATATGGATTCAAGTTTTTAAGAAAAAAATTTCATTTGTGCATTCTTAATCCAGACTTTATATTCTACAAACGTAATTTTCAAAAACCAGAGGGGAAAAAAAAAGACAATCACAGTACTTTAAAAGATACATTAATTTCTATAAAATACAGCGGTATTGCATTAGAAATTTTAAAAAAATCATGACTTTAAACAATTAATAATTTGCAAAGAACTACCCCTATGGTTTAAATATAGCGGATGTGCTTATGGCGGCAAGTTTCACAACAGCCGAAACTACTGTAAATATGTTTTCTTAACAGGGAGTATGTTATGGCAGTGAAAATAACAACATTAAACTGGCAGCACTTTGAGGGGGAAGGAGAAAAAGCGATGGCTCTGTGATTTTTTACTTTTATGCTAGTTAAACGATTGTTTTTACTTTCATTTTCTGTTTGCTACATGTTTATTAAAAAAACGATAGTAAAATGACAATAAACCATAATATTGTAAGCAATTATTTTGATTTCGCTTGAATTTGAAACTGTAAAAAGTTCACAAATAATAAATTTTTATTTCTTTCATATAAAAGTGAAAAACATTTCATAAAAAAAGCACAAAATTTACTTTCCGCCTTCCAAAAAAAAATTTAAAATAATAATACATTTGAACATAAGAGACATACGTAAAACCACAGGGACAATAAGTTTATATATTTCGAAATATAAATAGTTATACATGAATAGGTTTTAAAATTCGTGAATTTGAAATATTATCGAAATTATGTACACAGACATAAAAAAGCTGCCTATTTAAAGCTAATTGTTTTTGGTCACCTGAAGTTTTTCACAGAAACTATTGAATTTTTTTTAAAAAGCATTATTTTTTGTGTTTGTTGTGGTTAAGGGGAGAAAGAAGTTATTTTTTTTTTAATTTTCTGTTGTTCTTACTATTAAAATTAATTATTCAAAAAGAAATCTATATATATATATATATAATTTTCTCAAGATAAATACTACTACGGTGTAAAAAAATTTTTTTAGTCCAAAAACTATTTGTTAAAGTTATTGCAAAATGCAAAAGATGTTGTTACAGGGATGCAAAGATGTGTAAAATGAAAATGCAAAGATGTGTAAAGATGTTCCCCTCCCCCCATTTTATAGGTTTTTCAATACAACTATAAGTTTAGTTTTCATTTTCAGTCTCAAAAGAGAAAAAAAAAACTTGGCAAAAGGTTAACAAAACTGCAAGTGTAAAGGTTTTATTTATCATTTTCAAGGTTTTATTTATCATATTATTTTCCTGACACAAAAAACCTTAGAAAAGTTTATGTACTTATAAGTGTAAAAATGTTTTCTTTTGCAGGCACAAATTTTATGTAAAGATTTTCTTTAAAAATTTTTTTTCTTCTTAGTTTGTCGGCATAAAAAAAATTCGGTAAACGACCAATACAAACAAGTGCAAAAATTATTTTTAACTTCGCCGACATAAAGATTTTGACATGGTCAATAAACTAATAAAAGAGTAGTGATTTTTTTTCTGTAGGTATTGTACATCAAAGCCCATTTTTACACGAACTGAGAACAGAACTTCATCAGACTTACCTTAATGAGATTCTTTAGAAGTCCCTTGAACATAAAAATAACCAATAAATTTGCAAAAACATAATTATTTTCCAATTAAAATCAATCCAAGAATACCAAAATGTTTTTATTCAAATATTTAGAGGGAAGCGAGTTAAATAACACAGAGTTTTTATTAAGTTAAAAAAAAAAAAAAATAGGATAAATCAACACTCCATCACAACTGATTTACGAATCGTTCCCAAATAAATAACTACCACCTTCAAATTAAGTAACGCATCCTAATAAAAAAAACCAAAAAAAAAAATCTTTTAAGCCTACATCTTCCGAAGCAAATTATTACCCGGAAAAAATATTCTCTCCATACCCTCCGTTATACCGTAACTGTTCTATTCCATTAACAGGGGTATTTCTAAGAATCACACACAAGCAAAAACAACAATAAAAAAAAGAGACAGGGGGGTAAAGAAAAACAATAACAACAATCGAATAATGAACATCGAAGTCCGTCATCTCATTAGAACTGCTACCGTTCAGTGAATCACTCTAATTATGACGAAGACGGGACGGAGTATTTTTATTTTTTTGAGGGCCTGGAGCGATACATCTCCATTACAGTGGGGCATTAATAAGTTTTCTGCACGAGGTGGCCCCATCTTCTAGAGTCTGACCCATATCCCTCTGTCCACTCCAACGGACTCATCTTTAAGAGGCAGTTCCAGTAGAAGGCGATTGATCGTTAGAGGAACATGAACTTGTAATGACTCCTTCTCTTCTTCCTCCCGCCGAACCAGTAATCACGGATGAAATTTTTCACCACTCTCTCTTTCTCTTTGCTCTTGCGCTTCTTTTTTTTTCTTCTTCTTTTTCTCTTTCTTTTAAGCTAATAGGAGGATGGGGATGTTTGACATCGAATGATTGAGACGGTTGAAATAATATGGTAGGGTAATCAGGTTAGAATGCATAAAATAGTACGGGCTTACACCTTAGCAAATTGCGAAAAGTGTCAGACTACTTTAGAATTAAAATAATAAAATTAATAGATATACGTAAATTAAGCCATAGAGTTAAAAAAAAATATATAAAAAAGTTTTATGTTCCTTATTTAATAATTATTATCCACTGAAAGAGCAATCACGGATGAAATTTTTGATCACTTTCTCTTTGCTCTTGCTCTTCGTTTCTCTCTCTTTCAAGTCAATAGAAGGATGGAGATGTTTGTCATCGAATGATTCCATCGGTTGGAATAATATGGTAGGGTTATTAGGTTAGAATGCATAAAGCATCACGTACTTACACCTTTGTAAATTGCGTATGAAAGAAAAATTCTCAGTTTACTTTGGAGTGAAAATAATAAATTTGACAAATAAATTGCCTTAGGGATTAAGAATGAAGTATAAAAAAAGTTTAATGTTCCTTATTTAATACTTATTATCGCAACCAAGGATGAAATTCTTCACCATTCTCACTCTCTTTCTCTTTTAAGCAAACTGGAGATGGGAATGTTATAGCATGATTCTGTTTGTTGAAATAATATGATACGGTAATTAAGTTACTCGCAGAGAAATAAAATCAAATTGCGAATGGCATGCATAAAAAATTTCATTCTATATTTTTTAAATATACTTCCAACGCAACTTTCCTCCAAAATTAATTTTAGTTATTTTTAGACGATGATATCTAAAAATGTTTGTAAAAATGTATACTTCGTTATCAAAATATGTAAATTTAGTTTTTAACAATAAAAAAGTTTTATACAAGATTCTTATAAAACTTGCCAGTGACAAGTACTTTAATTTCAATTTTAACTATTTTCAAGAGATATCCGCCATATTGTTTCAGTTCTCTATGCACTGAATTTTAGTAATAATTTAAAAGCTGCCAGGCAGCCATAAACACGCAACTACCACAAACCACCATAATGTAATCACACAAACCACCATAAACATGAGCCAGGAATATTTCAGCTCAGTAGTCAGCTAAAATATTAAAATTATTTCCGCAGTTATTAACTTGACTGTCATAAAAACGTTTATTTTCAAAATTTTTGAGTGTTGCCAATTTAGATAGAGAAATGCCCGCTTTTTTGGTGCCACGTAAGAGAAATAAACAGATAGAGTTGGCGTAAATTTAGATTTACTTAATAATCTTTAATTAATTTTATATTTTTAAGAGGTGTGAATACAACAACTTAGCAAAAGTAACATTACACAATATAGTTTTTCCAGAGAAAAAAAATCAAACTTTTATATACGTCATATAGTGTTATTACTCTTTTAAATGCAAATTTATTACTATCTCATTATGTTTGAGGTATATAAGGGCTGAAATGCGATAAATCACGCAATATTGACCTTATTATCTTTGATTAATTTTTACCTTTTTAAGAGGTGTCAATAAAATAATAACATGGTAGCATAAATAACAATATACTGTGTTTTTCCTGAAAAAAAAAAATCAGACTTTTTTCAGACGTCATGCAGTGTCTTTTAAACAAAACTTTGCTAGTATCTTGTTATCTTTATAAGATAAGTCAATACTGAATTCTGATAAATCATTCAGTATTGACCTTATTATCTCTGATTATTATTTTCTTCTTTTTAAGAGGTGTCAATAAAATAACAAGGTTGCAAAAATATTATTAAACTGTACAGTTTTTCCAGAAAAAAAATCAGCTTTTTTTTAGACGTCATGCAGTGTTATTACTTTTAAACAAAACTTTGTTAGTATCTTGTTATCTTTATAAGATAAGTCAATACTGTTATTATCTCTGATTATTATTTTTTCCTTTTTAAGAGGTGTCAATGAAATAGCAAGGTTGCAAAATTATTATTAAACTGTAAAGTTTTTCAAGAAAGAAAAATCAGTCTTTTTTCAGACGCCATGTAGTGTTATTACTTTTTTAAACGTAACTTTGTTACAATCTTGTTAACTTTGTAACAAATGTCAATACTGAGCTGTGATAAATCAAGCGTATAATTAACACGCAGCTACACACATCTTAATTTAAATACGAAAAAGCTTTTTTTTGTTTTCTTTATGTGGTTTGAGGTGCAAGAAACTACTTACGATTATTATCGTTAACTATTCGGGACGTGAAAGAGAGCATTAATATTCCCAATAGATGCAATGTATCTAATTGGAAACTATTCTAGAATTTATGGAACAAAAGAAAGCATTATGTGAGAGCGCGCAATGATACCGTCGCGCCCATTGTGCGATGAGAAATCAATAATATAAATAAAGTGAACAAAACAAACAAGCCTTAAAAAGCTTGGGTGAATCTCAAAAGAACCATTTTCCACAATTCCAATAGCTAGGTCCAATTCCTTAGGCAGGATAATGGCCTGTACGCGCATTGTTGAACGTCAGACCATCTGTTCAATGGTTTCGTTGATTAATTCCTGGCCAATTGTGGCGGACGCTACGCTCAAATGGAAAGCTGCAAGGGAAATCCGGTAACTAGGTACCCCTATCCAATCGGTGTGGAAATTAATAGCCTTTATGACCTAAAATGTGTGAAAAGACCCATTTGTTATAAAAAGCTAATAAATATATGAAATTTTGGGATGCATCATCCATCCAATCTCGTATTGAAATTATTTATGACTTGTTTCAGTTTATGAATCCCATTTTTCTTTTCAGTAAAATGGGATTCCTAATTTCGTTATGAAGCGGTTGATTTCAGATACAATTTTGATTCGTTGTTAAAAACTAAGATTTGTGTTGCTTCGATTTGCTGGTTGTTGTTCTCCTATTTTATTATAAAACTCGTTAAATTCTCAGCAAAATATGTCATAAAGGAAGAAAAAATAGTTTAAAAGAATAGTAATAACAATAATAATAATCGTAATTATATGTATAGCATCTTAAAAATTATTCACTGCTAGAAATTTCGCAACAAGTTGAACCATATATCGATCGAATTTTCTGCAACTTTAATACAGAGACTAATTAAACCATTTTAAAATTGCTTACATCATACAAAACAATAGTACTGCTCAAGTTTGCTGCAATTTATATTATGGTGCGAATTAAACAATTTTAAACTTGATAAACAATATCGTTCAAATTTGCTGCAACTTAAATACAGAGCTAAGTTAAACTATATTATAGTGCAAATTTTAAACTTGATTTCAGCATACACAACAATAATATTGTTCAAATTTGTTGCAATTTAAATACAGACTTCAGAACTGTATTATAGTGCAAACTAAACTATTTTAAATCTGATTGCACCACAATAATATTGTTCAAATTTTCTGCAATCTGAATACAAAGCCAAGTCCACCATCTTCGAGAAGACTTAATAATTACAAATGTTCTGTAAATATTCTCAAAAATAAACTAAAAATCTTTACTAGGAAAAAAACTTTTTTTTCAAACAATGAACAAATCTATTATGCAAACTAAAATTGCAAAACAAATATTAATAAATAATTAAGTATTAAATTGCGAATGAAAATAAAATTATTTATTAAAATAGAATAACATAAAACATTAAAATTTATTAATATGATGTAATTGTCAATGAAACTTAATGATATAAAGTAATCCTAATGAAAGTGAGCAAGAGTATAAATAGTTCTGCTCTAAACATAATTTGTTTAGCAAAAACTGTCACTTTCTGCCTAAGCGAACCATAGTGCAATGAAGTTTATAAAAATACGACATTTTAGTTCAATTCGCTCCTAAATTTCAAACTTTGTTCAATAATAAAAAAAAAAAATCCTTAAGTTCTTTTTTTTTTAAACAAACAGATTTAAACTTCTTCTAATTATGAGAAAAGACTGCTCTTGAAACAAGTTCCCAAAGCACAAAGTGAACGAACTGAAAGGGACCCAAAAAAAGGGTTAACAAAAATAAATTTCTCAATCCTTCATCTCCTCGAGACATAAAGCCCTTGAAAAACATCTGTTGAGATCTTAAATTAGGAAATCAAAGATAATATTTTGAAATAAGGGTCACGATATCATCAGGACTTTGCGAACGGTGTAAGGACAATCCCTACTACTTTGTTTTGTGTCGATTTCAATTCTAACTTCTTTAATTCGTTTAAACCACCAAGAGGAATGCAACGAGGTCAAAGACCCAGACTTCTAAATAATAATTTCAGTCAGTGAACAAATCCCAAATGGGGGCCTCTCATCAGTTTGAACACGATATTAGGCACAAGCACATACATACAACAGTAGCAAAAGCTCTTTCCTTCGTTGCAAGGGGCCCCTTTTCAGAGAATTTGGTGTGGAGTTATAGAAGGGAGGGGGGATGGTAGAAAGGAAAAGTGGGTTCACATCACAATTGTTCATCCTTTCTGTGACGTTAGTCCCCCTCTTCAATCTTTATTCATTTGCTCTTAGCATTTTTCTTGTGACAATGTTATTATGTAGCTAATATGGTTTTGACACGGAGAATAAAAAGAATATATTCTCGGGTGAAATTGAAATATTAGAGACGGTATTAGTCAATATAGTCAGGCTATTTTATTGCGAAAATGTGAGTTTGTTTTGGGTATTTCAAAATTTCTAGGCAAATTATGCTAAAATTACAATTTAAAATTTACAGGTGAAAATTATTGCTTGAAACTTATTTTTCCACTATAAGGATTCATATGGTGATGTTTATTATTATTTAAAAAAACAATACAATAAATATAATATAGCATATATTTTATAAAAAAAATTTCTAGCATTCTTTAGCTGGGAAAAAAATAGTCATCTTCTATCCACTTTTACATAGTTTTTAAATTTTAAACAAATATGATTTCTAAAGGAAAAATATTTACTATTTGTAAAAAACGGGAACTTTTTATTAATTTAAAAAATTAATCTCTAAAGCTAGTTATCAGCAATTTTTTTAAAAATTATACATAAAATTGGAAAGTATTCTCAAATTTTTATGAAGTAAACATGGGCTTATTATGGAATTTAATATATAACTTTCGAGTTCTTAGATCGCGTTTTCATGCACGCGAGAATATCAGTTTTTTTTTTTTCAACGTGAAGGGTTGATTTAAAATACTAAAATATATCTAGAGCACATTTCCCCCTTTCTACGCATTTACACTTAAAATATCCATTATTTTATCTTGACATGATCAATTGCTTTAATGAATAATACCGAAATGTTCGTTTTAAAAAACTGAGCAAAGAGGCAAATTTAAATGATTAGTTAGATATTTATTTTAAAATATTTAGTTTTCACAGCAAAAAATTGAATATCCTCAATGCATTATCATTTGCGTTTATGATTAATAATAAAATGCCCGATTTTCAATGCTGAGAAATTTAAGTAAACTTTCATTCAAGCATCTACATTTTAAACAATTTCTCTGCAAAAAAATATTCACTATGTTATATTTATGTCACGCTTTTATGAACAATAAAGAAATGTGGCCTTTCAAAAATTGAGAAAAATGACAAATTGAAAAAAAAATAAATATTTAGAAATCAAACACTAAAAGTCTTCCGCAAAAAATAACATTCACAACGTTATCTAATTACAGCTACTAATAAAAGTAATATCAACTTTGTAATCAATAATTGCCTTTATAAATGTCCGATAAATAATGAAATGGCAGATTTTCAACTATTGAAAAATGACGGATTTAAATTATGTAATAAAATTCTTAACACTTCAGTCCACTGTTTTATTTAGGTATCAATTGTCATTGAATAATAATAAAATGTCCAATTTTCAACACTAGATTTATACAAAACGTTTTATTTAATATTTGTTTTCTAAAATCGAAGTACTACAGCAGAAAAAAAAAATCCACTATTACCTAGACATCTTTAATTGTTTGTATGAAAAATAATAAAATGTTCGATTTTCAATAATCAGGAAAGTGATTATATTAAAAAAAAAAAAACAATTAGACATTTGCTTTCAAAAATTCAAATGCATGCAACAATTTTATTTGCAAGCAAGTAACTAAACATGCATATCAAAGCATTTGGAATACAACACATGCTTTCACAAAAACCAAACGGAAAGAAAGAAGGAAAAAAAAAAAAAAAACGCAAACTATTCAAAATTAACACCTTTCATCACCAGATAAAAAACGATGACGCAACTTTATGAAGGAACGAAAACACAAACAAAACAAACATCATTCCGTGACAGGTCAGGAACAAAGGTTGGGGGGGAGGGTGTTGGTAAAAAAAGTTTTATTTTTAAAATAAATGTACCTTTATAGAGCCAACAGGCAGTTGAACAGTAAGACATGTCTTTAAAGAGTGTGTAATCAAGATTCCATTCAAATTTTTAGGGATGAAGACGCGCGACGACCTACAAGTGGTTTGTAGGCGAGCTCATCAAACAAACATATCGTGTGGTGAAAGAGTCCCATTGGTCGGGGGGATGTCCCACCTTCATCCGAATCACGTGACTCGAAAGGGTTGAGAGTGGAAGCAGATTCGAAGAGAGAAGGATGCGTGGTAGCTCCGTCGCGCACTTTTTATTCACCTTACGTTTCGAAAATTTTACTGGATAACGGAAAGGCACTCGCGCAATGCAAATAGGGAAGGCGAAAAACTTTTAGAACATTCATTTTATTTATCGTTACGCAAACGATTGTTCCAATTTGCCTGAAAATGATAAGAACTTTTAAGCTGCTCTTAAAAGTGACACGGCATTTTTATTATCTCCGGCAAGGATTTAACAAAAAGTAATAAATATAATACACTTTTAAAAATTAGAGAATATTAATAGAAGAAGCAAAGCGAATTTTTTTCAATCGTCACCAGAAATTTTTTTTTTTTCCAATTCACCTGAAAATGCCAAGAACTTTCGTTCTAGTATCATTCTGTTTCTAGTATCGCATGCAAATAGCACATTCATTCCTTAAATCAGTTCAAAAATAGGAGTAAACTATTAATATTTGTTTAATTAATATTATTTACAAATTATCCTACATATTGAACAAATAGCACATCTTTTCTTGAAATGAAAATTATTTAAATGTTCCCATTAACTAAATCTTCGTATTGCTTAGATATTTCTTTTTAATCAAAGATTTATTTTTATTAACATATGTTTATTTACTTTTATTTAGGTATATATATACTTCCATTTAAGAAAGCTAATTTATATCTATTCAAGCAAATTTCTTTCTTTTTATCAATTGATTTTCATTAATTAGTTTGTTTTTACTTATTTTCATTAGTTAAAAATTATTATTAGCAATCCTCAAATCACAAAAAATTGATTTCAATTAATGGACAATATGCTGATTTCATGGGCCATTTTATATACTGTCGTTCGCTAGGATAGAGGCAATCATTGAATCGTATTTTGAAGTAGAATAAATTTCAGGGACAATATATTCCATAGCAATAATTCCATAGCAACAATACTTCAATTTAGCTCCAAGAGCCGTGATAGCGCAAAGGGTAGAGCGCTCGGCTCCCAATAAGGTGACCCTTGTTCGAATCCAAGTATCCGGCTCGCACTGACCACAGTGTTGACGAAAAATATCCTCAGGATTTGAGGGATAATGGGTGAGAGTTCCCTTGCCGTCAGACTAACCACGGGAGCTTTTCCTCTCAATGTAATGCAAATGCGAGCTATTTTCATCAAAAAGTTCTTAACGAAGGCAAATTTTTCCCAATACTTGATCCAGGAGTCTTCTGGGTTAGGTTCAAAATTACAAGGCTACGGAGTTGAACTAGATTGTCTTACAAATAATTAAGATTTTTTTTAAGAAAAAGAAATAGGAAAAGAAAAAACTGCTCAATTTTTTTTTAACAATTTAAAAAATTGCACTATGAAATTAAAAAATTTAGAGATATTTTAATATTTTTTCATCAGTGTATCAGTATAAAGCTGAAAATAAAATTATAACAAAAATAAATTTCAAAGAAATTACAATCAGTTCGAAAAATAATCAAGATTCAAACAAAAATTGAAAGAAAAAAAAACGTTCAATAGTTAACAGTTTAAATTTTTTTATAAAATTGATAGTAAAAAAATTCAAATTTTTGTAAGTTTTAATAGTAAACTTGTAATGATATAGCGCTAAAAATCAAAATTACATTAAAATCGCAAAATTCAACAAAAAATCAATCGGAATTTTATAAAAACAGAAATTTTAAACGAATTCCAATCAGTTAGAAGAGTAGTTCAAATTTTGAACAAAAACTGGATAAAAAACGTTTAATATTTAACATTTTCAAAAAATTTAAAAATGATAGTAAAAAGAAATATCAAATTTTAGTCAGTTGTGATTTACTTACATAACATAACACTAATCATCAAATTAAATTAAAACACAAATTGGATTAACCAAATATTACTTGGTTCAAAATATTATCCAGATTCAAAGAAAAAGTAAATTTAAAAAAAAAAACGATTATTATTTGAAAGTTTAAAATTTTTTTTATTATTGAACAGTTCAATAAAAACTCAAAATTGACATAAGGAAATTCAAACATTTGGTCAGTTACAATTTAATCACCTTATGTAATGACAAAGCACTAAAAATCAAATAATGATAAACTACATTTTATAAACATAAAATCCAAAACAATCAAGTTTAAACAATAGTGTGGCACCAAATAAATCCTCAAAAATTACTTTTCATAAAACTATTCAAAAATCTGGGTTTACCCACTAATACAATCAATCAAAGTATCCACCAAAGCAAATCAAATAAAATCAAGAAAAGCAAACACTGTAACATAATTAATGACAATTGAATCAACAAGGAATAGGCTCCCAAAAGAATGAGCCTGCCAATTAAAAATCACAAGCATTTTTTTCTCGCTTCGAGCAGTGACTCAGACAGAACAATCACACGAACATTTATGCATGGAGTGCTCTTCACAATAAAAAGAAAAAGAACAACACCAAGAATCACAAATCAATTGTTACATTGGTGCAATATACGCATCGCCAGTTCGAAAGATACGTATGATGAAAGACTGAAATGGCAATAATGATAAATAAACAAATATATAAAACGAATCAGAACGGCGCGAGGAAGAGAAAAAAAAATGGTGTAAAGAAAAAGAAGATAGAGGAGAAAATAATCCGTAAGAAAAATATTACCGCTTAAAGGCGGAGTGATAAAAAGTGCGAAAAGTTACAAGCAGAAAAGATACAGTGTGCAGGTTAATAGTTGTAACAAATCATGAGCAAACACATTATTGCAAGAAGACAACAAATAACCGATTAAAAACAAAACAGTCGCCTCTCGATATAACGACTTATGCGGTCCAGAAAACGAAAGCTATAACGAACGTGAAGTCACTATACCGAAAGTACACAAACTTACAGCGAATATTTATTGGAGCCGTAAAGGATCAGCAAAATCCCAGCGACAATACGAATCCTGCCTCAGGCTGTCAGTGGTGAGGCCAAATATCATGGGGTAGAATCCCCCTCCAGTCGGGCTAACCGTCGAGGGTTTTAAGGTTTTCAACTCTATATAACACAAAGGCGAGTTTGTTCCATCAAAAAGTCTCCTATTAAGGATAGTTTGATACGAATTCTACTCCCGGTTCTCATCTACAACATGGGTCAAAATCCCCTCTTCGCCAGAAAAAAAGGGGAAGATGTTTTCGTGGTTTTCGTCTCCATGTAACGCAAATGCGGTTAAGTTCCAACAATGAGTCCCTCACGAAAGATAGTTTGTCAGAATGCTTGATCTAGGAGTTCTCTTCTCTTCTGGGCTGGGTTTAAAACAATAAGGATACGGAGTTCATGATTGATACTCGGAATTGGGTCGGTACTATAAAATGTACTATAGAAAATATAGTAATAAAATAGTAGTTAGTTTTCCTGGTAATCCTTATCTTCACGATACCATTCATGAAACCCTTTTCATGCCTAATAACATCCTTTACGTAATATTACAAATGATCAATGTATTGTACAAATTTGTATAATAACTTTGTATAGTAATTTGTATAGTATATTTACTTGTATAGTTGCAAGTAAAATAAAAGAATTGCGATATGGAGATTCATTATATATTTATTTAAAATAATTATTACTTTGATAGTAATACTACCCCTTAGATCTCGAATGTACCTATTGTAATTTAAATTAAAAATGAATATCCGATTCATGAGCTGTCTTAAAATTAATGTTATTAACTAAGTATCAACTGGTCCGTTTTTCATATATATTTGCAACTCGAATATACAATGACTTGCTTTTTAAATAAACCAACTGATGTCAGGTCTTCTACAATTGTATACTTGATCTTAGTGGTTACAATTGAAAGACACCAGCACTTGCATTTGAAAAACAATTTTAAGTGCGGCGAATGCATACCCTTAAAATTGCCTTTCAACTGTAACTACTGGTGGTTAAATAATTAATTCGGTTGGCGTAATAGTCAAAACCATTTTAACTTAAAAAAAGTTTTAACAAATTGTTACTAAATCAAAGAAACCATAACTCTCATTACTTAAAAAACTCAAAACAATGATAAGAAACGATAACTCAAATCAATAATAATAAGAAAAAGAAAATCAAAATAATTACAAGATGAATAACTCAAAACAATATTTAGAAAAAAAGAAACTTAAAAGAAGAAAATATCAAATCAAAACAATACGAAAAAACTCCGTAATACGAAGAAAAACTCAAAATAATAATAAGAAGCAAATACTGAAATTAATGAGAAAAATATAAAATTATTTTTTAGAAAAAAAATCTCTCATGAAGCTGTCAAAAACACACAAATCATAATACTGAAAGGAAAAAAAACTACTAAAAATACAAAATATGAAGAGGGGAAAAAAAATCCGAACACGGAAAAAATTTAAAGTTCAATATTGAGTGAAAAAAAAAAACTCTTAACTCTAAAAAAAAAATTTTCAAATTTCAATAAAATTAAAAGTCGCCAACATTCCAAGAGCTCCGACTTCGAACGGAACAAATCTCACAGACTTATGCATGAAGAAAAAAAAGAAATAAAAACTCCACGAAAAGAAGCATCACAAATCAATTGTTATTGCAGCCGAACACGCATCGGCAGTTGAAAATACACGAGAAGAGAGAGAGAAATAGCAGTAATGAAAAATAAACAAATAAAGAGAAGAGAAAGACCAGCGGGCAAAAAAGAGAAGACGAAGAAGAAAATAATCCGTCATTTGAAAAAGAGAGTCAAGAGGACCATTTCTGGCGGAATCCCAGTTCATCTATCATATATAGAAGGAAACAAAGCTGGCACGTTGCCCTCGCAACAAACACCACTGTCAAATATTCAAGACAAATAAATGCATCCGAAAGCGAGAGGTCGCCCCCCTTCGACAGATAGAGAGATCGCATTAAGGATTCCGGCGACGTGGCACAATGAAAGAGAATGACCCGACACCTCCAGAAGCGGACGCATTTCTTACCAAAGCTCACCATTTTTCAATCGAAAAACTTCTTGTTTATTTATAACCCTCTCTCCTAGACCACGCGACATTGTTTTCTTCGTCGCTCGCGAGAAGAAAAAGGACAACAGAAATTGAATTTCAAACGATCCTATGTAATTATTACATGATGCATTCGAATTTATTTTTTTTCTTCAGAAATTGAATTTCAAACGATCCTATGTAATTATTACATGATGCATTCCGATTTTTTTTCCCTTCAGAAATTGAACTTCAAACGATCCTATGTAATTATTACATGATGCATTCGAATTTTGTTTTCCTTCAGAAATTGAATTTCAAACGATCCTATGTAATTATTACATGATGCACTCGATTTTTTTTTTTTTCGTTTTAAAAAAGAAATAAGTCATGTTTCAAAAACTGATTCGAGTCTTTTTACCATAATAATTTTCGCAAGCTGTTTAAAAATTGATTCATGTTGCAAAAAAGTTGGATGCTTCGAATCCTTATGGACACTTAAAAAATTGGTTCGTGTTGCAAAAATTTTAATAATTTGGGTCTTTATAGCTTCAAACATTTAAAAAATTGATTCGAGTTGCAAAAAATTTAATGTTTTGAATTCTTTACCATAGATTCGGGACACTTAATTGATTCATGCTGCAAAAAATTCGATGTTCCGAGACCTTTCTGTCCTTTACCATAGAGCTTGACACCTTTAAAATTATGCAAAAATGGCATATTTTACAATTTTTTCGACTGATTTAAATAAAATAATAAAGAATAATAAATATTTACTAAAATTTATTTTTTGCATACATGGCGAAATACGCAAAACGTCGAATTAACATTAAGGGGTCGAAACTTTGGAACGCTCTCATAACCAAACTATGACGACCATATTTCTTAGATTTCCCACATTCCCACATATTTTGGGGGACAAAAATCCGAATCCGTTGTAAAAAAAAGACATGTTAATTCAGAGAAAGTATGTTTTTGTGTCTGATATCGTGACTTAAAATATCATCTGTACTAATTAATTTTCATATATAAGATCAATCCCTTGAATCATTAAGATTGAATCCCAGAACGCGAAGATCCGATCATTTAATAAGTTATCAAAAGTAGTCCGTTTTTTTTTTTTTTTTTACGTGCTGTGCATACACTGTAAAAAGAATTTATTCCTGATGCGAAAAGCAAAGTTTAATTGCCACACCATGCATCATAATACCAGAACGTTAAATCACAATGTAGCACACTTGCTGAAGACAATCAAAGGTGCATAATTTAAACTTATATTATAGTTGCAAATGTTTTTCATTTCATTTACAGTAGAATCCGGATTATCCGACATCCCTCTGACCAGGGGTATGTCTAAAAATCAAAATTGTCAGATAATCAAAAAAACTTTTTAAAAAAAATTAAATAAAAAAAGTTTTTTTTAGCATATAAACATTAAACTATAAGTAAAACTATTCAAAACGATTTGAGATTTAAATAAAGTTTATTAAAAAGCCTTACTTGTGTTTTGTTTTACTACTAAACAAGATCATAAAAAAAATTTAAAATTTTTCTTTTTTGTTTAATAGTCATTTTCTCGAAAACTTCGGTATCGACATTACAGCATTGAATTGAACAGAGTTTAAACTCACAAGGTTCAAATACGAATAAATGAATCACTGAGTAACACCATCTTTAATAATGACGAAACATCTGTCGAAACAAGTTCTTTACTTACATGAAATAACAAAAATTCAAGAAAAATATCAAAACAAAACACAAATAGGAACAATATTAGTATAATATTAGAAAGTGTTATTTTTGCAGATATAATCGTATGAGCTGACAACGAAATGTAAAGTGTTTTCGTTGTGCTTTCTGATTCTTCTTCCTCTTTGTCAGCGCAACAGCCCCTTGCAGGCCTTGGCTATCTCAACAGCTGACAAGCGCCAGCGCCTCCTATCCATGACAACTCCCTTCCAGTTTCTAATCTTTAGGGTTTTCAAATCATTTTGGATGTCGTTGAGCCATCTAGTAGGGGGTCTGCCTCTGGGACGCGACCCCTCGGAGTTTTTAAAGGTGACTATTCTCATAGCCCTATTTTCAGGGCTTCTCCATAGATGGCCCAGCCATCTCAGCCAATTACTGCGAATTATTTGTGATATTTGGGGCTGCTTGTAGAGTCGGTAGAGCTCAATTTCTGATTAATATCTATATATTTAGGAAAATTTCAAAGAAAATTAAACTTATGGACTCGATTCTGTCACCATGGCACTGGTATACTAAATATTTTTAAATAATATATTCGGAGCCTGATTTAACGAGTCAATTCGGAGTCGCTGAGGATTTAACGAGCTAATTGGAATTGAAAACTTTATTCGCTTAATTGATATTACATATAATATGAGGGTACGGAACAAAAAGTAAAAAATTTCTGCCCTTACCTAATCAAACATTATTTTTCGTTTAATAGGGTTTTTGATTTCATTTTAGATCGGGGGAAAAAGAAAATTCGGTAAATATAGATTTGTTACATAGAATCCCAAATTTTAAAATCTCATTTATTCTATCTGAATTCATTTATTCTATCTATCTAAGTCTGAAATTTTTATAATTAATTATTTTTACATTAAGTCCTCGCGAATTTAAAACCAGGGGGGGGGGGGGGTATGCATTGCTCAGCATTCAGAGTGCTAAAATGGAATATTCGACATAAAACATGAAATAATAAATTAACTTTTAGAATGTGTACCGCTTTTATAGAATATTCTATCACAATTCATGAGACATTTTGAACAGTTATTGGTAATCTAGGGTGTGGTCTATAGATTTAAGCTTTACATCAAGAAACAATCTTGCTATGGTTGATAGAAAAAAAATTTACACATGCCCATACGTAAGCTTGTACTCAAATATGAATTCTTTTACACCGGCAAAACGAAAACCACAAATCGAATTTTGATATGGATATTTCGTGACAATATCTTTAGCATCTTATAAAGTGTCGTAAAAGATTGAATGAGAAGCCATGTTAAGATCTTTCACTTTTTTTTAATTGACAGAAAATAAACATTGTTTAAACTTGTAGAAATGACATAAGCTGATGATTGATATAGCGAGCTTTAAGCTAGTACACAATTTTTCCCACCATATTTCACCAGCTTCTGTTTCAATTGACATTAAAACGATGATTTTGTTTAGCATAGTGGTACAGTTTACCCACGCAATTAACGCTAAGAAGTAGGTAATACGGTTAGCATTAAGATCAACGTTAGAGAAACGCTATTATGGTTTAAAACGCTCCAGAGTTTCTAATAGTGTAGAACAGAGTTTCCCAAACTTATGACTTTTGTGTACCCTTTCTAAATATTTCGTAACGCTGAGTACCACTAATAAAAAAAATTTATGAATTTTTTACTATAAAAAATTGCACAAAAGTTAAAAATCACAACTGGCTGTTGACACCACTAATTATTAACATTTAACTCAGCAAAAAATAGCCAATAGAAAAATACGTAATCGTAAATTTTCATGGCTAGCTTTGTTTTTAAATAAAATTTTTTGAAATATTCCTTTGTTTCAAGATACTTCGCAAAAGAACGCGTATCCCTGGGGGTACGCGTACCATACTTTGGGAAACACTGGTGTAGAAGGTTAAAAAATTTAAGTGTGTATCTACGTAAATTTAAAATATAAACAAATCTGAAGTAATACAATCTGATACATGCGGCATATGAAAATATAAAAACTGCAAAAATCGTTGCACATTTTGACCTAGCCAAAGAAAAAAAAATATATAAGTCAAACTGAATAAAAAATTTTCGATTCTTTTTTGCGATCCCCCAACTAGTAAGTTTTTTTAAGTGGAACGCACAAATGAATAACTAAAAGAAAACAAAACAGCAAAGAATATTCTTAAACTATGATTACAGTAATAACAAATCTCATTAAAAAACAAGGAGATGGAAGAAATTGTGAAATTATAGGTGTGTTCCCGATAATATATTCGGGGGAAAGTTATTATAAGACTATGTTCGAGGGGTGTACTTAGTAACGCCTATTTCATCAAAACACAAACGTTAAATGATGACTACTGCAAAAAAACATTTAGGAAAATTTCTTTTAACTTGATTTTTCTGATTATGGTTATTTTGATTGTAGAATTGTGATAGTGATAGTGAAAATTGGACGTAATTACAGTAACTGCTTAGAAAATAATATGAAGCAAATTTTATAGAATTAATACTGTAGTTATAAAAGAAATTACAATGTAGAATATATAGGAGGTTATGTAAAAGAGGATTTGAACCAAATTGGTTTTAGAGAAAGTAAAATGAAATAAAGAAAGGTATTTATTGTTAATCAGTTAGCGATATTGGAATTTTATATTGACAAGAAATAACGATATTTCACGACATTTGACAATATTTTTCTGGTTTACCGAATATAAAAATATTTTTAACTAGGTAATATTTTTGTAACGATAATATCTTATTCGATAAATATTATTCGCAAATAATTACAATAATAATTATGGTATAGTTAATACTTATCGTAAGATTACTGCATTCCTGATATCGTGAGAGTATAGATTCAAATTATTATAGCACTAGTTTATAAGATTAGGTTATCCTTTCTTTTATATATATNAAAGAAATAAAAAGGACAAATATTTTTTTTAAAAAGGAGAAAAATAATTATAACTAATTGAAAAATAACTAAAAATTTTCAAAAATTTAAAAAAAAAAATTTAAAAGCCAGAAAATAAAATAATGTTAAAATAAAATCTGGTCGTCAGCTCACACGATTATATCAGCAAAGCAGAGTGCTTTCTAATATTGTATGAATAGAGCCGAAGCAAACAATCCATTTGCTTTGGATATATTAATACAATTAGTAACTTGTTGATTTAAAGCACTGTGCCTTATTTCCAGTTGCAAAAAGTATTTAAAAACGAAACAATACAATGCAACAGTTTCCTTAAACACATACTTGTTTATAGGAATGAAGTAAAAATATTGCTTTCCCCAATGCCCACCCGTATATTTTGACACTTGTCATTCTAGTACAAAATTAGTACAGAAGTACAGTGAGAGAAGAAAGGAAAATAATTCCATGCTTCTGACCGGGATTTGAATCCGGGACCTTACTGACATGAGATCAGTCCCTGATGAACATACAGGCCGGTCGGCACAAGTAAAAATATAATAATCTGGTCCATAAAAGTTTGCATTATAGTAGATAATAAATTTAAGTTATTTTACTTAAATTATCATCTATATTCTATTAAATAATTATCTCAAGTAATCTTATTATGCAGTCTTATTACAGTCTTATTACGTATCTTAAGTAATATTATTACGTTCTTAAAAAAGAAAAAAATAGTAGAGACTAGACAATTTATGTTATTATAAATAAAAACAAAATTGAGATCAGAGTTTTCAGTTCATCTATTGTTTAAAAAGAAAAGAATGATAGAAGAACAAAGAAATAATATTCTTATAAAATTCATTTTAATTATATTTGTAACCAAAAAAGTAACTCAACACATCTATCCTTATAAAAAAATCATTTAGATATTTGTAATAATTAAAAAGAGCAGTAAAAATCAGCTTTGGCATTTTAACCAAAGAAATTTTTTGTTCATAAAAAGCGTTTAAAAAAAGCGAAGCGTTGATATAATTATTGCTCCAGGGGAAAAAATATATATAATGGAAACAAACCAACAAAAAGATCGCATAAAATATGCATAGCTACGGATGAGAGAATTTATGTGAACATAACAAAACCAACTAAAAATTCTCATAACACAAACACACAAGTGAAGCTCGGGATAATTAAAAAAAAAACTTAAAATTCACATAAAATATACGTAAAAATCAATAGGAGAGTTCAGGTTAAGAAAAGAAAATAAATTATAAATTCACATAACACATACTTGAGGGAGGAAGGATTTAGGACATAAAGAAACCAACAAAAAACATAAAAATAGATGGGAGGACTCAGGTAAATAAAATAAAGCCAATTAAAAATTCGCATAAAACATAAATATAAATGGGAGGGTTCAGGTGGATAAATAAAACCAATTAAAAATTCACACAAAATATACAAAAGGAAATGATGGAAAAGCTCAAGCGAATAAAATAAAATCAGCTAAAAATTCACACAAAATCAATAATAGGATGGACAAGTTGATTTAAGTTAGCACAATAAAATCAGCCAAAAACTCACATAAAATATACTAAAGGAAACGATGGAAAAGCTCAGGTGAATAAAATAAAATCTACTAAAAATTCACATAAAATATACTAAAGGAAACGATGGAAAAGCTCAGGTGAATAAAGTAAAATCAGCCAAAAATTTACATAAAATATATTAAAGGAAACGATAGAAAAGCTCAGGTGAATAAAATAAAATCAACTAAAAATTCACATAAAATATTCTAAAGGAAACGATGGAAAAGTTCAGGTGAATAAAATAAAATCAGCTAAAAATTCACATAAAATCAATAATAGGATGGACAAGATAATTTAGGTTAGCATAATAAAATCAGCTAAAAATTCACGTAAAAAATTCATTTGGACGGATGAGAAGGCTTAGGCGAACAGAATAAGGACAACTTAAATTTGAAAGAAAAACTAACGTTATTAATAATGAGAGGATTTAAGTGAATAAAATAAAATCAATCAAATATGTACATAAAGATGGATAAAATTTAGGTGAAGAAAAAGAATGGAACAATATTCAATTATGCAAATAAGAAACGAACAATTTTACTGCCCTCTATTACAAACGGGACATAAAACGCAATAACACCAAAATAAAATACCAAGCTTTTCAAAAAAATAAAAAGTACTAACAACCGAAGTAATTTAATGTACGCAAAAAATAATACTGCGAAATATCAGACTTGTAATCATGTTAAATTGATGCTCAATTTAAGAAGTAAAACACAATCATCAATACATTCAATAATGACGGGATAAAAGATCACAATCATCCCAATTAACCGAAGGCATTACATATATATATATAAAAATTGCCCTCTATCCCAAAATACAGAAACTAAGAATCTCTTTCATTAACAATAGAATGGAGAAGAAAATAAAGATATTAAAATAGCGGTTGTTAGCCAAACAATCAAGGGGGGAAGTTGAAGGGGTAGAGGAGGTAGAAAAGTGCAGAAAGGGTTGTAGAAGAACGGAATTAGGCCTAAGCGATGACAGAGAGGCAATCCTTTTCAATCTTGAATTGTTTTTGTTCCTACTATATCAACGAGATATCAACCCTTTCACGTTCGTTAACCCTTTCAGTCCACGTGGTTTGACGTAATTGGGCGGCCTTGAGAAAAGTAGCACAAGTAGTTAAGGTCAAGGCCATCACAATACACAGCTGTCGATTTCTGTAGGTGGTATCTTTTTTTGTGTGTAGTAATGCTTCTAATTCAGTTTTCCTTTCCTATTTTTTTTATGTTTAAAGAGTAGTATTTTAATGTTTCCTTTTCACATAAAGTTATTGAAAATATTTTTGCAAAATGTCCGTTTTCCTAATTTTAATAGACGCACTATTTTCTTAATTGTGAGTTGTAGAATTTCATTCCAACACTATCTCAAAATTATGCGCTTTCATTGTAATTAAATTATAGTATGTTGAATATATTATATTCATTCACTTTCAAAATAAAAATGTTAAAAAAGTAGAGACGAAAACTTTAAAAATTATATATTATAAAACAGAAACCTTTCGACGAAGTGCCCGTTTTCCCATATTAAATAAACATATTGTTTTCTTTATTGTAATTATAATCCGAAATTTATATTTCAATACTATACCCGATTTAAGTGCTAACACTGTAATTAAATTATAGTTAGTTGAATATTCATTCGATTTCAAAATACAAATGTTGAAAAATATAAGAAACGAAAGCCATCAAAATTATTAGATAAATATCAAATTTCTTATATCGATTATAATATGCGCTTAGGTTTTATTTCCCAAAATCTTAAAATAAAATACGTAGCCAATTTAAAATAATTTCTCCCAATCAAAGACGAGCGGCAGATTTAAAACTAAAACTTAGTTTCTGGAGAGAGAAAAATTCTTAAACGAAAATTTATGTTTGTTTATCTCCGAAATGTTCTGGAAAAGTTCGGTATTGACTTATAAAAATTAAACCAAAGATGAAGTTCAGCTTATACCTCTCATAGAAGAAAGCAGTGTGAAATAACTGTACATTCAAATTAAAAACAAACCTAAAGATGATAACAAAGTAAAATTATTAACTATATAATAATTAATAAAGGTCATAACGTCAGTAACGTAAAGGTTAATCATCATAACGACTAACAAAAACACTTATATATTCTCATAATTTCATCAACAAAAAAAATCATAAAGAAAACGAAGAAAGAATAGATAAAATAAATCAAAGGTCATATATGTTTACAAAAAACTCACACCATTTTATGTTTCACACAAACGACAAAGAAAGGCATATATTATAGGTAAAACTGTAAATTTATCAAAAACTTCCTTAATTTATGTTACTTAAAAGTAAAAAAAAAAAAAAAAAAAAAAAAAAAAAAACAGAAAGAAAGTGATAAAGGGAAAAATAAAAGGTTTCACAAAAACGAGGGGGCCGGGATAGTTTGATCGGTAGGGCGCTTGGACCATGTCAGAGACTTCGTGGGTTCGAGCTCCGCAGGCCGAAGACTCCCGGTGTAGTAAATGGTGACTGATCCACGTTAAATCTCCATGTTCCTCCATGTTCCCATAACAAATCAACACCTCTGGGTACTGGATTGGAGATTGATCGCTCTCAGATTCAGGTCAGAATTACGATCTGTGAATGAATGAATGGATGTATGATTGAGTCCGCCCTATAAACGGGTGTGACGTATGGGTGTGGCAGAAGTCGAATTCTTGGCCATAGATGGAGTTACTGAAACAATCGCACCCCACTGCCTTAACAGGCATACGTCAACAACAAAAACGAGGAATTCAAAGCATAGATTAAATATAGCTCTATGAGTTAAACAAAAAACTTAATTTATGTAACTTTTTGTAACTCAAGTTTTAAAATTTAAATGAAACAGAAAAGGTAGAAGAATGAAATTTAAAATAAAATTTTAGGATTCACACAAAAGTATATTATTATTATACAAATTATTAACAAATTATATACAAATTAAGTATAAATTAGGTGTTGAACTATAAATTCAATAAAAACTTTTTAAGTCGTGTCACTTTTTCTTCATGCTATGTGAAAATTAAAAATAGAACTATAACGTTTACAAAAAATTTATTAATGTATTTCACGTTGGCTTGTATTTCTCTAAATTAAAAAGAAACAGAAACAATAGAAGGTAAATAGAGAAACCTAAATTGATAAGTAAGGTATCGATTTACGTTAATTTAATTTTATACTTTTTTAAAGTAAAAACAGAAATCAAAAAAAAATTGCGATATTGAAATTTCGGTATCACTCAACTCCAGATTAAATTACGTCTTACAACTTTTTTCCTCTTTGCTTGGTTTTAAAAAACAATTTTAAGATAAAATCTAAATAAAACAAATCTAAATTTTATTCTTTCAGAACGTATAAACTTTCAAACATTCCGAATATAATTTTTATACACATAAAATAAATTGGCTTGCCATGCAGAAGAAATATAAAAGAAGCAAATTAATACACAAGAAATTACTCGTTTCCCCAATAGGTGGCGTCCTTTCTCTAATAAACATAATGAAGACGTTCATTTATCATCCATTCTTTAGAGTTAATAACATTTTTATATTTTCTTTTTAACTAAGCATCACCATTTTCAGTTTTTACACAAAATCTTCTATAATTTTACTTTTGATACTAATAAAAAATGCTAAAATTTATTCGCATTATTCATTAATGTCAAATATGAGAAGAATTCGAATTTCTTTAACACTAGATTGCCTAAGGAAGTCATTTTGACAGCTTTTAATTTCAATTAAAAAAACAATGATGTATATAATGACACGATTTCTTAGAATTTTGTGACTTTTTGTACAACATATAATTTTCTGATTGTTAATATTTACTAATAACTTGTTACATAACTGTAAATAATATAAAAAATTTTAAAAATTAATTTTAAACAAATTTATTTATGCATTTACAATCCAGTCATTTTGACTGCTTGCCGTCTTTCTATTGTTAATTGGTCAAGCACATACATCTATTATAAATTGTTTCAGAGATGGAAACTTTCTTTTAACTATTACTTTAAAAATATATTAAACAACATATTGTTAATAAAATATAAAGAAAGTTAAAAATATAATAAAACAAAATTAAAAATAAAATTATGAATTAAGTTAGGGTTTTGAATAATATCGTTAAATGACAACATTAGAAAAAATCTTTAAACATAAAAAATAAAAAATCACAATTAATAAAAATTTAAAAAGCAAATGAAGTTTTTTAATAAATATTAACTTACAATTTCTTAAGTAATTTTCAATTATTTCGTAGAATATTACAGCGTAATATAATTCAAGTTCTTTGATTAGAATTGCGCAAAGAAAGTACAAGGTAGAGTTCAATTCAGAAAAAAGAGCAGTTATAAAATAATACATAATAATTTTAGATAAAGCTAGGTACAAATTAAATAAACGATGAGCGCAGATGGAACAGATTTATGGTAAAATAATTTCTGAATATCTATACCAATAAATAAATATAACTAGTTTAAAAATGCTTGGATTAATATATATTCTTCATTTTAAGGTTAAAATTATAATACTGTAACCATAAATTTTGTAAAGATAGCTGTATGAAAAAAGATATAGAACAGACAAAAAAAAAGGCAAATGTGATTAAAGAAAAAGGCGTATAAAAAGGTTTCTAGCTAAAATAAATTTAATTTAATAAATTTCCAAATAAATTATTTTAAATCAATTTTCAAATAAGGTATTCCTTGCTCAAAGTGATTCTTAAATTAACAAAAATTTCTGATTCAAGTTTTCGACTTCCGATTCGACAAATTAGAAATTGTTAGCAGCCATATTAAATTATTTACTTTTTAAGACAATAAATCTAAATAAATTTTAAAAAAAACGAGAACAACCAAATTAAATCTCATGTTAACGATATCGATCAAAACACATTAAAAAGTACTTTAACAACTTCGTAACCACATTGACGTAAGATATCAAGAATCAAAACACATTAAAAAGTATTTTAACAACTTCGCAACCCCATTGACGGAAGATATCAAGAATTAAAACACATTAAAAAGTATTTTAACAACTTCACAACCACATTGACGTAAGATATCAAGAATTAAAACACATTAAAAAGTATTTGAACAACTTTGCAACCACATTGACGTAAGATATCAAGAATTAAAACATATTAAAAAGCATTTTAACATCTTCGTAAACACATTGACGTAAGGTTTCAAGAATTAAAACATATTAAAAAGTATTTTAACAACTTCGTAACCACATTGATGTGAATTATCAAGAATTATAACAAAAGAAAAAGTGAATGAACAGCGTAGTTAAATTTATTCCATTCCCACGCCGACGTAAGATTCAAACAATGAAACAAATTAAAAAGTGTTAGCGGCTTGCAGCAATTACATGTAACACAACCAAAAAAGAAAAAAAAAGTTACCGACAGACAAGAGTTATATCGAACAAAAAGTAGGGAGGAACAAAAAAGAAGAAACCTGGAATAGATATTAAAAGGGGCGGTCAAGGAATAGGGAGGATGTGACAGAAGAGAAAAAGGTAAAAAGTGTGGAGAAGTGGAAAAGAACCCAGGAATATTCGGCTTGTAAAGAAATTCCACAAATTCCAGTGCTCGGTTCGTCCAAAACTATTGGAAATGGAAAAGGCTGGACAGACAGCTTTGACCACGAGGATCGTAATATGGGGAGTGAAAAGTGCGAAGAGGTGGAGGGGGTTGCTATTTCCATGGCAGCCTACTCCTCCTATACGGATAAATGCAATTTTACTCTTCGTATCTTGGAATCTTTTTATTGCTATTGCTTAAATAAGAAGAAATTGGAATAAGGGAAAAGGAATTGGAACACAGGATGCAGGGATGAGAATATTTATTTAAACGCAATATTTCCATATATTGGACCACAGATCCTCTCAGGCATTTTATTACGTTCGGACATTTTTCGATATTCCATTTCTTGTCTTCTTAGGATTCAAGAGCCACCCTCATTTGATTCTTATAAGGAACAGGCACTTTGGGTTACAAAGAAATACCAATTTTTTTCCCCCAAGTGCTCAGTGGGTTTAAAGACAATTTTTTTCCTCCTCCATTTAATTATTCGAAAAATTCCAGAGGATCGTAGCTATATGAATCAACATGCGAATTTTATGATGAATAAACGAGTTTGGTTTACTAACAAACATAATGTTTTGTTATAATTGAAAGTTTTCAGTAAATAAAAGATTTTTTTTCCCTTTAAACTTTTCAAGAAATTCGAAGATCTGGTTACAGATATCAACATGCTATTTAGGGCTACAAAGAAACCTTTAGAAGTCTTTAAAAAAATATTGAAAATATTCTGGAAAATCATAGCTAGAAATATCAACATTTCCCTCTCATGAAGAACAGACTCTTTGATATTTTAAAAGAATATCAAATTAAATATTAATTTAACAAAAAAGGATGCAAATTTATTTACAGGATGTTTTTTTTTATTCTCGATATTTCAGAAGCCCATAGTTATAATTATTAGCTTCTGACGTTAATGACGAACGCACTTTTTTGGGCTACAAAAGAATATCAATAAAAATTTTATTTGCAACAAAATGGCGAGAAATTAATTAAGAAGCCACGATCCTATCTTAATAATAGCAAAGAATCAAGAGGATCATACCTTGAAACATTAAAAATTGACTTTTATAACTAATAGACTTCACTGACTGATAGACTGATGTTCTAACAAAAGAATACCAATCCGAAATTTATTTCACTCTTAAAATGGTATTAATTTATTTAGAAGATCTTTTTAATTATTGCAACTATTCGAATTGTCTATCATAGCAAGGAATAAGAAATATAAACATTTTATTTTTTTTTGGCGAACAGGCCTATATGGTGCAACAAAAGAATACAAAACCAAATTTTATTTCATTATAAAACGGGCCAAAATATGTTCAAAGATATCATTTATTAATTGTAAAAACTATTTGGAACAACATAGCCAGAAATATCAACATTTTAGTTCTCTGATGATAAACGTTAAAACTAAAACATAAAATTAAGACATTCAATATTTCTTCGATTCTTTTTTACTACAAAAAAATAACATCTGAAATTTTAGTTTGTTATACGATACGATACGATTTGTGATACGAATTTATTCAGTAGATTTCTATCTCAATAATTGAAAAGATCTAAAAGGATTATAACCAGAAGAATTATACAACGGCCAGACTCCTCGGTGCACCAAAAGAATACCAAATCAAAATTCTATTTCACCATTAAGTACACCAAATTTCACCATTAAGAACATATTCAGAGAATTTGTTTTCTATTGCAAGTATTTGGATCATTAAAGCTAAAAATATCAACATTTTTCTTCCATAACGAACAGATTTTGGTGCTAAAAAAGAATAACAAACCAAATTTTAGTACTTATGACGAGTGTGAAATTATTTAGAATATTTTTTTTCTAATTGTAGCAAACGTTCAGAAGAATCATGGCAAAGAAATACCAACATTTGACATCAGAGACGAACAGTTTCCTTGGTGCCACGGAAAAATACAAACCATAAAATTTTTAAAATGTAAAATAGTAAAAATTGTTAAAAGCGGTTTATTCTAACCCTTTGACATATAATTGTTATTTAACATATTTTTCACATTTTTTTCATTAATTTTGTATCAATTTACTTCAAAACAAGTGATAAATGTTATATTTAGTATTTCAATAATTTATGGTCATGAAATATAGCACGGAACACCGGTATCTTTTTCTGCATTAAAGATAAAATCTTCCAAACACGGCTCACTTCCGAACAATAATTCTTCAAATTGCAGTTATTTACACCTAACAGAAACAGTTTTTCATCATTGAGAAATTTTTGAATTTGAATGAAACAAAAATTTAAACTACCTTTTAGGATTATTTGTTTTAGTACCAATATAATTCCAATAATTTGACAATTTTTTTTACTAACCATCAAACTGTTTTTTATAATAATAATATATCAAAATATATTTTTGGTTGTAATTAGAGAAAAAAAATATATAAAACGGACACCGATGTTTCATTTGTGTCAAAGGGTTAATTGCAATACAAGTTGCAGAAAATCACAAAAGATGGCATAACACTATCGTTATGGAAAAACGGAACAGCAAAATACGGAACAAAAATGAGCATCGCAAAAATAATTTCATGTTTTTTTTAAAAATGCAACGATTTTTGTGAGAAAAAACAAAGCGGGGGTGAGGAAAACTTCTTTAACAAATTTATAAGTTTACAAAAGAACAAATAGGAAAGTAAAAAAAATAAATATATTTCGCATTATAAATTTAAGAACGTTAACGTCGAATTATTATGACACGGAAAAAAAAATCAACATAAAAATAACTTTCAAAATCAAACGTCCGGTCGCATATTCAGTGGGCTTAGCTGACATAAAGCTCGAATTGCCGCAGTTAAACTAATAATATTCTCAAAGTTGCTCGTAAAGGCGAAATAAAACGTGAAAAAGTGAATCTAGTAAAAAAGAGTAACCTAAACTAGGAGCAGTTTCTATGGGTTTTGTTATCAAATAAATTCCCTTTTAGTCAAGAAGATACAAAACAAACTTTTAATACTCCAAAACAAACCTTCAAACAATAGTGGCCCCGTTCGTAAATTGTTTCTCATAAATTGTTTTTGTCACGAGTAGAACTCGGGGAAACGTGATAATACGGTTGACTGCAACAACCGAATTGCGAAAGAATCTTACTCTTTCAAATATTCGTCCGACCAAGAAGTGAGTGACCGGCCACGAGTTTAATAAATGGTGAAAAAAAGAAAACTAAGGGGGCCCTTTTAAAGGATAAGGTTATAAAAAGACACAGATTAAAGAAATGAAACATCTAGAAGCGTCGAACAATCACCTTCTCCCCTTCCCCTTTCCTTCCTTTTGTTTCGGGTAATCAAAATAACGGGTTTCCTGATGAATGCTTAAAAATATTGTATCCTCTAGGCAACACTGATACAATTTAAAAAAAAAAAAAAAAAAAAAAGTTCAAANAAAAAAAAAAAACAGTTCAAAACTGTGAGCCATAAATTTAAAGTTGAGTAAAAGAGAATTTTCTGGTAACATTAGAAGGAGCTTCCCTAAATGACAACCATTTTAATATTTTTAAGACAGTATTACAAGAATTTTCTTTCCCTCGTGCTATCAACATAAATGGTTTCCTGATGAATGCTTAAAAATATTGTGTCCTCTTGGCAACACTAATACAGTTTAAAAAATCAAAAGCGTGAGCTATAAATTTAAAGTTGAGTAAAAGAGAATTTTCTGGTAACATTAGAAGAAGCTTCCCTAAAAGTCAACCATTTTCATATTTTTAAAACACTATTACAAGAAGTTTTTTTTTTCCCCTCGTGCAATCAACATCACGGGTTTCCTGATGAATGTTTAAGAAATATGAGTCCGCAAGGCAACACTGATACAAGAGGAAATAAAAAGAATGCTTAAAGAGTGTGGGTTATTAATATTAAATTGACAAAAGTGTATTTTCTGGGAAGTTGAATAATGTTTAAAAAAAAAGCTTCACAAAATGTCAGTCGTTTTAATGAATTAATTAAGAAATTGATACAATATGTTTTATTTCAGGTTTCTAGATGAACGCTTAAAAATATTCGAGTCTGCAAAGCAAAAACAATACATAAAAAAATAATTAAAAAAATAGAAAGAGAGGGCTATAAATATTAATTAAGTTGTTGGAATAGTATTTTCCGGTAATGTTTTTGAAAGAAAAAGCTTTCTGCAATGTCAACCGTTTTGATGTTTTTAAAACACTGATACAGAATGTTTTTTTTCGAGCGATCAAAATGGGTTTAAAGATGAGTGCTTAAAAATATAGGGTCTACAAAGCAACAGTGATCCAATTTAATTTTAATAAAATGTTAAAGAGTGTGGGTTACAAATATAAAGTACGTGAAAGAGTATTTACTGGTATCTTTAATGCTCAAGAAGAAGCATCAAGCAATGTTACCCGTTAAAAAAATTTAAAACGCAGTTGTTATCAAAACATTCAAGATAGCAGGCTCAAAACTTAAGGTTGAAAAAACAGTTTTTTTTGGGGGGGGGGGGGGCCNTTTTGGGGGGGGGGGGAGCCTTAATAAAGCTTGAGAAGCAACCTCACAAAATTTTATAATCTTTAAGATGCAAGACAAATTTCAATAAAGATTCAAGACAGTGATATATAAATATAAAATTGATGTAAGTGATTTTTCTGATATTCAAAGTAAAGTTAGAGATGAAGAATCACAAAATGTAAGCATCTTTAGCATTTTTTGCCGCATTAATAAATGTCTTTAACACTAGAAAGACTGAAACTTAGTATATACCTATATTGCCCAAAAGCAGTCAAAATGACTGGATTGTAAAAGAATAATTAATGTGTAAAGAAATTTGCTAAAAATTAATTTTTAATATTTTTTATATTATTTACAGTTATATAACAAGTTATTAGTAAATATTATCAATTAAAAAAATTATATTTTGTACAAAATTCTAAGAAATTGTGTCATTCTTATACATCATTGTTCTTCTAATTGAAATTAAAAGCAGTCAAAATGACCTCCTTAGGCAATCTAGCGTTAAAACATTTAAAGCAGTGTGTTATAAAGTTATGATGGGAAAGAAAAACATTTTTTTTTGTAATTTTCGTAAATTCCAAAAAGAAACATCACTTAATATTTACGCTAGTACAAATGTTTTAGAAAATTTTCTTTTCAAGACATTAAAGATTGCTGTAACTTTTTTTTTCTGGTGGCTTTAATTAAGTCCGAAATAAAAAGTCAGAAACTAATAAAAATTGTAAATTTTTTTTTTCTAAATTAATACTTTTTTTCTTACATTAAAGACAATAGTCTTAACATAAGGCTGGTGAAAAAAAATTTAGGTAATCTCAGTAAACTCCGACAAAGTATGTAGGTTAAAAACAATTTTTTGATTACTGATAAATAATAGTCTACAATCACAATAAATGAATTTCAATACTTCAACTATAAGCGCACCGCAGTCAAACTGGCAGATCTGAGTCAACATTTTTCTTTTAGCCAGCAGAATATACATACACAATTGGATACCTGCAAATGACATCATCGTAAACCAATCAGGTTCGAAACACACACACGTGACGTCACTTACAGGTATCTAATAAAATCTGATTTAAATCACATGGTTAGGTATAATCCCTTCACTTCTTCTCGAGTTGCAAGTACCCCAATTCATTGTGCAATCATCATTTCAATCATATTTTACATGCTTGGCTCGTTATGAATTTTAGTTTCATTAAAAACTGTAAGCAAAATATTAAGATTAAAAAAGATTAAAAATTAATTAATTAAATTTTCTTCCAACTTATAATTCCAATTTTTCTTTTTTAGTGTAAAATACATATTAATAAAAAATTTTAAGCAATAAATGTATAATTAAACCATTCGCTGTACAGTTCATAATATTAAGGAGTGTTAAATGTGCAAATATCTGTGTTATAACTTCATGCTAAATAAAAGTTTCATTGATGCAAATAAATCAAATCTAATTTGTTTTTGTAAAAGCAATATGAATTAAAATTTTAATCCAAATTATCTTGCATATTTTTTTAACACATTCAAATCCGTAACAAAATATTTTTACATTAAAAAAACACATCAAGTGGATAATATAAAATAAAATGCATCAAAATGTAATGATCTGATCAAAGATATAACACAAAATCTTTTAACCCCAATTCTACTTGCTATTAAATAAGAATAAATAAAAATAATAGTTACAATGATAATAAGAGAGCGATTTGATGTTACAAAACAAACAATTATTTTTAGAATCTCAGACAAAGCAAATTTAACACTTAATACCAATATACAGCTTTTTTTCTTCATCATTGAGTAAACTGCAGCTGTTGTCATCTATAACTCCGCCATATTTACTCATTTAAAAATTCATTTTTAAAGCATTTACAAACATACTACAAGGAAAACAGGTTAGTTTTTACGGTCAAAATGAGGCAATGAGCACTCACCTAATTAACACGTGTAAGAAGATCCATATAACCAATACGAACACTTAAATTTTACGATCAAAAACGTTGATATTTATATGATAACGAACAAATCTCGAACAAAATTAAACATAGAAAAAATAATAATAAAAAAAACACCTTGATATTTACGATCATGCATGCTGAGTGGTTGGACAGGAAATTTAGATCATCATCCTACAAATTAATGGGTCAAATCAAATTCAAATGGTTTCAGAACAGCAGCTAACATAAAATGTCAAATTTATTAATACAGATTCAAATTCCGACAACACGTGACCAGATTGGTATGAATTAGAATAGTTATTTGATAAATAATATGGAATAAAATAATGACGTCATATGAATACAATTGAGTGTGATGACGTGAGAGGGTAAAACTGAGCTTATATCAACGACCATTCATTCAAGAAGGAGGCTTCGCTTGGGTTTTTCCGAGAGGCCCTTTTTGGGGAGGCCTTCCTTTTTTTCTTCTCATTAGGCCGATAAACATCTTTAAGGCAAGATGTTTGTAATAACAACGATGCGTACCGAATACACAACAGGCAAATGTATCCAAAACAGCAAATCATGAATTATGGAAGATGACGGTGAATGATTTTAATGATAACTTTCACATAGGCGGCCTATCATAGGCCGCCACTTGAATTACTGAATTAAATATGGCCGACTTGTCTTTTTACTGAGGAATTCCTTTTCCCGATTGAAAAACATCAACGGTCATTGAAATTAGGGTAAAATATTTTATAAAATATTGCAGCTAATTACAGTTAAACAGTATTCAACATCATGTATACATGAAAAAATACTGTCGCTATACACGAATAGATAATAAGCAAGAAACTTGAAAAGAAATTAAAACTCATTAGCATAAATAAATGTTTTAGAAGGAAAGGCATTTGTAATAGTTACTTCGTTTTATTTTTGATAATTAAATTCGAAAACGAGATAATACAGCTATATAACTCTTTCTAATTAGTATTAAAAACATCCTTCTAGCAAAATGCATTAATGGATTGCATAATGAAACTAATACAAACTGTAAAATAACAAACACAAAACACTGTCCATTAAAAATAAATAAAAAAAATCCTTTATGTATCAAATCATTACACGTGCACTTTATGAAATTCTCAAAAATAAGTAGACATGGTGTTATTTTATTAATATTTTTAGAGGAAAAACAAAAGACCTATGGTACTAAGTCTTGAAACTAGCAAAAGAAAACATTAGAGACAAATAAAAGATCCATTTAAAAATTTTAATTAAATTTCAATTATGCCACAAAATTCAACGGCATTATGAAGTGCCACGAGCACCACGTTTGTTCAGATCACGAAAATCACCAGCTAAAATTTGTAGAGCAATAACAATATGAACCAAAAATACTGATCAATCAAAGAGAACTGAGATTTAGATAGTTGACGTAGTGCTAAGTAGGTACTAAGGGATTTAATCATAAAATTGTGTCAATTGCCAGTATGTATTGCATGCGTACTATTATTTTTACCCTAGGCAATTGCGTAAGTGAGTAGTTTCTGAAGTATTGTCCTCAAGAAGCATCAATATTAAAATGTGTCAACAACCAGTACGTAAATGTTTTTACACAATGCTGCTTCGCAAGTGAGTAGCAGGAGTTATCGAAATCGTGTCTTAAAGAAGCATCAATACTAAAGTGTGTACGTAGTGTGTACTAGTACGTAGTTTTTACAAGGTGCAGTAGCGCAAGAGAGTACTTCTCAAACCATTGTTTATTTTAATGAGTTTATAAAAGTATTTAACCACCACTTTAATTCACAATGCACAATACTTTCCGAGAATAACTGCGTCACACTATTAGTGACCTTATCGTTAACAACATTCTTGAAGTCAAAAAATATATTAGGCCCATGGAACGGAAACAATAAATCATCTACTCAATCATGCATATGCAATCGCACGCAATTCCCATTACAATCGAAAAGGCAACTCTTCAAAAGAAAATGTCACTTCAGAAATCTACAAATGGAATTATCCGTAGAGTATCATTTGCATATGCAATGCCGAAAGCGTTTAGCTACTGTAAATGAACGCTGTTATAGAATCGAACAACCATTTCCGTCTCATTAAGCGACACCTCGTGTCGAATCTCAAACATGCACCAGAAGAAAATGGAGATATTGAAATGCTAAAACACCTGGAACAGTTAAAACACCGTTGCATCTACCCATGCGCACACCACAGATTTTTGTCTTAAACAAATGGTGCCTTTATTCAATATGCTAATAACTATGCCTATCAACTTAGCAAGGGATATTACGAACGTGACTGGAATGACGAAATCAACCGAAATTACCATTCGGCAAATTGACAGCAGGTCCCCCTACTTTTTTTTTCTATTCATCTATGCATGATAATTTATACGGATGTAAATACATTTTCTTCATGTGCCTTGTTATTTTTTTCTTATTTATTTATTTTTTTGCCTTCACGCAGAGCGTTACTAAATGAAACACGAATTTTATCTTGGCAAGCATCGATGCAACTAAAGATTAAAATTCCAAACAACGAACAGAATAGTACAAAAATTCTTGAACATAGTTTTTAAAGATTATTTAACCTTTTTCTCATCTGAGATACAAAGCTTATATCTTTGTCGAAGAACATATGGCCAGCATAGGATGTCGCATACCTTTTTTATCCTTTAAAAGGAAGACATTTACTAAAAGCATACTAAGTTTCATCAATATTTTACACAGTGTTGGTTCAGTTAGGAAATGCGTGAACTGAACCAACTTGAAAAACTACAAGATCAATTTTCAGAATTTGATCACTTATCAAAAGCGACTACGGTAATATCACCAACAGTTTAAAAAACGGGGGACAACCAACAGAGATCGGAAAACAGAGGTTCAAACAGGCGACTTTCCAAAAGTGTCAACGATATTATCGCTGGGCAGCTTAACCAATAGGAAACAAGAAACAGAGATTGATTTGATTGAACGTAGGGTTTAATAGCAGAATAGCTAGAATCGACTGTGCTGTACCAAACATAAACGGCATTACGCATTCACAAAAATAAATAAATAAAACACTGGTTGCTTTTGTTCATAGAGTTATAAACCAAGTCAGTCCATAGGCATTCCTAAAAAGCTGCAAAACTTTGAAATAAAATCTTTTTTCAAAGTTTTGCAGCTTTTTAGGAATGCCTATGAATGGTGATAATGTCGATAACCTGGTCAAGTACCTGGTCAAAATCTAAACCCAAACAAGTGATCTATTACGCAATTGCACCGTTCAATAAACAAAAACGCACATATTTGAAATAGCAAAAACAACACCTTTTTATTTTAATTTTAAGGCAACGGAGAAACGAGACCCTTCTAATATGTTCGTTGCTTAAAATCAAGTGCCCTCCAAATTTTCTATTGGATTTCAAGTTGGAGTACCAGGTTGAAACTAGTTCAATCACGGGGAACTATAACGCGTTTTCCCCTATAGCTTAACACTGATATACTTCAAACACCAATATGCTTCAAACAATAAAAAGGGACACCCTATTCTCCTTCAGAATTTTGTAGCTCTTCCGGAATGTCAATAACGCCGGTAAGTTTAAAGCAATGGAAAAGCACATCGTAGCTTAAAACTAAAGATTACCTCCGAATTTTCTACTGGATTTCAAGCTATCAGTACCTGGTCAAATCTAAACCCAATCACGAGATCGATTAGAATAAACAGAGAAAGAAGTTTAGAATTAAAAAAAAGGTTACCTTTTAACCATTTCTTTATGGGTTCCAGAGTCAGCTCTCATGCTGCCATTCCCAAGAGAGGACCACGACAGAAGAATCAACAGGTACTTTTTTTACAACCATTTTCTGTTTTGCTCAGCGTATTATCACTCATGGAAAAGGCATTAAAATCAAGCATGCATACCTATTTACGACCTGCTTAGCGACAGAGATGATAAGAGGCTGGGGGTTAGGGTATATGTGAAAGGATACGCATTGATGCGTTTGGAAGTCAACGAACGGAACCATATGCATATGCAGATGGATGGGTTAAGTAATTTTTCTTACTTTGTTATTGTTATGGGCACGATAGCGTGTGATGTTTAATGCATGACATATGAAAATAACTTTCTGTTTTATTTGGAGTCAATGAAAAAGCCAATTGAAAATATGCTTAAAAATTTACCGCGGAGAAAATGGTACATAAAATTATTTACATTTTTAAATTACAGAAAACCATTATTTTATAGTAAATCCAAAGATTTAGTAAAACACGATTTATTTTGCAAATTTAAGTTGTGTATTTCCAGAAAAATCGCTTTGACACTGATGCAGTAACAATATCTTAAACCATATAATACGATGAAAATTTGCTGCAACTTCAATAAATTATTAAATTGAATCAAGAATCCGTGAAATAAAATCATGGCATCAAGTAAGCAGATTTTATACGATATAATGGTTCAACACAATTTCTAACACTGTATGAAAACTTGCATGAATCTTATCCTTTTTTTTATTTATGCGAGTCTAATGCGAATGTGTAAGTTAAAAGTCAGTCACAGAAATATTATTTGACACACTTAATTAATTTTAAATACATCTCAAACTTTTTAGAATTATAACAAAAGAATATAGATATATCTCTCTCCCTCCCCCAAAATGGTAACAAATTTTTTATACTTATATTTAAAGTAGTAGCACTTAAGACATAGTATATCGAATTCACTATGGCATCCATATGAAAATAAGGTATACTTAGTGCTATGTATTCCTATAATTAGTCTTATAATTAATATTAAATCAAAGTAACGTGAATAAGGTACATAAAAAGGTTGAGAAAAGAACAAACTATAGTTTCGGTTTTATAAACAAGAATATTCCTCAGTGTCAAACGGACATACGGTGTTACAGTTTTATAAACAAAATTCTTCCTCAGTGTCATACGGACTTAAGGTGTTTCGATTCTATAAACAAGAACCTTCTTCTATGAAACATTGTAGACACTGAAGAAGGTTCTTGTTTATAGAATCGAAACAATAGTTTCCCCTTTTTTGTACATTTATTTGTACCTCCTTCACGTTGTTTAATTTTAATATATAAGCTACTATATCATAACAACACTAAACGATAAATGAAACAAGAATGGCTCAAAGAAACTTTAGAATTAATTAATCATTCAAGAAGTAGTTATACAGGTGTTCACTCGACATCTATCAGATCTCTGGCCTCACAGTATTTTACTAAAGAAACATTTACAGTGAAACTTGTTAAATTGCCCAGTTCTGCATGTTAGTCAAATTGACCTTAATAATTAAGTACAAAACTGATATAAACAATAAAGTTCTCATTTTATTAGTTGACCAAATGTATAAGCTGGTCATTGAATTGTAGTTCGCATATCGCCAACTTACAAAATTTTCAGCGTAGTAGATAGCGCAGGTCATAATAGTCAGAACTGTGCAGTCACGATTACCTCCCCTCTACAAATAATTTAGTTCGAACTTAGTTACATAACTTCGTACAAAAAAAAATAATATAATAACAAAACTTTGTACTTAACATAGAAACACTGTGTACTTTTGGAAAACGTAAATAATTTTCAAATTCCCCCCATCTGGAAATTGACAGAAAGAATCAATAATTTGTTAGCGGATTCAAGCGCGGTCAGTGCGGTTCTAGTTAAAACACAAGTTGTCGGTTTATAGGTAGAAATCCGAACACGCGGGGGCAGGAATTGAAGTTAGGGTACCTGGGGGTAGGAGAGGGTTTGTACTTCGGGGCAGTAGGAGCGGAGAAGGTACTCGTTTCTACAGTATTTGAGTCAAAAAGAAAAAAAAATCTGAAATCGAAAAATAAGTACATCTTAGAGACGAAGTTGAGAAGCCAAGGGTACGGCAAAGGTATAGAAAGAATAGGCAAGGTAACCATGGTAACGAGAAGGGGATGTGAAGTTTTTGTGTATATATAGATATATTCCTGTCCATATAGGCCGAAAGCACACCCACTCCTCCATCTCCCTTTTTGGAAGAAACTCCAGAAACTCTAATCCAAGAGAAATGACCAGACGGTTTGTTTCCTTAGCTCCTTTGGTGAATGGACAGGGGTGATTTAGTCACAGGGGCCTTCAAATCTACAGAGGTAGGTAACCATAGAAACGACACTCGCATCCTTCTCCTACAGGCCATGCTTTTTAGAAACGCGGGGTGGTGTGGAGTAACCCCCCTGTTTTTTCCCCTGATGGCAGATGGGCGGGAAAACACCACAGATTGGTATGCTGGGAATTAAGATAGCTCTTTATATAGATATATATATAAATCCACCTGCACTAACAGCTGAGAAGGTATGTTTTCAGTAAACTTAATAAACAATAGACTCTTTTGTAAGTTATAATTAATCACAAAGAAGACCCAAATAGTTGAACATAAAAAAATCTCATGACAAAAACTTTAGTAAGTGAGAACGCATAAATTTTTTAATGACAGTTAGTACAAGGTAAACTCCATTAAATAAAAACAATTTAAAAACTTTCAAGAAAGATAACGTAGAAAATATATTTTTATTAAATAAAAATTAATCAAAAAGGATATTTTTAATTATGTTTTTTATTAAGTCAATGTAAAAACTAAACATATAATGATTAGAAATAACTGATTTTTATTCTAATGAATGTTAAATAACAAAAGGAGAATAAAAACTCATTAGAATCTAATTGAGACTTATCTCTTTTCTTATAGCTTTGCAAATAATTTAGTTTTATAATTAAGTAAAAAATAAAAACACAATTCCTTTTCAAGAAAATGCTAGTTTCTTTTCTCATACTAATTAATTCTAAGTCGTGATTTCTGTATATACTGTGAGCAAAAAAAAATAAATAAAAGGATCACCCAGAATAACTTTTGATCTAATGATCGGATCTTCACCTTCTAGAACTCAATCTTAATTATTCGACGAGGTGATTTCAAATATGCTTATCAAATAAAGCAAACGATATTTTAAGGTACGGAATCGGACACAAAACCGTACAGAATAAACATACCTTTTTTTCTTTTTGACGGATTCGGATTTCTGACTCCCAAAATAAAGGGTAGCCGCAATCTGGGAAATATGGTCCCAATAGTTAATACCAAACCGATTTTGATTTCTGACTCCTTATTAGGTAACACAAAAATAAATTACAATATTTTAATAAAATTTTAAATATTATAACAAAAAAATTATTGTCAAAAAGTTCTCGTTATACTGAACAGAATAATCTCATTTAGAGAAACGAAATGCAAATACATTAAAATGATATTCAATGTTAAAGCTAAACTTGAAGAACACTTAAAGGTTTTCAACTCCTTGTTAGGTAATAAATATATCTCTATAAAAATTTTAAATAAAAATTTTTTTTAAAGAATTTTAAATAAAAAACAACATTTAAGAGAAAAATTTTTTTGTCTAAAAGTTCTCGTTATACTAAAAAAAAAAAAAAAACATCTCATTTAGAGAAACAAATTACAAACACGTTATACAGAAGTCGAAAATTGCTCTTTCACATTACAGCTGAACTTAAAGAACAAATTTTTGGCTTCGACTCCTTCTTAGGTAATACAAATAAAATAAACAACAATATTTCAACAAAATCATTAAATATTACAACTGTTCAAAAACGATTATCAAAAAGTTTTCGTTATACTAAAAAGAATAATCTCATTTAGAGAAACGAATTCCAAATACATTAACATGCATTCCACGTTAAAACTGAACTTGAGGAATAATTTTGGGTTTTTAACTTCTTCTTAAGTAAAACAAATATATTTTAATAAAAATGTTAAGTAAAAATACAACGGTTAAAAAAAATGCTTGTCAAAAAGTTCTCGTTATACTAAAAAGAATAATCTCATTTAGAGAAACGAATTCCAAATACATTATACAGAAGTCAAAAATTGCTATTTGACGTTATCCTCTTACAAATAAATCCCAGGTTATGTCTCTTCAAACGGAATCCAAAGAAAAGAAGGAAAGGAAAAAAAATAGAACGAAAAAAAAAATATATATATTTTTCTCTTTTTCTTTTATATATAACTACTATTATCAGCAGTCGGAATCTTCATTCTTTAAAAGATTTTATTTTTTATATTTATTTTCATCTGCCTATACAGCGCTGTACTTTCAATCCAGCTGAAGCGAGCTAGGCTAGAGAGGGGGGAGAATGACCAGTGGGCGAAAAGGGGGTGCAGGGGTAATACTCGGGGAAAGGTAGTAAGAGATTATAGAAGCGAAAACAGAAGGGAGATGTGTAGCTAGTTGGCCAGCTAAAGGAATATCCCAATACCAGATTATACATCCCATAAGTCTCTGCTGGTTTGCTGGACTGGGATGTAGTGCATTAGCAATGCACGAACGATCAAAGAAAAATGCATAGTATAAATATGCTTCGTAAAATATGGGGCAATTATTCTATAGGAAGTAATATTTTTAGTGTAAATACATGAGGCGAAAATAGCACGGGATGAATTTTGATGAAATTCATTGGTAATACGAAATATTTTTTTTTGAAAAAAAATTGGAAAAAGGAATAAGTAATAAGAAAAGAGCAGTAAATTGAAATTCGGTGGATAATTATTATCAAAGTAATAAAACAAATAGATTCTAAAAACAATTTTTGCATTTTTCGCAAAATTGAATTGTAATCCTATGTAATTTTATACGAAAGTAATACATTATAACGAATGTCAATTTTTGCAGAAATACAATGTGACCTTTTAAATTTCTCGTAATAACACATTACAAATAAATTACGTTACATTTTAAATATACTAGCAACAGAATAATAATAAAAATATTTATATCATCTATTTATTTTTAAATTGAACCACCAAAAAATAAGTAAAGTTATAGAAGAGAATAATATAAAATTTTACCAAAATGAAAGAAAAGACAATTATTTAGTTTATAAAATATCTATAAAATAGAAAGTAAAATAATTGATATTTTCTAGTTGATCATAACATAGGTAAAAATATTGCGAGCATTTTAAAAGAATAAAATTCTCTTATTTTCTGTAAAATAGAATTAAAATACAAAGCATTTCAAATGTAGTTATTTTTGCTAAAATGCATAATTTTGTGCTAAGAAACAGGTTCAAAGTTGAACTTCAGGTTAGGTTATGTTGAACATAAGGTTGAAGCAATGTTTCAATTCAACTTGACCAATAGGATAGTATACTCAATTTCGATAAGATAGAATGCAACGTAGTATAGTTATTACTTTAACACCTCATTAAAGCAACAGCAAATTTACACAATATTATGGTAGCATTATTTTTAACAGTGTACTGTTTAATTCTATTCCACTATCTTTCGAAGAACTTGGAACAACGCTTAAAATACACTTTCAGAATAATCGATAAAGTTGAACCATAATATCGATACCTTAAACCATATGGTGCAAATTTTCCACAATATTAATAAGGTGTTAAATTAAAACATAATTGGGATTAAGTTGATCAGTATCGTATGATTAAGATTAAAAAGAATATAAATTACCCGGTAGTAGGGTGCAATTTCAAGCACAAAAAAATTCTTTTAAAATTATCGTACTTTATGAAAATGGTATTCCTGGTTAAAAAAACGAAGGAAAAAAAATTTTGGTAGTAAAACCAATATATATGATATTTATAATCCATAAGTATATAAGATATCTAAGACATAAGTATATAAACATAAGTATATAAGCTATAAATATATAAGATATAAGCATATAAGATAGATATAAGCGGTATTACCAAACATTAAATAAAAAAAACGAAGCTGAAAAGTAAATTTTACCGAAAAAATGGTTGTTATGCCATGCCTTAAGAAATAATGATAAAACTATCAAATTTTGCCACGTTTACTAAATTATAACACAGATTATAATTTAATAAATCATTGCCAAAGCTCTTCAGTAAAAATTATGCACGTTTCTGGTGTTCCCATAGAGCCAAGAACACGGTAAAATTGACCATATTCTGGTAGTTTTGACCTTACTTTTTTTTTTCTTTTTTTGATAATTAATTAATTTTGAGGCAAATTTGCACAATATTACGCTTCAAATATTTTGAGCAGAGTGCTTTTTTTTCGTTTAAATTATCAACACAAAAATCTGAAAATTGTAGTGAAATCATCGAGATCTCAACATGAGTTAAGCTGTTTACAAACACGTTAAATAGAAACAAATACTTCAAAGCGAGACAGAAGGCAGTTTAACATTAAAAGTTTCAGAACAAGTTTTCAATAACAGCATTTTAGTGCATTAGGTATAAATCATTCAAATTAACCGTCTTCAAAAACAGTAATAAACAAAACAAGTGGGCGATTAGGCACGGAACTGCCCTTAGGATATCCTCACATTCCGACAACATCCTATTTACATGAACCCGCATGTGTTTTGTTCGAAATCATTACTAACACTCCCATATAATATGGTTGCAATTTCATGGGAAACGTTATGATAATCCCCAACGATCCTATTTAATTAGCTATATCCAAGAACTATTATTCATAAAAACTGCTATAAACTAATATACAGTTACAAATAAGCAGTTAAAACTGTTACAAATTAATAAGTTGTGAAAAAATAGCAGCTTATATGGTTAGTCATGCTGTGACCAAAAATGCTGGATCAGTAAACATAGTGAAAAAAAAAATACTTGAAATTTTCATATATTCTAAAAATTAAATTTCAAATTTATAATTTCATTTTAAAAAATACGATTAATAAGTTACGACTAATTTTGTTTCACTGATTTTAAATTTTAATTGTCAAGAATCTAGAAAAAAAAAACATAGTTGAAAAAATAAAAATAACAGCGTAACATATGAAAAATTTATTGCATAGTTAATACAAAAATGCAATTATTGAATGTAGAAAAAAATTTTTTGGTGTCATTTACTCTTACAATATACTTTATCAATTTTTAAAAAAATAATTGCTATTTAAAAAAAAATTAAAACTCTTTATTGTGTTAGGTATTGATGTTTAATATATAACATTTTGTGTTACGTTAGTGACTCCCAATTCTAAATTTTTAATTTCTTTTAAATAAATAAAAATTACTGGAAATCAAAACAAGTGTAAATGACACCAAGAGTTATTTAAACAAAAATTACCAGAACTGCTTAGCTCATTTTTATCTAAGATACGTACATTTGAGGCAAATTTTTTATTAAACATATTTTCTATACTTTTTTCATTCTTATTAATTTAGGCCAAAAGAAGTAAAAAAAAAATATATATATATTTAGCATTTTAATAATTTGTGGTTAATGAAATACAACATGAAACACCGCTGCCTTCTTTTGCGTTAAAGGTAAAATCTTCCAAATAATTATTTTTCAAATTTGCAATTATTCGCAGATCAAATAAAAACAGTTATTCATCATTGAAATTTCTTTAATTCACAAAATCAATTACTGATAAATTTTTGAATATGAGTTAAAGAAAATATTTCCAAACTAAGTTTTTTGGATTTTATATTTTAGTACAAATAAAAATCCGATTAAGTAACAGATTTTTTCAGTAACTATTAGACTTTTCTTTATATTTACAAAAAACCAAAATCTATTTTTGCTTCTGATTAGAGCGGCAGAAGAAGGGAAAAAAAAACCAAAAAAGGCACAAAGGTTTCCCAGCTGCGCCTAAGGGTAAAAGTCTGCAATTATGATTTGCGTAAATGGTCCCAAACTACACTGTGTATACTGAAGAATTTTTAAAAGATGTATTATGAGTAATTTACAGTGTCGTTTTTATTAGATGACATTCTGAGAAAAAAGGTATGGTCAAAACTACTAAGGTATGATAAAATTTGGTAATTTTATCATACCTTAGAGAATGGCATAAAAACCATTTATACGGTTGCATTTACTTTTCAGATTTGTATTTTTTTCTAAATGTGTGGTAGTAATAACTATAAGTTTATAAACCAGAAAATCCGGAAAACCGTTATAATAGCGGAGAAATTATCAAATGAATGGTTTAAATACCGTATATTAACGTTTTATTGATCCGACGACTTATGATTCATTTTAACAGAAATGTTATTACCATGCAATACAAAAATTTTATCTATACTTTTTTTTTCACTGTATACAGTACTAAATTTCTTTCAATATTTTTTATTGTCCCAAATGTAATAAAAAATTGAAAGGAAAAACAGTAAACTCAAACAAAAAAAAATAGACAGTCAATGTTTATTCAATTTAAACATGGATACTTACAGAAACAAAGCAAAAAACGAATATGACCATTTAAAAAAAAAGTTACAGAATAACAAAGGAAATAAGTTACTTATTCAATGCTTCTTGTTTTACTCAATCTAATCTTACTCGAACAGGAAGCGGAAATATACGCCGCACTATGTTCAATTTCAGAAATGGCTTTCAGATTTTAAGAATTGCTTTCAATAGGACGGCTTAATTTGAAAATTTCATACAAAAAAAAAAGATTTTTTTTTCTTCAATTCCTCTTAAAGCTACGTTTCATTTTCGAAACTAAACTTACAGATGAGCATTTCTGTTACAAAATATATATCCATTAGAAAAACTAAAAATAGGATATTTCAATTTAAAAATTGAAAATCAAATTGCGGTAATATCAAGCGAAGGGCATAAGTTTCAATAATTTGTTAGGATATCAGAAATTGCAGCTATCAACGATACAGTTCCGCCTCCACTGAATAAAATCATCATAAATGTTTAACTTAGAAGAATAAAATCGCCAATACTATCATGAAAATCCAAGGGAAATAGATCAAATATTTTACCCAATCGTCATGAATTAAGCAGGTAGTTAGTTGCAAGTGGAAAAATTTTAGTCCTGAAAAATTTATAGCTGTTATTTATATAAATGAAGATTAATGCAGACGTTAGATTTTACTCGAAATATTACAGTTCTGCCCAGGCATTTTGAAAAATATCATATTTTTGTAAATTTTTTGAATAGCATGAGTATAATGTTGAGAATCTAAAATTAGCGCTAAATCGGGTACTCTATAGCTAGAGTACCGTTTTAGTGAATGTGTAATTTACTTTTTTTGCGATTACGTTAATTTACTGTTTTTGCGATTACGTTAATTTATTGTTTTTGCGATTACGTTAATTTACTGTTTTTGTGATTACGTTAATTTACTGTTTTTGCGATTACGTTAATTTACTGTTTTTGCGATTACGTGTTGCGATTGCGGTTTTTTTCCCTTCACTTTATTAATCACAGTTTCGACACAACGTGTAATACCGTGCATTATTGATAATAATAATTAGGGTTTAAGATAAGAATAAAATCAATTAAAAGGAAATTCTTTTTTTTTCACTTAAAATAAGTTCATTTAACCATCGTTTAACAAATAATTCCCCCTTACAACTACACAGAGAGCTTCGATTAACAACGTCATCAGCTCCGTTTTTAAAAAGAATAATTTCGTGAAAGCTCCGTTTTTAAAACTAAAAATATTGCGAATATCTAGTTTTTGAAATAAAATATTTTGTTAAGAACTCGTTTTTACGGCAAAACAAATAGCGAAATTCTCGTAATGAACCCAATTTTCAGCAAAAATCCTTGTTTCAATTAAAGATTTATTTTTCTTTCCTTTTTTGAAATACAATCTAGAATGCGTTTTTCGAAGCTTTTTCGCCAAGGAAAATAAAAAAAAAAAGCGACAGTTCGTGTATCTTAAAGCTTGGATAAATGATTTTAAACTTGAACTTGAAAAGTATAATAATTTCAAACCATTATCTTGTTGAAAAATATTGACGGGGACAAATAGTTTAAAATAAAAATATGTTTTAAATATTCACAAAAATATATTACAATTCTGTTTAACCTCGCCAACTCGGCGTAATTTTTCCTCATTTTTTGAGTCACATACCACACACGTATAGGCTGTAAGTTAACACTTGAATATTATAATTCGTTTTTATTGATTGTAGTTGAAAGCGATTAATTTCGCGTTAAAATATTACGTTATTACACAGCAAATTTCTTGATGTACTTTTAAACCAGTAGAAACATTTCAAACTGTAAAAAATGGAATTATCTATTTATCTTTTTGAAATAAAGCTAATTCCATTTCTTAAATGGAATTCATTTATTCAAATTATTGTTTATTCATCGTTGCTTATAACGGAATTAACATTTTCAGTTATGAATCTTCGATTCTCCCTAAATTAATTTATTAATTAATGCAATAAGAATATTAAGAATAAAAGAAAGGCCTCAGCCGCAAATAGATCCCTCAAAAATAAAAAGAAAAAAAGGTCAGTTGGCCGAAACCATTAGGAAGAGCATCTTTTGACATTTTCAAGCTCTGCGGAAGAGCAATTGACGCGAGATCAAAGGTTACTGATTTCGAGGCGTTCGAAATATCTCCAAGTTCAAACGATGATTTGTTCCCTTTACCGGAGTTCGACTTGAAGAAATAGAGGGGGGAATGATTGAGAGAGTACATTTACAGACACAAAACAGAAGGTAGAAAATAACACTGAACAAATCGAAGCATACCTTCAGATTTTTCTCAAAATTGTAAAATGTTAGACAATAATGGAATGAAAGGAATTCGCTACAACCTTAATATAATGGGTGCTAAGTTATACCATATTATCATAATTTTTTTTTAAACATGAAATAAGACACTAAGGTTCATCTTAACTACATTACGGTCCAAGATTATGGTTGAATTTAGTAACTAATTAAAGTTACTATACAAATTAGTGTTGCATTTATGGTTCAAGATACGACTAACTATGGTTCAAGATACTATGATACAAGATACTAACTATGGTTCAAGATACGACTATGGTACAAGATATAATCAATTTAGGAACTAATTAAGGTTACAACAAATTTGCATTGTATTATGGTTCAAGACGCCGGCATTATGATTTAATTTAGAAACTAATTAAGGTACAACAAATTTGCACCGTTTTATGGTTCAACGTACCGTCATATGGTACATTTTAGGAGCTAATTAAGTTTACAACTATGCATTATACTATGGTTCAACGTACCGACAATATGGGATTCCAGAATCCATTTAGGAACTAATTAACGTTACAACAAAATTGAACCGTATCATGGTTCAAAATACTCACTTTATGGTCTGATGTTGAAATGATTTTTTTCGAACACGTGTTCGTAATATTGGGAAAAAAAGTCATGCAATGGTAATGGATATCAGCCATCTTAAAAAGTTTCTAAAACATTAGATGAAGCAAAAAATATTTTTAAAAAAATGATAAGACCACATCGAAAGCACTGCATTGAGAAATAATTTGAATGGTTTCTAATTTCGTGGCAATCATCGAAGACTTGTAATAGGTACTTAATTAAAAAAAACTTAATCTAAAGTGAGTCATATTTGAAAGCTGCGCACAAAAACTGGGTAAAATCAGCATTTTTCTCCATTAACATGGTTTTTTGAAACTCTTTCGCCAAAGAAAATACAAAAGTCACAGTGTACTTTTGTGTCACAGTGTACACAGCACACTTGAAGCAAAGCTGTTATTTTTAACTATATTTAGTTAATTTTAACCTTATTAGACATTCTGTCGTAAAGAATTATCTGGACTTTAGAACGGACAAATAACTAAAATATTTTAAAAGTTATTCAACTTTTATAAAAATTGCCAATTTGGCGACATTTATCACTTAGATGAAAATTATCTAAATCAATGCCTTATTATAAATTTTTACTATTTCTTAAAAGCCTAGATAAGGCAACACTTCTCTTTTTTTCCTTTCCTCCAAGCCCTGAGCATGTACCTAGGTTATACAAAACCACATACAATCATAAGATTGCGTAGCAATTTTCGGGGGTTGGCGAGCGCTAGCGAGCAGGGGGCGCAGCTCACTATTAAGTCATATTGCTCAGATATAAGAAAATATTCAAGTTTTCCATACTAGTTATAAGCATAACAAGTATCCATATTTATAATTTTTTTAAAAAAATCACTGAATTGCAAAGAAATCTGATGGGTTTCAATGGAAGAAAAAGAATCAACGAACGACAGAAAACATTGTAAACAAGTACTGGGGACAACTACAAACCAATCTAATGGGAATTAAAAAAGAAGAAGAAGATGATGAGTCATAGAAGANAAAAAAAAAAAAAAAAAAAAAAAAAAAAAAAAAAAAAAAAAAAAAAAAAAATTATCTCCATCATTGTACAGAAAAAAAAATCATGGAAGAAATCACAAGTTATATTGAAAAGTTACTCTGAATGGGTTTCTAATTTTCTTTCCCAGGTAAACGTCGGATGATATGTAAACGTTAAGAAAAGAAATCATCAGACAAGCTGATCCAAAATGAGCCATCCTTCAAAAGGACGGAATTAAGCTGCGTTATTTGGACCTAGTGGACAACACAATGGCCAAATGAAGCAGCAGATACATCTGTAGGGAAAATAAAAGAGGGACAAATGTCCAGAGAATAAGAAAAACTTTGTTTCTCAACGTTTTGTTTCATGGAAAGTGTCCGTTTGTGAGAAAATTCCGTTTGTGATCGATTCCTATTTCGGCAGTGGCTACAACTGTCGAGACTCCTCCATAACCCAACCCTCTCGAGTGTTTTCAGCAGCCCCCCCCCCAACCTAAATTGTCTTGCACTACAAAAAAACTACCGAAGAAAAGTAAAACATAAAAGGAAGCAAAAAGAAGAAGAAAAAAAAACTTTTTTTTTTCTTATCTTAGTTATAAGAAGAGGACCTTACAGTTACAAAGGCGTGTGACATGTGAAGTTTTCTCAACGGCAAGGCTGGGCATTGTCCATTAAGCACAATCATCGTGTTTCTAAAAAGCACACAACAGGGCACCGCCCAGAAGCGACTTGCAACCGCCTATTATTGGAATTACCTATTTGCCGAAAATAAACGGATAGGTAAAGATAAAATAATCCAGTGGGTGAGAAATGACTTCAAGAAATTGCTCTTAGCAAAAACCAGCATCTTCTTCCTTCCATCGCCAAAGCATTTTGTTTTTATTTGTATTATTCGCCTCACCTTTTAAAAGGAATAAACATTGCTTTTCTATCCATCATTTAGCTTTTGGTGAGAATAAAGAAAAAAGTTCGCCAATATTCTGAAAGTCCTCGGCATCAGTCAACATTAAGGTAATAACAGAATTTAAGCTAAACGCCACGACGGCAATGATAAAGAATTGTTAGGTTGTTTAATAGAATATGTTCCGAAATATAAGGAAAAAAAAAGTTTACAATAAAACTGGCAAGAGGCTTAGACGGAACGGAATTAAATATTGGAGCACCCTCTTGTATAGTAAATATCAAAAATGTGGCGTGCAAATCGGAACTGCCTGTTTTAGAATAAAATAAATGAAATATACACAAAAAATATGAATCCTACGTAAAAAAACAAGTGGAGAAATAGGATACATTAAATTGAATCAAACATCTATGCTTGAAACGATTAAAAATTTAATGCTCTATAAAAGATATTATTATCAATATTACCCTTTAGGAACGATATGAAACAATTTTACATCAAGTATTTAAAATTTGAACTTTTTTATAGAATATTTATAGTAACTTATTAAAAATATCTCCCAATATAAAAGAATATGAAACAAAATAAAATACGCACGGTACTAATTAAGATACAAAATAAAATAAAGTGAAGAATGATGAAACCGAATACGAAAAGATTAATAATGTTCTCGCTTACTTCAACAAACAGAGTTTATAATATCGTCTGATTTAAAAAAAATTTGAAACAAAATAAAATATGCAAAATATTATTAAAGATAAAAAAAAATGGAATTTGATTACATGAAGTTGAACAGTTTCATTGCAAGAGTTCATAATATCATCGATGGTTACGTAATTAGAACTGTTTCACATCTAGAGTTTATATTATCGTCTGATACAGAAGAAAATGAAACAAAATATGCACGATATTATTTAAGATACGAAGAATAAAGACGAATTGAAATCGATGGTTACATAATTAGAACTATTTCATATCTAGAGTTTATATTATCGTCTGACACAGAAGAAAATGAAACAAAATATGCACGATATTATTAAAGATACAAAAAAGAAAACGAATTTAAAAAACTGTATAATGCAGGATTTAGTATTCAGAATTTATATTGTTGAAACTGGGATTAATAGCTGATATAAAAGAATATGAAATATGCACGATAAAATTAATGAACCAAAAAATAAAAGCAAGTTAAAATCGATTGTTGAACAGTTTAATCAGTAGAGTTTATAAAATTATTTTTTTTTACATTTTAAGAAGGATACTAAAAAAATTGGATACAAATTTTTAATTTTATAACTTATAGAAGTGAACTTGAAATGTAGAGTAAACTTCGTAAATTTATTTATAATTTAAATTTTACTTTCAAAATTATCAAACTAAAATGGTCAAAAATATTATTTAAATTATCTTCCATTATAAAAGAACATGAAGTGAAATAAAATATGCACAATATTATTAAAGTTACAAAAAATATAGATAAACGAATTGGAGAAATCGAATTTTGATGGAAGAATAAAAAAGGCATTCATATTATTTACTGATACATAGGAAATACGGTCACGAAATGTTTGGGGAGGGGGTCGAAATGGAAGGATCGAAAAAATACATGAAATTTTCATACAACTCTATTGAATAAAATACACTTATTTACGTTTTTTTGGAAGTCGTGTTTACCAAATCAAATATGACTATGGAAGCTAGAAGCCCATTCATTTGAATGGAAGAGAGAAAATTGCTTTTGCTTCTGAATCTTTAAAGTATACATATAGACTGCAGCCATTTTCAATTCGAGCATATGAATGAATGTAAGAAGAATGGAAAAAAAGCATTGCTATTCAGCCGACGTATAACCCTATAAAAAGGATTTCAATCTATATAAGAATATATAATATTTCCAGCTTTCAATTTGTTTACATTCAAAGGAGGTGGTAAATATATCGTGGAAGACCAGAAGAACAAAATTTGCGATTCGAATGTAATCTTTTTTACCAAATAAAATTCAGAAAGAAGTGTTTATGGAAAAATGTGAATACTTCCAAGAGAAGTGGGAAGAAAATTCAATTTTCTTTTGCCTTCCGAAGATATTGCAAGAAATATATGCAAATATTGTATATGTATTGAATATATTTCTCACTTTAAAAATGGCAGAAGAAAACTCACTTAAGGGGAATAAAACGTTAGAGAAGATAAAATAACTTAATATAAAAATAGTTTATTCCCTCCCTGCCAAAATATTACGACTACTAATAAAAATTGTATGCAAAATTGTAATACTGACTAGTTAAGCTATTTCTGGCAATGTGTTGCAAGGTTTCTATTGGAATTTGAAGCATTATAATTGATTTATGTTTCTGGTTAGGAGTTCGACTGACTGATCAATTGATTATCATTCTGATATGCTATATTTATTAGAAATTAATGCACACATTTTTAGTCCTGTCAGCCAAATCCTTTCAGCCTTAGTCAAAAATAACGGTAACTAATGAAACTCACATAAAAACTTTATAACAGACAAGTTATGAATTTTATTTTCTGATAATGATAAAATGATAGCATAAGGATTTATCATATTTCTGTCTTTGCAGTCAGACCAAAACCAGACTGATCAAACTGATATTTTATAAACTCATGTATATGTTAAACCAATGTATATGTTTATGTGCCTATGCTAATTATTCGCAACCTTGCCAGTATTGATTAGAATCAGTCAATGATGATTATAATATATCAACAACGATTATAAATCATTCAATTTCAATATAGATTATAGATTAATGATTTCAATTATATTCAATTATTCTATTATTTCATTCTTCGTATTTAATGATAATAATTTAAATATTTACATTTTACTTTAAAATCTAATTGCAGGGGTATAATCTACCATTTTTCTTGACCAACTTATTAAATATAAAGATTGTAAAATGTGTATTTGAAAAAAAAAATAATAATATAAGTTTTTTTTTAAAAATTTTTTTTTAATTTAATTTTTTTACCGTGATTTTTACAGTAATATTTATTTAATTTCAGTGATTTTACAATAAATATTACTGCAAAAATTAAGGAAGATCTGATTATTTGTCCCGTAAAACCTTCGATAAAAAGTACTGGCACCCTGAGTATCGGTTCTTTCTACCGTAATTTGATCCGGTATTTTTACAGAGCTAAATTCTAATACTATGAAGCATATCGGCCTTCAAATAGAACAAAAGGGGAAAAAAGGGAAGTTACCTTCAAGTGATGGAAAATACAAAAATCACCACAGCTTTTCCTCCACACACTTAAGCATAAAAATTTTAAAGCAACTTGGACAGTCCTTAGTTGATAATTGTCTCACTAAATTTCGATTTATTAATACATACAGGTCAGTCAATTCAGTCAGAACTCTGAAGATAGGAAAATACTCAAACATACAAGATAGAAGGAGAGAATTTCAAAATAAAATCGGTACTCTTAAACATTAATAGCCATAATCTCCAAAATGCAAACCCATCTAAACTAGCCCAACACAAACTTTTTCTCTAAAATATTCCCCGTCACAACCTAGACGCAAGAAAAAAGAAAGAAAAACAAAGACCAACACCAATCTCCAAGAATGTCATTTTTCAGGTGATAAAAAATGCAAAATTCCAACAACAGCGTAACCAATTTGAATAAACAGATCTGTCTCCAAACGGAACCCTGGAGATTGGAGGGAAGTCAAAAATGATGAGGGTTCCAGAGGAATATGATCACTTTCCTCCATACACTTAAACACATCTCGCGGAGACGTGAGAAAAGCTGGAAAAGAGGTGTATGCTAAGAGATGGATATGGCAACACAAGATAAGCAGGATCGAGCTAAATGCGAAAGAGAAAGATCTATATACATAAAAGATGGGATTCAAGTCGAAGCGCTTCCTAACGGTCACTTGTCTGCCTTGCATTTATGGATCAGCATTTTTCCTGCAGACTTGATGTATATAAGAAAAGGGGAGGGTTGACACCTGAGAGGTTAGGGGGAAGAGATACAGTTTTCTTGAATATGAAACTAGACCCAATAAAAGAAACTCCATAAAGTGGGTAGGCATAAGCCTATGCGAAGTTTTAGGCCTATCTCCATGACTATGTAATGCAAAAAGGGAGCTTCGCGCCTCCCCGGGAGCTGAGAGGCTTGCTTTTAAAGGACAACTTGGTATTCATGCGCACTTCGTATGCTTTTTACTTCGTAGCATTTATTCATAAAACCCAAATATGAAGTCTCTGTTGTTTGGGAAGAATTCGAAAAGTGGCAAGAGGGGCATAAAAATAGAGGCAATATGGCGGCGACTTCTCAAAAATTTATGAAGAATAAAGAAGAAGATAGAGAAGTATGCACACCTTTAAAATAAAGAAATAAATTTCTCTTATTGATGGTATATTTCAAATGCATAAAAATAAAATGAAATGGTTTAAAAATGTGATTTATTAACAATTAATTGACCGGCAATTTTACGCAGAAACTATGTCATATCAGCGGCTATTATTTTGCAATTGAACATGAAAGTAAAGTAAAACACTCTAAATATTGATTTCATGCTCAAACGTTGTTGACCTATGAGGAGTTAACTACGTTTGGACATGAAAAGACGAATTTACTCGTCGCCGGTTAACAACGTGTCATTAAACAACCTCCTCAAGTAAAAATGAATACAATAAATTTAATTTATTAAAAATGGTTATAATAATTGACTGAAATTTAAATAAATTATAAAAATGTGAATAAAAAGAATTAGCATAAAGTTTATATTTACGATTAGTTAAATTGTCATTAGGATTTTTCTTTACTCATATAGTGTTTATAGCAATTACTAAATACAAATTTGACAGTAACTTTAATAAATATTTTATAGAATGCCTTGTCATTGTATATTATACCAAATTCGAGTGGCAAAGAACTAACTAAATGATTAATATTTCATACATTCCCAAGACATTTTATAGAATTAAAAACTTGCAGACAATCTATACGATTAAACAAAGTACTATATAATAATACTTATGCTTCATAGTTTGGCTAAAGATCGTTAGCCTTTCTTTAAAATGCCTAGGCATTGTATCGAAGGTGTTCGTATGTCCTTCAATAGGATACTAAGGCATTCTATGCATCGACAAGCCAAAGCAAATAATTCAGGTATTTTACACTTTGGCCCGAAAACACCACGTACTTCATATAATGACTAGGAGTTCTACAGAATACCGACATTTCATACATTGACTGCAACAAAAATTAATTATTGTTAATTAAGAAAATACTATATACTTTTTCATAGCAATGGGGCAGAAAAACCTCAATAACAATCTCAAAAAATAGAACACCTTTTGCCTTCTCTTTTTTCTTTTTTTTAAAATTTTATTTAAGTAGATTTTAAAATTTTAGATGTTGCACTTGATAAAAAAGTTTCTTAGCTGCAACTTGCATCCATTTTAAAACATATAAGATGCTAATCAATTAAGATATAAATCGATTACAAACGACAAAATCATGTTGTGGGTTTTTTTATCACACAGATATGGAAAAACCAATTCAAAAGATGTTTCTCGATTATTAACATTTAAATGATATTATGGGTTTTTTGAGGATTGCTTAGTAGAATAAACAAAACTATTCTAGGTCAGAGGAGAAAAAAAAATTAAGTTAAATATAATAACAAATAATTTTAATTCACGCTTGTCAAGACCAAATAACAAGAAGCAAAGGTCTTAATTTTATTGGAATACATATGCAAATTCATAAGAAATTGATGGAAATAATTCATATAATTCTTTTTGAATTAGATAAATTCTGACTCCCATTCGTTAACAACTATCTTAATAAAATCTTAAACGACTAAGAGTGAACATAACGCAACACAATGTAAGATTGCGTAACCAAGGTCAAAGGAGGACAATAATATCAAACAATATGGTAAAACACCATAAATGTAGAAATTTAAACGTAGGTTGTTTTATATGTGGGGAATATGTGCCTTAACACCTTAAAACTTAGAACAATACCCAATTATTTTTAAACTAAGAATGCTTACCAAAACAATAAAAAGAAAAAATATTTTCAAAACTATTTTTAAGAACATCGATGCAGTAAAGTAATTTAATTGTAATTAATTTACTGAATACTTTCAATTTAATGAATAAAAAAAATTGCATGTCTTTCGACTGTTTTTGAACAAGAATAACATGTTTAAAAGTGATATTTTAAGAGGATCTTTGCGTGAGAGGTGCCCCAATGGCAATAAATAAACAAACAATATGAGAAAAGAAATATGGAATAAATAACAATATGAGAATAAATTTAACAATACACTGTTAATAAATCAATCTATGATTAATTCGAACGCCAATCGAGTGCATTCTCCTAAAATTATTTTTGAGTGTTATTGAACAAGAACGGGTAATTAAAATAATTAAACTGAAAGTAATGTTTCCGAAAACCTTGTAAACAACTTGTCTTTTCAATATATAAATAAATAATAATAAATAAATATGTAAAATTAAATAAATAAATAAAATTAATAAAATAAGAAAATATTCAGGCTTAAATATAAATTAATTAATGACTTTAATAAGTTGTATATTCTAGTAAAAAAGTAAGACCACATGAAATTAAATTATTTAATCACATACGTTGTGTCTTTTAATGTATTAAATTTATACCAGTCGAGTGAGTTTTTTTTTCTTAAATAACGGCAGTTATTACTATTTTCCACAATATTTAAATAAAATTTGCTTAAATATTCAAAATATTTAAGCAAATTTCTAGCAAAAAATCAACGTAGTGAAATAAAACAAATTACAGACATCAATTGATACTTCATTAAATAAAATATATCACATAATTTAATGTTTTAAAAATATATCTCAGTTGTGGGTCTTATTAAACAGTAACATCAGAAATTATTAATAAGTTCCTATGTAATATTTTGCCAAAAATAAGGGTGCAAATATCATTCAAAATAACAAAATAAAACATTTTTAAAAGTATTAAAATGCTTATATTTAAACAACCCCGAAATTTTTTTTAAGAAATTAAGAAATAAGGTGCCATAGTAACAAAACAAAAAACCTTCTGTAGAAAAGGATACAAATGGGTATCCATTCATCAGACTACTATCATAGATTTTAATAATAAGTTATATTAATAATTAATTATAATAATATTTAATAATAAATTACTTTATCATATTTATTATATATAATTAATTATATATAATGAACAATATATAAATATTGTTATTATTAATATTTCAGAAAAAATAAGTTATTAATATCATATATTTCAAATGCCTTCAAAACATGTCTGACTCGTGGATACTTTTTATCAATAACATCAGAAATGTATAATATTTTTCAGTGTAATATTTGGCGAGAGATGAGGCGCCATAATAACAAAATCTTCTGTAGAAAAGAATACAAATGGATACTCAATCATCAAACTAATATCATATATTTTAATAATAAATTATTTTAATCAATTATATTAATAATTAATTATACTGTATTTTATAATAAATTAATTATATTAATAATAAAATTTTATAATGAATAAACTATCAATATTTTAGATGACTTCAAAACATGTCTGACTCGTGGATACTTTTTATCCATAACATCAGAAATGTATAATATTTTTCAGTGTACTATTTGGCGAGAGATGAGCTGCAATGATAACAAAATCTTCTGTAGAAAAGGATACAAAAGGATACTCAATTATCAGACTAATGTCATATATTTTAATAATAAATTATTTTAATCAATTATATTAATAATTAATTATACTGTATTTTATAATAAATTAATTATATTAATAATAAAATTTTATAATGAATAAACTATCAATATTTTAGATGACTTCAAAACATGTCTGACTCGTGGATACTTTTTATCCATAACATCAGAAATGTATAACATTTTTCAGTGTACTATTTGGCGAGAGATGAGCTGCAATGATAACAAAATCTTCTGTAGAAAAGGATACAAAAGGATACTCAATTATCAGACTAATGTCATATATTTTAATAATAAATTATTTTAATCAATTATATTAATAATTAATTATACTGTATTTTATAATAAATTATTTTAATCAATAATATTAATAATTAATTATACTGTATTTTATTATAAATTAATTATATTAATAATAACATTTTATAATGAACAAATTATCAATATTTTAGATGACTTCAAAACATGTCTGACTCGTAGATACTTTTTATCAATAACATCAGAAATGTATAATATTTTTCAGTGTAATATTTGGCGAAAGATGAGGCGCCATAGTAACAAAATAAGAACCCTTCTGTAGAAAGAGGATGCAAATGGATGCTCACTCATCAGTACATTCCTCTTCTCGTCCTACATATTTTGAGGCCCCGAATTGGGTAGCGGAATGACGGCTCTGTGTCGATGACGCCATTAGTTAAAACACATAGCCCGCCCCAGCAGCCTGCCACAATATGTTTTTTAATGAGAATTATATGCGGGGCATCGTGGTCACATTCCATTTATTCTTGTTCCAAGTCAACACCTTATACTTTTCTCGAACATCGAATTTAATCAATTCTGAGGTATGAGAAACACAAAGTAACAAAAGATAATATTAAATAAGCTTTTATTTCTTTTGTTTAAGAAGAAAGAAATCATCGATGTTGCATATTAACATCCTTATTTCAAATTTCAGGGTTTAAGAAAAAATATTTTGAGGAATAATAGCACTAAAGCTAGAAAAAAGATGTAACAATTACTATAAATATCAAAAACTAATTAACATGGTTAAAAGTTAATATTTTGAGGAATAATAGCACTAAAACTAGATAACAGATTTAGGCATTCCCCGAAATATCAAAAACTAATTAACATGGTTTAAAAGTTAAGGCGTATGATATGATAATATTTTGAGGAATAATAGCACTAAAACTAGATAACAGATGTAAGAATTACAATAAATATCAAAAACTAATTAACATGGTTTAAAAGTTAATACTTCGAGGAATAATAGCACTAAAACTAGATAACAGATTTAAGCATTCCCCGAAATATCAAAAACCAATTAACATGGTTTAAAAGTTAAGGCGTATGATATGATAATATTTTGAGGAATAATAGCACTAAAGCTAGATAAAAGATGTAAGAATTACTATAAATATCAAAAACTAATTAACATGGTTTAAAAGTTAATATTTCGAGGAATAATAGCACTAAAACTAGATAACAGATTTAAGCATTCCCCGAAATATCAAAAACTAATTAACATGGTTTAAAAATTTACATTTTGAGGAATAATAGCACTAATGGCAGTAATCGAATAAAATCATAATCAAATGATAATCTCATAAAAATGTGTTACATTAAGTTTAGTTACTTTATACTTCAATGAATTTTAATGTTTTAATCGAAAATAATTGGCTACATCATTAAATTTTTATAAATTATTATGGTTAGACAGAAAAAAGTGTATAATTTGAATAAAAAAAAAAAAATGAATTAAAAAAAGGGAAAAATAAAAGTAATTTCAGCAATTATAATTGCTAAATCTTAATCACATCAAAGTTATAAATTAAATGCGTAACCATCAAACTGAACTTCGTTAAAACCATTTCCTAATATATTTTATTTTGTTTATTTATTTATTTTTTCATCCGTGCAGTTATCGGTAATCGATTTCATTCAATCGATAGGTAGGGGGAAAAAAATAATATTTCAGAAAAATCTAACGAGCAAGTTAAACAAAAAATAATAGATTTCTGTGATTTCAATACTAGAGGAAAAAAATACAGAAAGAAGAAAAAATAAATATAAGTGAAGATCGTTAGGGCATCTAGAATAAGGATATATTCTCGAAAATTCCAGAACTATATAGATAATATTTAAGAAAGAAATTCCGATATGTTTAAAGCTTCACATTTATGAAATCATTTTGAAATTGTGACACGATCCCATGACAGTTGCCTCATTGCGTCATAAAAATACTTTTACAAATTTCTGTACAAAATAATTCTGAAATAATTAAAAGTTTAAACTTATTTCAAGAATTTGTAACGTGCCAAATTAATTCTATTACAATTTTTGTCAATTTAAAGACGGAATTTCTTCTTATCACATGTTAAGGAATTTCGGTACATTTTACATATGTAAGGATTTACACATGTAACTCATGAAAATGTAGTTATAAACACATTTCTGACATAAGTTGATTCACATTATGGAGTTCAAGGTAAAAAAAGTTATGTCAAAAAGTTATTCCTTTAAAGAAAAAGAAAAAGAAAAGCATTTTGTAATTAATAATTTAATTTGTCTTTAAAACGTATACTAAAGAGTTAGAACAGAATTTAAAACAAAACAAAAAAACCTCCTAAAATTTGAGAAAATTATTAATTTGAATCCTTTATCTAAGTTGCTTGCTAAATTTATTCTAATTCAAATTACATCTCTGTAAGAGTTAAATTTCAATTAATCGAATTTATTTCGAAACAAAGTATTATTAAAAAAAGATTTCAAATTCCATTTTTATACTTTTATCCAAATGATTTAAATGCAAGTAATTAAGAAAATACGTATAGGTGTGTTTTTATAAACTTTAAATGTTGAAGTTTCTGAATGGTTTAGTTAAACTTTTGAAAATGAGTTTCGAGATGTTAAATACCACATCCAAAACAAATGTTATGAACAATCGAATCAATAAATCTCTAAAGAGCTAACAGAAAACCATGTGTGCAGAGCTAATGCACAAACTGAATAAGCATAACCAAAATAAAATCCTTTACATACTAAAGCAAAAACCATACAAGCAAAGTTGATATAAAATCCTTGCATGTGAAGCTAATGTGAAGTAAATAATATAAAGTTATTAAACAAATATTGAATTTTAAAAAAAAACTACATAACTCATTAATTCCTTCTCTAATCGTAATTTGGTGCGATTATTTTATCAGAAAAATAAATAAATTTATATATAAATATTGCATTGCAAAAAATAAACCAATGTTATCAAAGCATGCCAAAATAAAAGTAATCAAAAACAAAAATCAAATGCAAGTCCGAAAAAATATAAAGAAATATATATATTCAAATCGATTAAGAACTCAGTATATAGAAATTATCTCTTTAAAAAAAAACAAGCAACTAAATTGATAGCTCTGTAATAGCGAAAGAGAAAATGTTACAATTAAGGAAAATTTAACGTTATCGTCACTTTCACAAAAGGGATAAACTCCAGTTAAAAACGTCTCGAAAGATTTACACAGTTATTTTCAAACAATAACTTGATCGCTATGTCAGAGGTCATTTTTTTTCCTTCCGTTTTTCAAATAATAATAATAAAAAAATCCTTTTACGAACACTTCATAAAAAAAACTCAATAAAAGAGTAACCAAACTCAAATAAAAAAAAGGAAGAAAACAATTACAAGATCCCGGTGTGAACATCGTGATCTGTAGACCTGTATTTCAAGCACAACAAAATCCGCCCTCATCGAATCTGATTGGCCCACTGGCCACTAGTAAGTAGCCCTTCATGTACCATCAAATGCGACAGGTTGAAAGAGGGGTGGGGGATGAAGTACCACGAAAAAAAAACGCGTTGAGTGGCATAAAACGCGGATGTCAACATTCAACAAAAGAAGAAGAAGAAAAAAATTGCTGGCACTTAAAGTAATCAAAGCCCCTTACCTTTATATGTGTTTTGGCGGCAGTCCCAGGAAAAGGGCTCACGAGTTCTGCCTGGCCCGTACATCCACAACAAGAAGTGAAAAATCCCTACAACGAAACAGGCATCTTCTGTTTTAAAGGCAAATTAGAGGCAAATCTGGAGCGCTCATTTCTTAAACAACTTTCCCAACGTGCTGAATAAGAATGAAAAGGAAGCTAAAAAAGACGATCCACTCAATGCATGTATGCATGCACGCTCGGCAGGGGAGGCCCTGCGATGGGAGTTTGGTCAGCCAAACCTGTCCAATTAATCCACTGCCCCGGGACACACAGAAAACCGACATGCAAAGTTTCTTTTGCTGTTTTTTTCTTTTTTTTTCTGCTTCTTCGGGGGAGGAGCAAAAAGGAGACGCTGGGGGTAAGGGGATTTTTTTTTCTTTTCTTTCTTTTTTCGCCTAATGATTTTTATTTTTTTTTATCTGAACATACTCCTTTCGCAGAACCTACGCTGGGGAAAAATATAAATAAATCAAATGAAAAAAAAATGTCGTCTTGCACGACTGGTGCGGGGGAAAAAAAAAGGTAACGAGAAAAGGAAAAAGGGAAGAAAAAAAGAAGAAAAAGTGAAGAAAAAAGGAGCGCGCGTAACGTTTGGAATAATTATTATTCAGAATAGAAAGAAATAAAAAAAAGCGTTGGCCCCAGTGGGGTTGGTTTGTATTAAGCAGGTGGAAACAAAAAAAAAAATTTGAAGCTAACAATGAAGACCGTCATTTCTATTCAGCGGCAAGGACATGGGCATTAAAAAAGAAACCAGTTTTATAAAATTAAGGGGTGAGGGGGCTGAGTTAAGGGGTAAACACTGAAAGAAACATTTCATAAACATGTTACAGCTCTTCAAGAATAATTTATAGGTTTCGTGTTTTCTAACCCTTTAACTTAACAATACCACCTTACAAAAATAAGCCAATGTTTTTAATGATGTCATAAGTGCATGATAATGATTTTAGGTCTACAAAAGAAAAAAAAGAAAAAAACATTCAGTTGATAACGGAAATTACCTCTTTAAATTGTAATTAGTAGATGTTGATTTTTTATATAACACTATTAAGTAAAAAAAACATAATCTTTTTTTATCCAGTTGTATCTTGAAAAGTATTTTACTGAGTCATTTTGATTTTATATATTAATATTATACCCGCAGAATATAATAATACAGTAACTTGAGAAAATCGTTAAAATCATTCTAAATTCTTATAATTTTTTAAGACAAGCGATTGTCATAGCTACCATTAACATATTCTAAATCGTTTGTAGATACGCTTATTTATAATAACACAACAACGCATGAACGAAAAGCATTCTAAATCGTCTGCGTATTTAAAATATTAATTTTGTCAATCATTTTTTTTTCCTTGCATACTTTCTAAAAAATTATTTCACTAGATCACTTTGATCTGAAATATTAATTTTATACTCGCAGATTTATAATAACATGATTGATAGCTAATGAAAGAAAAAAATTATAATCGTTTTCATATTAGACAAGAAATTGTCACAGTTACCGTTAGCATATTCTAAATCGGTTGCAAATTGTAGCCATGTTTTTGCGAAACTGTTTTTTATAACTTAAAAAATATTTTTCGGAGTCACATTGATATCATATATTAATATTATACCCAGCACAAAAAAAACACACTAAATCATTTTCATTTTTTAAGACAAGAAATTGTCATTGTTACCGTTAACATAATTCGAATCGTTTGTGTATTTCAAAATATAACCATATGTTTGTGATTTTAAAAAATTTTCCGATTTTTCAAAAACAAAAACTTATAAATTCCTCATAAGAAATGACACAATAAAAATGATAACTTTACTCCACATAAATGATAAGTAATTAACGAAAAATGGATCTTTATAATCAATTGTTTTCAAGTTATAACATTATTTAACTAGGTTGCAGGTTTAGGTTCCTTCCAAAGTTTTCTTCAAACCGAAAGTGAGCAGCAAAAACAACTCTGTCTAAAAGAGCCGCATATAATTTCGAATTTGAGTGATATCTTTGAAAATTATTTTTCTATTATAATTCCACTTAAAAACTTAAATAATTTGGTATTAACCGATATTTATCTATAAAAATAATCTGAAGGATATATATATATATTAAATGC